>NW_013525157.1:3937722-4000361 GCF_000836215.1 Papilio polytes
AAGTATATAACGCATCTTCATAAGCAATGCTGTATGTTTTCTCGGCACATAATATCGGTTTTATTGTTATGTAAAACCGTCATATTATGAAAGTATTATAGAAATAGTAGTTATTGGTATTAGTAAGACTCGTGACTTGCATGTGAGTGTTGGCATTTGTTAGTTAGCATGGTAATTATAGCCGGCAACTGTATTTTTAATTTTTGTACTAGCGTCCTGTTATACTCAATGACCGTCTTCCTGGTACGGCGACCAAGGGTATGTTAATAGTGTTCGTATGTTTATAAATTTTTGTATCAAAGAATAGAGTAATCAGAGAATAGGAGAAATGATTGAATTAGCATTACTGCAATTTTTTTTCGTTGCATGTAGGTGATTGTAGGCGTGTGTACAAATAAATTACCAAAAGTTTTTTAGTAGCACTGGTAGTTTTAAATGAAAACAAATCTTTGTCAATGAATAGAAGATAAACTTTGAAGTTAAAAATAAACTGATAACCTTAGCCCAATAGCCGTGGGCTTCCAACGAATTATTAACAAAAAAGAAAGCATATCGTCGTCCCTCTCATTGTCTCTAAAAATTGAGATAAAAATGTGAGATGCTGGCCTATCTAGGTGTGAGCACTGAACTGGCACTGAACAGATATATTTTCGTTTCTTTGATTTATTTATTCATTATGATTGTCACAAAATTAATAAACATATATCATAAACAAAAAAAGATTGCCAAACTTAATTTAATTGTACGCTTTTTTGCTTCAATTTATATGTTTTTTTTTGCGTTGTCATTTACAAGACTTCTGATCGAGTTCAGATACTGTCCATCTCATTATTTATTCCGTTTTTATTTAATAATATTTGGATAAAAAGTCCTTGACATTAAATCAAATTTAATTTCATAATCTAAATTGTTCGTTTATAGCTAATATGTGCTTATTTAAAATGGTGAAAACAGTTTTTGTTTCTTCGCTAAAGATTACAAAATAACACTTTATAAAAGTGGCTACTTTTGGACGCTAGAGGGCTTAATATTTTTCCTTGATTTGAAATAATACACGTGATTTTATATGCTTTTATTTTTAACAGGTCGTTGTATTACATACCGCCCCAAAAAGGTCTACGCCAACAATGGAGGAAGACAAAATTGTATTTAAGGTAAGTGCACTTTATATATTCAATATTATAACATGCCGGAAATTAAACAATATATTACTCTTTATTTATTTATTCATTGTCCTTTTTATTCCAGTTTCTGGACCTCTTTCTGGGTTCAGGCCTCCTCCAACCTTTATCGTAATAGTTACCCTATAACTCATTAATTAAAAAAAATTAATCAATGAAAAAGTAGAACATGAGAAAATATCAACATCGATGTCAGTTCATCCGCATTTAATTTCCTCTCGTAAATCAATCTTGATGAAAGAACATCGGAATATAATTACATTTTGTACAATAGTTTGATAATTCTTATTCAAATTCAAACTTAGTTGATTACTTTATGGAGTCCGTTGCATTATTCTAATTATAGTGTTCGCCCGCGACGTCGTCGGCGTGGAATTTAAAAAAAAAAAAGAGTAGCCTATGTGTTCTTCCAGTATATCCTCTACATCTATACCAAATTTCATTGAAATCCGTTTAGCCGTTTAGGCTACAAACTCTAACAAACATCCATTCATCTAAACTGTCGCATTTATAATATTAGTATCATAACTATAACTACACTAATTAAGGAGATAACTTGAAAGTTACTTAAAGTTGAACGTGCAACAATAAAGAGCGTTAGGTCAAAAATGTCCGGGTGCGTCGCATTGAACTAGTGACACAAATTCGTCATAGTGTCGCCGCTCGCAATTACTTAAATGCTTTTGTCATACGCAATCGTAATACGATTACTCATTGACATTCATATTCATGGCATTGGTATAAAATAACAATATTATCTTGGTATCTGAATATAGCGCAATAAAAGCCATAAGTAAACTTGCAAATTTTTCTACGTAACTGACGCAGTTCTTAACATGATCTCTCTTTTTCATAAACAGATAAAATGATAGAATATACAAAGACGGTAATCATTTTGCACCAATTGCCAAGAATAAAGTAATAATTACAGCCAATAAACATAAACATACAGATGGTGATGATGATGATGAAACAAAACGACTAGACGCAGATATAAGCCGGTAAAAGTAAGAATTTGGAGGTAAATAATAATTACGACATGCCAGGAGACATTGATTTGCCACTCCGTGGTAAGAGCGCAAACTTCCTGCTGGTTATCCTTGCTTTAATTTAAAGTGAAACAACTACGCAAATATACTAAGAATTCTCTTGATGATGGTGACTCAGTGCGCCTTGTGACAATTTATAGGGAAGTTGGGCGTGAAAGCATTTAAATTCAATAGTTTTGTGTGAAATTATGTGACTTTTATTTGTGTTTAACAAATAAAAGGGAATTATAAAGCAATAACAATGCAACAATAACATTCGTCAAGTATACTAAGTTAAGATATTCGTGGAATGAGAAAGAATAATGTGCTAAAATAGTACCCGTTCATGTTTCTATTTTTATTTATTTTATATGATAGCATCCATGTACCCGAGGAACATTCTTACCAACTCTGGGGACTTACATCAACCGGTTTCAAAGTCGTTGCCTCCAGATAGTCTTAAAATAATAATAACTAGATAATATAATAATTAATCTGTGATCTAAACCTTTGTAGCTACCGTTTTGTAATGTACATAAATTTTCAGAATTACTGATTGTTACTTGATTTTGGATATTAACAGATAGTTTCAATCTTCAGATTTTCGTAATCTATAACAAGATATATTGTTACAATGCAAGGCTCATTGCTGCAACTACGTACTTTAGGTACAATCAGAAGGTTTGCGTAAACACCGGACGCTGGGTGACAAAGGTCCCGTAATTAACATTTCAATTATATTTTTTCAACAAAAAACCCTATGATTTCATACACAAAACACAGGATAATATAATTTTTACTCAAAAAAAAAACACTTAAAACCATGTAATAATTTGATTCTAAGTTATAATTTACAACAATTTTTAAATTGTTAATGCAATGACGTAACTTGCGTGTCCTTTTAAAGCGGAGTTTATTAAATTCCATAAGTTGCCACCTTCTGCTAAAGTCGTGTCGTGACTCTACGACATTCTTAAAGCCCAAGCACTTGTCTTCCATCGTGGGTTTCAAGTACAAAAACATATTGTCATCCCTGTCACTCCTTTTGGAAAGACAGAGATAACAACAATTTTTGTAGCTTATGGCAGTGGTTACTTGTGGTTACTAGAAGGTCTTTTGTTTTGATTTGAAGCCTATCATTTACGATTTCATTAGCCACTGTAACATGTTTTCAAAATATTTCCTAATACTAGGTGCAATGCAACGTTCTCTTAAGTAATTGTGATAATCTAAATTTCCTAACCAAAAACAACCTTTATCCATGCGATGGTACTAACACTTAGAAGTTACAAAAGTGTAGGAGCCTTTTTCTTATTACTATAAATTACATAGGTGACCTTCCATAATTACATCTCCAATTTTATTGCTAAGCCACTTCATATAATTATCATTAATTTATAGATTCCTCAAAAAGTTTCCATGTATTCAAGAATTACGAAATTAGATTTTTTATGTTACTTTGCTCTATTTACTTTTCCACCGACTTTCCCTGAAAATCTTATGGCATTGAAGATGTTAACATAGAACTGATTATTAAATAATACATAATATTATAACGATGATTGATTAATAAATTGATCAGTTCCACTATCCTCATTTGGTATAAATTTATCTTCAGATAAAAGTAAGACTATCGTTAACTATCTACAATCTTAAAGCAAATTCGCCAAGGACTAATGCAACGATTGCAGATACAGGGTGATTTTTCTCACATTGTTAGTGTTGTTAAAGATATGAGAACAGATTTGTCCCCGATTGTTTTTATCGAATACAAATGAACATTGTAACATTACTGTGTAGTGTTCTGATAGTAATATGGCATCACCTTGAAATGCTCGGAGAGGATCACAGTTGAGAGAGAAATCCGAACGGGTTCGATGTCAGGGCACTCGCAATGGGTCAAGGCCGGGCTAACGTATCAGTTTTTTTTGATCGAAAGTTATAACTCCACTGGGAGATATGTAGTGTCATTTATATTTATTACAAACATAACTAGTTAATGTTCTAAAAAATCCAGGGTAATTTATAACTGTGTTCTTGTCGTTTTTAATGTGGTTTCTCTACGTTATAAGATATGGACGCTGGGTGATTATCTTAAAAGCAAATAACAACTACCTATCTATGAATATTTTTATTAATTGAATAATAATAATAAAAATCCACTTCAGAATTTTGTAGTATTATGGATAACACGATTCGGTTTTTACGCTTCGAGGTAAAATACTGTTAATATTTTTTATCAAACAATAATATTTTTATGTTCTTATTCAAGTTTGTTTAAATCGTAAACCGACTTATGTGCACATTCAAGGCCGATTGTGCATCGCGTACTTGTGCGGGAATATCGGCTTTGAATTTTACTTTCCATTTCGAAGCGAAGATGACACGATAATTGTTACCGTCAACAAAATACGATGAGAGTGATATTGCACATTGCGTTGTATTTGTCACTAATATGCTAATACATGAATGCGACATTGTATTGCTTATAGAATGTTTTCTATTAAATACTATAAAAAAACATTTTTTTAACTCGTTATTATCTTGAAGTTGGTGTCAGTCAAGGTAGATTCGTTACTTAAACGTTACTATACGTTTAGTTGTCAATAGTTATGGTAAAAATGTAGAAAGCTTTACGTAGAAATGTCACTGCCTATCTCGACTGACGCCGATATGAAAGTAATAATAATTGTACAATATAGACATTACAACTACAATAAGGGAGGTTTACGTATTCAAGGAATTATTTCGTTATTATTATTTTTGGAGAATATTTTGTTTTTAGTGTATTTCGTCTGGAAGTTGAATTTGTTTTTTTATTCAAAGTTTAAATAACATTTTTCAATGGATGGTTTATTTTGGATAATTATCTTTTACTTTATGTTGACTATATCAAAATGTTATCAAAATTTTAATGTATTTTATTTAAAGTTATAGACTTACTTCTACATGAGTAGTTAAGCAACGTGTTTAAGTTAGAAAGATAATTTATGAAGAACCTATGAAGCGTGATTTCGTGTTTGTGGAATGTTTTATTTATACCGGATGATTTAGTTTATTTATACCGGACGCGGATGCGGAATATACGTTTGTCAGTGATACTATAATTGGTGAAAGAATGAATTTCATTAGATACTTTTTTTAAGTCACGACATATAGTTATCATTACGAACATTTGAACATTGACATAAAAATGTTAAGTACCTGGATATTTTTTTTTGGAAAATACAACCTTTACGCAAAGTCGGTGGCGACAGCTAGTTAAATAAATATGTTGAAGGCGAGAGTGAATGACACTTTCTAGGTTAATGTCGCTATCCTTATCACCAATGAACATCAAGTGGCACCTTGGCTGAGCGCTGTCGTAACCTCAAACACTAAAAAGTTCACAAAAAATAATGTTATGTTTTATTATAATTTTTATAAAAAACAAAATCAACGAACCGAAAGTTCGTAAGGTCATCACTAGTATTGTATCCCTACTTATGAGTAGTTTTACTAGTAAAGAAGATTGCCAAAAAAATGTCAAAGGACACTGTAAATAAAAAAAGAAAACTTGAAAAATATATTCCTGATTGAAAGTAAATTGTTGTTTTCCTTATTACTTTCCAACAAAGTATTTTTTTTTGTAAAAAGGAAGAAAAGCACTAACTTGAAATTTCTGTTACCGTGCATTCCCATTGTTAAAAAAAACTCGTACTTGCAAGCAAGGTCATACAGTTTTATAATTAGTTGTATAGCATGCCGATAGTTATGGCATCGCATACCTGAGCGCATGTCAATCTGATCTGCGAGAACATGTCATGTCACTGTGCAATTTTGTATGTGTTCAAATAAAGTGTATCATTATGCATACCTATTAATTGCCTGTCAAGTATATTAGTCTATTGTATTCTAATTTATTTAGCCCGGTTAAGTCACGAAGGCTGGGCGCGTCACGTTTACAGACATTGTTAATGACGGATTAATATTTTATATAAATAAAAAACCGCTTCCTTAATAATCAATAACGATTTTACGTTGCAAAGATGACAATTTAGTAACCACGAAAAGGATGTAGCTGTGCCTTACGAACATTACTCAATATTTTAAATATTTTCTGTTATTCCTGGTAAACTAAAGGTTGGGTTAAATTGGATTTTTCAACTTTATTGTTTTTAACTAAAAAGTAAGAAGATATTTGTATACAGATAATTTTAATTAAGGTAATCATAAAATTTAATTTTCCATAACTGTTTTGATATAGGTTTTTTTTTTATTCCAAATATTGTAGTTTCTCGACAAAAATAAATCCTTCTTTTTTTCCTTAGTTATGAACAAAACAATCAATAACTAGTCACGTATTACGTCACGCATCATTACGCTGTCATAACAAAACTTTAATAATTGAACGCTACACCGCGCTTCTTTTGATTTACTTTTTGTGTCGGCTTCCCCACGACCGGCTGCCTCACGACCCTGACATTTGATTTTTATGAGAACTCCGATGTGCTAACCAATTGCCCTTTCCTTTGTTCAATTTTTAATATTAGTTTTGGCGTGGCTAATATTGTTGAAGTCTCGTGTGAATTTTAATAAACGACACATAAAAAAAACTAAAATATTTAAAGAATCTATTTACCAGATTTAAACCGGATTGTAATCTTGTGAATTCATTTTATAGTCAATGCATTAATTCGTTCAAAAATACATTGATTTAATATATTATAAATATCGTTTTTAAACTATAATTCGTATTGTTTTATCATTAAAAGCATTTAAATGTATGGTTTTATTAAATTTCGTAATGATGTCTCCCTCGACGACGACTTATCAGTATGACCCAATTATAAAAGACAAAATTATCAGTTGACAGAAGTTGTATAAAACTTCCAATAGGATGTGTTGGGTAAGAATATTTTAATTGCTTTGGCGAAAAAAGTTATCGCAATTTTGTGATTCGGCTTAGAAACAGATCAAAACTTTGTCTATTCCATTTATTTATAATACAAATGTAACTAGTCTCTGTAATTGGATATGTTTTTGAGGTTAAAAACTATATTTCTACACCAAATGATGTTTTGTTTCTTTTGTTTTTGTTTACACGATAGAGCATTGAAATAAGTGACATCATAGTTGTGGCTAGCTTTTATTAAAACGTTCAAACTACAAACCTCTTCCTGAAACAAATTGACAGATAACAAATCAAATTAAAACACCACAAGTTGTTTATCGAGCCGGTTACACTTTCTATGTTTTGCTTTAATAATATCTTCACAGATAAGGTAACGACAACTTACGTATAAATTCCTGTTTAATCATTTGATCAACATAAAAAGTTACTGTCTCTATGGTTAACTAGATCGCCATTTTTTATTTTTTTTTATTCTATAATGTAAAATGATTTATTTGAACTTGAACGCATAAAATCTATGATTTATAAAATCATTTTAAAGTCAATTCTAAAAATTATTGTACCATAAATATTTGAAATACAATAAAAAGAGTTGTTTTGCGTTCTGTAGCAATTACGCATTAATTTAGGTCTTTGTAAATATGACCTGCGTAATGATAACCTCAAAATATCTAGCTACTCGACATATGTTATCTTTCGTGACAAGGTAATAGCGCTGTATTTTTAATCACGATATTTTTAAAGTATTTTTTAACATTTTAAAGTAAGAATTAATCTTGATTAAATTTAATGACCTCCAATTCATTGGAATGTAGTTATTATTTATAGCGAACGATATAAAAAAATCAAAATCACAAATCGAAGTGTGTACATTTTTGTTTTATCTGTGATATTAAATTGTCTGAACAGAAAAGAACTTCCAGAAATTCTAAAACATGGAAAAATAGATATTATATGGGTTTTTTTATGCTCATTTTCTTATATTTTAGATAGTTACACTATTTAGAGCATTTCAACATACAATGACAAAACTTAGTGTGCTTTACCGTTTAGGTACAGATTTCGTTTTTTATTTACAATCATGAATGTGGACATGCTCATGTAGCTGTCAAGGTTGAATTATTTATTAACTGTATGACATATTTTTCTTATTAATTTTTTTTTTAAATACGTGGTAGGCTTGTATGAATTTTAAAGCATCGGTAGGTACAGTTTGTACTTTGTAGTTTCGTTCAAGAAATGTTTTTTTTTTGTCTCCCTTATTTCGGCGATTCCTAAAACATTTACTCTAATAGAATTGATATTTGGTTTATTTGCTTTCTCGTTTAAGACAAATTGTAGAATTAAAATTTCTTAAATGCTAAATTTACTTACCAGAAAAGTGCAATACAATTTATCGTGTAAGGCTTGTGGTATTGCCATCCTTAATCGATTGGTAAATTTTACCAAATCGGGAAAAACTGGACATAATATTTAATCTATTGCTTTTTGTTTCCGAGCGTAATGATTTAACACAACTCAAGCTAGTATCTCAAAAAGGCAGAAATTACGAACTTGCGTGGTTCTCGAACACATCTCGCCTTTTAAGAATTCATACATTTATGCACATAAGCAACCTTTAAGCATATTGATATGCATGTTTCCTGAGTATCTGTAGAAGGTATTAATTTGTTCCCGATTTGAAACGGTAAACATTCTGCGACATTCATGCTCAGTGGACCGCTGCATTACCACACTAACTCGAGTTACTGTGGGAAAATAAGCTAAACCCTTTGAAGAAGTTACGATAAGAGGTTTCATCAGAACTTGGTCGTAATGTCGTTGCGTACATAATATAAAATTTAATTAAAGATATAAAACGCAAGTATTTCTATTGCTGAAGTGTTCACATGCAGTAAAATTATCTTTAGAAAAAGGGTCGATATTTTAGCATAACGCCGTATGGTTCTAGGGGTATGCTAACTTTTTGTAGTCAAATGATTTTCATTGGGATTTCGACTAATGACCTAGTATTGTATTATTTAACACTAGCTGTCGCCCACAACTCCATGGGAGCGGAATCTAAAAAACATTATTAGTCGCCTATGTCTTCCAGGTTATGTTTTACATCGAAAATGTAACAAATAGCTGTTCTAGAGATACCTTAGTAACACCTCCATCTATCCATCTAAACTTATACATTTATAATATTAGTAAGATAAGAAGTGACAATGTAAAGTGGATCCGAAACTAGTACTAACTTTTCTAAGTTAAAAAGTGCAAGTGCGTGGTTTCGACTTGTATTCGTAGTGATGGGCACGCGTACTCATTGCGTAACTGTTGCCAAACCCTCGTTGCACAACTTACGGTCAAATGGTATTCATGTCCGCGGATCATTTGATTCGCATCATACAGCGTAATCCGTGATATAAAGGAAATTTGTTGTGTCTAGTTACGTTGACCGCATATGAAACAAACCGCAGAACAAGCGAGATATTTTACCAGGAAGTGATTTAAATGCCACCACAATAAGCTTGCGCACCATAAAATGTACATCACTATTATTGTCACGAAACTAACTCGAGTTATGTAATAAACAAATTCGCTGTCTATCTAATGTCTGAAGACTACAAATAAAAACAATTGCGAATCATAATTACGTTTAATTTTATAGATTCTGTTAACATCTATCGACCGAGTGATTTAAAACTTTAAAATATTACAATTATAGAAATAAGTAGAAATAATTTTATTAAAGAACAAGAGATTAACAATTATACCAACTAAAAGATAATTACAAATTGTGGTTAATATTCGATTAATCGTGATACCCAAAATTCCTTAGAATTTTGCGTTTAACCTTCTTGGATTAAATGTTATTTTACACAAATCATAGGATGTACATGTGTTTGTTGGTTGTGTTGTGTTTGAATAACAGCAGGTCAATTTTAAATATTGTTTGACGTACAAAAATCGCTTAAGTTGATTAATTAAGTTATCAAAATAATCAAATGTAACATGAGATTATAACAGGTAGTCTTACATATTGTGTTGAGCTGTCATATAATTTGAACGATACAAATTGTTTTTATAGCTATAAATTACACGTGTAACAAACTGTACCGACTACCAAGAGCGTACTATGATATTATAAATCATAGCTTCGGACACGAAACGTAACTCATCTAAGGGGCATTTATCCGGCTCTTGCGTGCACCTCGTTATTATAGTTTCACACAGGGGCAGTAAAGTTAGAACAGTTAGACAAAGCAGTACTCCTATTATTTGAACACACACCAAGACAAAACAATGCTGTTTTTACAGTCGGTGTACTGGAACGTCTACTGCTCTATCTCAGTTTTAGTGTTAAACAGCATTACGCTGTAAGATGTAATACCTCGTTTTAGTGTCAACGACCTCGTTATCGGACGATCTGTTCTATCGTCTAGTCTGCCTGATATCACCTTACCTGTATGGCGATTGCGCAGCTTAAAGAAGCGATTTAGGTCTTTACGAAGCTACTGCCCTTTACCATTACCGCATTTGTACGATGAATTTCTCACGTCGACTGACTAGATAGGCATCTGATAGGAATCACCGTCTGTTTGTAGTGCAGTAATTAGGTCTTATACAGTCTATTTAGGCTTATCAGTATGTTACATCAAAAAACTAACCTTAAAAATATTAATTAGGACCTGAAGTACGTTAAGTATCTAGACTTACTTTATTCTAACTAGCTGTTCCCATGCGACTTCATCGTATAAAATTATAAAAAAAACATTTTATTGTTTACATTTGTCAAATTATCAATTACAAAAGTCAAAATAATTCGAGATGATGTCAAATCATGGCAACTTTGCTTCCTTGATGTTGACAACAACTTATGGTCTCTTTCCCACATTAGGGTTTTTATCCAAAATATTTACCTCTAAGTATAACGGCGTGAAAATATATAGCCTAAAGCGTGACGTAAGTGTAGGTCTTTTTATTAAAAAAGGAGATATTTGAAAATATGCTGTGATTGCTGACATCTTAGGTAACAAAGAAGTGTGTGTTTACGCTTTATTATATTAGTAAGATTAAGTGTCACTGCCATGGATACGGTACCGTAAATAAGGAATGCAAAAAAAATACACGTTTGTAAAATAAAATAGGCTTAAATAAATCCTCACAACGACCTTCAGTACTATTTTAATGTAATTAAATGCAAAATCAATGTACATATTTTTCCTGTAGCAATTTATAATTAGTATTAATAACGTGCAAAAATGCCATCGATGAAGTATATTTCCGTTGTAAAATGTTTATAGCATAACGTAGATAAGGAAGCAAATAATTTAAATATCAAAGTCCAATTGCGAATGTTATTTTAACAAACACAATAATCGATTTTATCTATATAGTAATAGCCTATATTTTTGATTTTTTTAATTAGTACTGGTATAGTAAAGTGTCTAATGTTGGCATTACAAGAAATATTAAAACACATTTTAACAAGCCATTGTCGTATCCATAAAACAAGCGAAGTGCGAGATATTGCAGTCGTGTGACATCATCCGACATCACGCCCCATTTGCTGCGCTATCGAGGAAACGCTCTGCCTGACCTCTGTTAGAATTTTCCTCTCCAATAGATACAATGATGTTGTTACTACGCTATTACCAACACTTTAGTTCCTCTGTTGTCTTGTAAAATATTTATAATTTTTTTAATCTTTGAATTACATAATAAACCTAAACATGTTGATGTGGATGGCTACAAAGGAAGAGGAAGACCGAAGAAAGTATGGATGGATTTTGGGAAAGAGGATATGCTTAAGAAATGAGTGGATTCAGAATTTTAGATAAGTTTTTAGCTAATAACGTTATTAATAAAATAAAGTAGTGAATGCTTGTAACTTTTGTCTACGGTAATAATTTATTTGCCATTGCAAATATTTACTCATGCCTCATTGTAAAATGTCAAGTCTCGTGGAGGTCTGAATGGTTCTCATCGGGTAAAGTTCAATCAGTCATGCTGACCGATGTTACATAAGTTACAAGTATTGTACTAAGTTATGTTAAGTTAGATTAGATTGTTGTGTGAGAAAGCTTTGTGTTGTAAGATGCTGTAATGATTCAAGATATACTCAAACAATATCTGCTAATGATGTGTATGTACTCGATGTTCTTTATATTTGCAGTGACTAAGGAAATTTTATTAGTAGTAAGTAATTATATAAAAATGAATAAATAGAACCAAGAACGAAGGAGGATATCCTGGCTAAAATCATATACGTGAAGTTCGGATAGACGACCCATCTGCTATTTAAGGTCGCAGTTTCAAGAGTGCAGATAGTCTTGATAATCGTCGATCGTCTAAAGAAGATGGCACTTTACTGCGCGGTTCACACTAGGCCAGTACAGTTTGTCAGTAGAGCTCGATAGCTGGACTGACAATAAACTGGCACAGTGTTAACGCTATCTGGCGCCAGTGAGTCCATACAATCTATGACTGATCGTCGCAATTGTCTAACTGTACTGGCCAAGTGTGAACCGGGTATAAGGCGAAGAATAGAATAGGCTAAGTGCAATATAATTAAATGTGTTATCAAGTTTGATATATTATTATTTAATACAACTTATACTTTTAATATGATAAGATGTAATGAGCATGTTGTCCGGCAACCGGCAACTGAAAGCGTTACTAATTGCTGCTGGCGTCATCGTGCCTGAATTCCGTGTCCGTTCCTACATAGACGCTCTTAACATCACGAACATTAATGTTGTAATTATTTATTACATTCTGAACAAACACGTTATAATATTAATATCCTTCTTCATTTCTATAAAGTCTTATGTTAGTTTAACCAAATTTTACTTTTTTTTGCGTTACATGAAACTATAAAGACTCTATTTTATTTTTTACATTTTCGTATTTTCAATTGTAAATGTCAAAATGCAAATACACAAATCACAATAAGGAAACATTGCTTTCTTGATATTGGCAGTTTGTAGTTTATGGTCCCTTTCCCACAAGTTTAATAGCGTGAAAATGGATAGCCTAAAGCGTGTCGTAAGTGTAGGGCTTTTAATAAAGAAAGAATTATTTAAAAATATACTGTGATTGCTGACATCCTACGCCACGAAGTAGTGTGTGTTTACGCTTTATTGTCTTAGTATAGATCATTAAACAATAAGTACAACATAGAGTTTGCTTTTTCATAACTCGTGTATTTCGCTACGTCAGAAACACGTGTAATATGCATTATCTTAATGATACAAGCAGAATTGTCTGGGTCACCGCAATATCGCGGAAGACTATCTAAGTTGTTAGTTGCTAAGAGCGTGCGCACACCTGAAACTAAACTATCGCACAATTGTTTAGTCTCGCTTTAATTCCGATGAGCTTATGTGCGCACACTACATACATTTTAGTAATGCAATTAAACAGTTGAATGGGCTGCGAAGCAATCGACAATCGCACAACAGTGCGATAGTTTAGTTAAGGGTGTGCGCCCGCTCTATGGTAGATATTGGACTTAGGAACTAAGTAATAATGTTGTCAAACCTTAATTATAAAAAGAAACTGTTACCTTTTTAACACTTTTTTAAATATTCAACATTCCTCGAAAGTTACCTAATTTGTGAACATTTATATAAATGCATTTGTATGTATGCTGACGCCCTTGCATCGAAGTCATGACATTTGTGCTCACAGGCCTAAAGCTGCGCGAAGTATTGTGACCTTATTAACCGGCAAATCGTGAAATGTCTATGTAAAACATTTTTATAATAACCTACTATTGGGTTTATTCGATCGTGGATATTTCAAGAGCACATCAGGTTCTCGATTACAATATTTATTGAAATTGCAATAAAATTGTTCATTGATCGAAGCTATTCTTAACTAAGGGCAATATTTTTTTACTCGTATGATTTAGTATCCTTTCCATAGTTATCTACTGTAATCTGATAGCCTAGTACGCACCATGCTATATTATACTAATCTCATAGAATACTGAGTACTTTAGTAGCGTAAGTTACTTTTATTTAAATGACTAGTGTTGGCTATGCAACAATCCTTTTTATATTTTTTTTTAATCCTTTTTTTAAAATAAATTTTATTTTTTTATTTATTCTTTTGTAAATATTTGAAGCATTATTGTTCGAGCAGATGTCACATGCGATGCTAGGCTGAAATGTGTATATTTTTGTTTAATTTGTAAAATTTATTAAAAGTTGTTTTTAGTTTATTTCTTATTATTTTACTCGCGCGTACCTTCTCTTACAAGATCGTCTTTTTCAACTAGCTTTCGCCCGCGACGCCGTCCACGTGGTATTAAAAAAAAACGAAACCGAGTATGCCTCGAGCGAGCCTATGTATTCTTCCAGACTATCCTCTACTTATCTACATATATACCGTTCATCGAAATCCTTTCAGTCGTTTAGTCTACAAACTCTAACAAACATCTATCCATCCATCTATGTAAATGGTAGTTTGAAATATGAAGTATGATTTTCTTACTTTCTCGACTAAATGTTTGTCATTCAGACACGTTTAGTTCCTTAATGACTTACTATTCGCCTAAATTACAAGTCCAGCATAAACTAAGCATATCGGATGAACCAATTTCGATGTTATTCTTATTTGTATTTTTCCGGAACAAACCAACAATCAAATCTTCTTTCTATATTAGTGGTTAGTAGTAATATAGATACTAGTAATGTCAGATGTCAACACAAACTGCGTGGCAACTTGTACTGATAAAGGAACTGGATGAGCAAATATTGTAATGCAAGTGGTCTATAGCTTTATCTTATCGAAATGGCACATGATTGTTTTAATTTGATATCGCTCGGTCTGCCGAGTTGCGGAAAATTACGAAGATCCCGATAACGATAGAACAAACAAAATTGTAACTGCAGAACTATCACGCACCGAGCACGACATCGCCACGATGGTATTATGTTTTGATAATCTATGAAGGCTCAGATTACGAAAGATTTAACGCGAAAATTATCACTATTTATCATTGAACTCAAAGCGAAGATATAAAAAATATATGTCCTTGTTTTTCGGCAGTATTTTTAAAAATCAAGTAACCAGATTGCAATACTAACAATACAGGTTTAGCTTGGATAAAACATTCTAATACTATTCTATACTAAACGAAAGTTTCTGAATCAGGATTGTTTATTTTAATTATTATAATTGTTCGACAGTTAATCTTACTTCCTGCTATATTATTTTTTAATGTTATAAATGCGAATGTTTTGATGGATGGATGTTTGTAAGAGTTTGTAACCTAAACGGCTGCACGGATCTCTATAAAATTTGGCATAGATGTAGAGGATATTCTGGAAGAACATATAAGCTTTTATGTTCTTATAACACTTTTGCTTTTTTTAATACCACGGACGGAGTCGCGTCGAAAGCTAGTTAACGATAAGGTACAAAAGACTTTGTCGTTTATTGTTTGTTGAACAGTTAAATGTGCGTTATCAGGGAACACTGCACTTGCACGATATTTGACAATGTAATGTGCAAATGTTTGATAAGATATGTAATGCATCAAGGATTTTTACGCAGTTTTGTCTACATAAGAGATTAATGTTGAAGGTTATTTTTCATGTGTGATAAATATTTACCAGGAAATTTACTTGTATTGCAAGTGAGATTAAACAGTGCAAAGCAAATTTAATCCTTTGGACAGAATTAAGTACTTTTGTAGTATTGCAGGAAACAATAAACTCGCAATATTTTATTGAGCAATATGCATAACTTGTAATTTCTAACTAAGAAATTTAATTAACATTTTTTAATATCGGGAACAACAAAGCATTGTTCCAAAATTAGTACAAAATAGACGCAATGTAGTTACTTAGATAAAATATCATATCTTTGTTTAGATATTAGATAAACCTATCGCGTCAAAACAATAAAATTGGGCCAATTTATACAGACGTTATAGCAAACATTGTTTCCTTTCTTTATATTTACAATGACTTTTAGGTAGACTTATCTATCGGGTTATTTTTTATGGCAAATGGAGACAAGCAAATATATTCGCGTTACTACAATAAATATTTACATAAATATGATTTTTCTTTATACATAAATATGAAATTTCGAATATAGGAATTTTATTCATTTCCTTAGCCTGGCATTATCCCACTAAAACTGCGCATTCGGTTTTGGTTTTAATATTTACGGAATGCAGGCCGCCTGCTTTTTATTTCAAATGTGTTTTATACTTTACTTTACTCTACACTAGTCTAATATTATAAATTTTATTTTTAATAGCTTGTGTGTCATTCGTGTGAACAGTGATCAACAAATTAAAAACAATTGTTTATTTAAAGAGAAGTGACCCAACGCGACCTATTAATTTTAATGTTCAAGAAAAATTACTTCACGTATTTAAAAATATCTCATGGATATGGCTGTTGTCAGTTAGTAACATTGGTTTATCGCATACTAGTTACCCGACCTTTGACAAATATTTCGACGAGTTTTTTGCAACAAAATTGCCAGCCTATACTTAGCTTTTGATAAAATTACTCTCGTTGCTACCGTGTACGTCTATTATTAAAGATTTGTCGAATTATCTTTAAACCTACGCATACTGGATTTAATTTTATAATTTTCGAATCTAAATTACGTTAGATATAGTTGATTAGCTTGATTTAAAAAAATGGCTTGAAAGACGGAAGTTTGATGCGAAAATACTAAAATAGGGAAAGAGTGTTGTCTTCTTTACAAATATTTGTCCTCGTTATGATGCATTTATATATGATTAGCTCTGAACCTCTAATGCTTGTTACATCACCACGTGGGTATGATCTAACGGCTAATGGCTTTATGATGAACGGAGCCTTCAAGTACTAGGTCAGTTATTATTTAACACGCAAAGTCAAGTGTTAAGCTCCAGCGTGCTAAGGACGACGACATATTGTAGACGAGTCGAGATTTATACGTAATTGTCAGGCATTTGTTTCATTAACTATTAATAAACTACAGGTCGGGTCACGTTTACTGTAGGTGAGAAAAACAAGCTTGTTATTCAAGAAGTGTACAACAATTTATCTGTTACTTCAAAGGTGTTGATTATTTTTGTTGAGACCATTCTAGAAGTAAGCTTAGAGCGATATTGTATAGACGTAGCTGTTGCATAATTTGTTGATTAGTTTTTAAAATGCTACGTAAAGAACACACTCCATTTTTTTACATTTACATTTTTTTCCTTCAGATGTAAAAAAATATCTTACTTCTTTGTTACATGGAACCTGTTAGCATTGATGAGTAAGTGCCAATGAAATTAGGTCAGCCTTGTTGCCTTTCTCTTGAAATTCCTGTATTTAGGGCACACCTGCCCTTTGCTAACATCTGGTTAATGCAAATTCATATAGATTGGTCCACTGTACATGTAAAATATTATTTTTACATTTAAAGAAAAAAAATAAAAGCAGATCTTGCGAAAGATGTGAGACCAGTAATAATGCTAATAAACAAGATGATGCATAATTAAACCAGATTCCGAATGTTTACTTATTTAAAATTCAATGTCATTATTTAATTATATTTTGGTAAAAAGTTCACCTTTAGTCCATTAGTGATGACCTTTCCGTGTGTTCTTAATTTTTATTACAATGCTTTGATTATAAAATAACATTCACTGCTTTTGTGACTAATTTATTTTAATAAAGCCACGTGTAGCATGTTTCATTTTTAAATTTAGTCCATAACATTTACATAATCAAATTAATTTTATAATCAACGTAAGAAAAAAACGGAAGACGTTAATAAATATAAGTAGTGAAAAACGCGCTTACTATGTAGGGTGGCCAAAAGTTTTAAAAATAAGGAAAAATCTATGGGAGGTGTCGACCTCATATCCTCTGCGTTTGATTCACAACTTTCTTCTTGTGGATACTTCTAAAGAATAAGTTTTAGAGGGTTTGATTTAAAGACAGCTCTTTTTAATTCAGCTTTTTTAGACACGCTGTTTAAATTTTATCAATGTTCTAATTTTCTCCTTACGCCACAATCCGGTAAATATTATTTTTAATTACAAATATCTTTATAACATCTAGAAGGTATTTGATATATTAAAAGAGCAGAATCCTGCTTCACGACATATTTGGATCAATTACACAATTTACTAACCAACTCTCACACAAATTAAGTTTTATTAGTCACGACTATGTGCGCTAGTATTTCAAAAAGGTATCCAATGTTTGAAATAATTGTAAGGGAAAATTATTATGCACTGCAGTAACACCTTCGATACAATCCCATTAATAAGTCGTACGTGTTCGTAAATACTATAAATTTTATACTAATAACAATAAATATATTATATCTAGTTTAAGGATAAAATGAGAATAAAGTTCATTAAAATATATTTTATACACGTTGAACAGAATTTCTGAAACCTTAGTTTTAAGTTTTCTTATAATATATATTTCTTATATTCACGTTACACTAGCTTTCGCCCACGAATCCGTCGGCATGGAATTTAAAAAAAGAAAAGGAAGTAACCTATGTGTTCTTCCAGACTATGTTCTACATCTATGCCAAATTCCATCGACATCCGTTCATCTGTTCAGGCTACAAACATCCATCCATACAAACTTTCGCATTTATAATATTAGTAAGATTATTACTGTAACGTCATATAAGCGTAACATTAAACAATCTGCTGTTGTATATTTAAAGGCTTAGTAATATTTAACAGTGAAATAATGTTAAGTATTTTGCGAGGCTATTGAATATTTGGTTTAGTTTGTACACAGCTGAGGCGGTACGATCGCTGCGAGCTGGTTGCCGCCAGGCGTTGTTTGTCTTCAAACTTCATGTCACATTGGTCTTTTTGACATATCGCAACTGCAACTATAGGATATATAAATTGATTTAATAGAATTGTTAAAGTACACACTCAGTAAATCATTATTCTACCTGCGAACAGAGTAATTTGTATTTTGGCGTCCTAAAATAACAATTTTTAAACATTATTTTAGGTTATTATGATTACGTTCTCTTAAGCAAGAAACAAATAGAAATGGTCTTAGATCGAGACTTTATTTTATTTCGTAATTGTTTTTTTCGTATTTTATCTTATACCTTTGAGCAGATAGTTATCATAGATTATTAATATAAAATAAATGGAACAGGAAGTGTTGAATACGAACGAACGAATCAAATGATATAGGGATTGACGTAATTATTTTACTTGATATAATAGTCACGGGACTGAGTAATCTAATAAAAACAAGATTGATAAAAATCTGTTAAAACTATGTTTATTTTTATTTATATGCAAAGAAAAGTACCGTAATTATCCAGAAAATTAGTGGAACTACTAATAATTATTGGCCAATATCGGCATCAACGTTATTTGGGTTAGGAATGCTTTGAAACTATGATCTTTAATAATAGGTAAATATAAAAAAATTGAAATGTGAACTTCTTCACGTAGCTTAACCAGATATACAGATTTAGCAACAAGGTGTGTCAAAGCTATTCCATTTATACAACCATGAACTTTTACTCTTCGTTGCTGTTAAATGCTTGAAGAGATTTATGGCGTCTGTCAAATCGATTCATTACTATTATTTTTAATGTTGGCAACTATTCGCGTCTGGGATTGTGAACAGAATTGCGCGTTATTTGTAAAATGCCTGTTTACCCTTTATTATTTTTTTTGTCTAATTATTTCGATCAAATTATTCAGCAAATTCAAATATAGACAAATAACTGCATCAAGAAAATCAACCATTCTAAAAATAATAATAATGGTAAATCGTAATTCGTAATTAGTTAATATCGATAATGAAACTCAACGTTTGTATCGTATAATGAAAACAATGGACTTATTTGCAAGTTCATCACCAGTCATGTTGTGTACTGGTGAGCCGTCACAGATCCGTAAATACTTTTTTATCTGCGAATTTAAAAACGGAACGCTGATAAGAAATAATAAACGAAGCGCGAATAATATTTACACAATTAACAGTTTTATCAAAATTAAATATTTTCAAGCGTATCCAAATGTGTAAACTTTTAACATCTGTTTGTAGAATGTTCGTGTAATTGTACTTTATCTTTGGCTATATCCGATTTCACTTACATCAAACATACTAAACATGCGTTCGTTAAATGCCAACACTAATATTTCACTTAAAGTATAATTTTTAAATAAAATAAACAATTATATACCAATTAAAGTGCCGTAAACAGTAATCGCAAAGTAATTCAAGATTTAAAGGAAATGTTATTCGATACATACAAGAAGGAACCCCGAATTCAGACGTAGCTTATAATTTTAGCCACACGACCGAATAACTACGACGCAGTTTAATCCAGGGGTAGAGAACCTTTTCTGAAACTATCGTTTTTCTCTGTTCTAGGTAATTATTTGTAATTTGTAACAAATTAAACCTTATAACGGATTTAGTAAATATAAGATGATAAATATCATCCAGAGAGCCTCTTGGATAAAACATTGTTGTGTAAACTACTTAAGACTTTAGTTTAGAAATTAAGTAGAATCGACAACATTTTATTGTGGTTTAAATCTCGAATCAAATCAGATAATTATCTGCAACAAAATATAATAAAACATGTTTTATTCCTCTCAATAATTGTATTGAGAGGAATGCATTTATAGCAAAATGGCGAGTATTATTCCTATTTTAAATAATAACTAATCCGCATATCCCGCGAAAGATCATTTATTAATTTGGAATGCTTTTCAATTTGCACGTATGTTTCAAAACGAATTCCTTTTGTGGTGCAATATGGCAAAGGTTGCGCCTGCGCATGTCGAGGTGTTAACTCGGCCGGTTCTTACAATTATTTCGGCGATTCATATGCAACCCAACATTAGTATTGAACTATCAAGTTTGTGTTTAATACTTCGTATTGTTTCGTGTCTGTGAATTAAATAACAAACGTGACAAACGAAAATAACTCAATATTATGCATGCGCAATGACAACTTCTCCGTTAAGCCTTTGCAATTAATATTTCAACATAGTTGTCGTATGTTTAAAGAACAATTAACGTTAGAATTTAATGGACTTATTTTACGACTGTTAGCAACTCTGCATAACGTGTAATTTAATCTTTACTTTTATATAACTCCTTACAAATTACTTAAGACCTTGAATAGAATAACAAACCTAATTTAAGTCCCTTTCCTTTTACCACACTTTTCTTATAAGGGGAGGATGGGAAGAGGTAGATTTGACGGTGGAGGAGATGTATAGAAAAGAGAATATCCTCTTTATGTGCGTCTCCTCCCCCGTCGGATAAGGGTAGGCAACGCATCTGCAATTGCGGATGTCTATGGACAGCGGTCGCTTCGCTATTTTGGCGGATCCAGGTGGCCGCCTGCTCTTTTGCCACCTTATGTTAATAAAAAAAACACCGGGACTTAAAATCCTTTTTGAAGCTTATAATACAAAAAACGCAAGGATGCACGAACAGGAATGCAGAGAGTTCACAAAAATCATCTACTCGTAGGTATGGTTGATTGACAGAAAAATTATTGTGCTTCACCTGTTTAGGATGACATTAAGATTTTAAATACAATGTCACAAGAGTTTGGAGTACTCGATGTAAGCAATTGTTATGGTAGCGCATTTGAGTCATCGCAGTGTGGGTGTACACTGCCATTGTCTGCCATTTGGGCAGGTGTAATATCTGGCGCCTACTGATTTATTCTAATGTCATGAATCATTACCCATCTATTATTTGCTGTCTTCACATTTTATAGAATTAAATTTTTAATAATTATTGCTATTAATGGTATACCTTGTTCATTTGTTTATGTTAATGCTTTTGTTACGTTAATTACCGTAGATAATAGGTCGCTTTTCTTAATAGTTACTTTAGTTTATTTGTTTTTAAAGAGACATTTGATTTCAGACATCGTTTTATCACATTTTGATTATTGTAATATATTTGCGATGTGTTCGCTCGGTTACGAAATTCCATGCGAAATGTACGCAGTGGTAATCTCCCGACGACACCAATCCACGCAAGGACCTGCCCATATACGGAGTGCGTAAATAGCAGACTAATCTTACACTAAGCCTTAAAACTTTAGGAATAAAATTTAAAATAGCATGTTAAGTGGTTGCTTTATACTGAAGCGTTGAGAAGCACCACTCGACCCTGATGCCAGAATAATACTGAAGTGTATATATTGAAATTCTTAAAATCCTAAAAATGGTTTACATAATGTTTAAAGACTTTTTAATTCTTACAACTATTAAGAAGCCGAGATATACGGAACAACTTATTGAGTAAAAAAGGAACTTATGGTGTAAGAGAGGAGTGAATTTAGAGTTCAAACTATGACAAGCTTTTGTAGAGAAAACTGCAGCGATGTAAACATTTTAGGTACATCAAGTAACATTATTTAATAATTAGCTTTCGGCCGCGACTCCATGTGGATTAAAAAAAAACAAATGTAACCTATGTGTTCTTCCAGACTATCCCCTATGTCTGTGCCAAATTTCATCAAAATCCGGTCAGCTGTTGAGGCTCCAAACTCTAACAAACATTCACTCATTCACCCATCTAAACTTTCGCATTTGTAATCTTAGTAAGATGTATTACATCTTTAAATTTTATTAGCACATTTTTCTTTAAATATCTTAACCTACCACTGCTCTGTATGGGTTACTTGGTCATCTTAAATATGGATTGCGTAATGAATGTATAATATGACTTCTTAAAACTACATGGAATTTATTAAATACCTGGCTTCTTAGACATACAAGGTCAGATCGCAAATTTTAAGAAAAATAATTATCATAAACATTCAACTACGATTTAATATTATCCAATACTAGTTAATTTATACCAACAAGCATAGTAATGTGTGCGGATTTGGAAAACATCTCATTTTTTCGTTTTTATCACAAGGGTTACGTAAATATGTATTTTTGTAAAAAAATATATTGCAATTAATGTTATTTTTAACATTGTTGATTTTATTTATTAAAAATAAACAAATGAAATATTTGTGCAATTTATAATGACATACGCTAAAAGCAAACTTTTATTTTTAAGAAGGTTAATGTTTATAAAAGATAACATAAATCTTCAGTATTAAAAGGACGAAGGATTATTAGAATCAGTCACGTTACATTGTTGCAAGGAAAACTTATAAATACTCATTTATGAATATCCCCAAGGTAATCTATATATTTACTTTAAATGTGATAAATAAGAGAACATAACCTCACACTTCTTTAGAGTTATTGAACTTTATGTTGGTAAAATAACTATTGACTGACTAATTTGTTTTATGGCTAAATTACAAAAACTAGTTTAATAAAAATCGTATTAAAATTCGAAATCTAGAAGCATAATTGCTTTTGTACAGATGTGATGTTTGATGTTGATATTTGTATGATTCGCCTCTACGATAAGCTAACGCCATCTATTATGCTAAACATAAATTACAATTAAATTTACAGGCGAACACACCGTGTGGAAAACAATGCTATAGTAAACGAATTGAGTTATGTCTCAGCATTTAAAAAATAAAACTATACTTAAAGTTAAATTCTCACTTATAGTCGTTACCTTGTTAATGTCACTGCTTGGCGAAATTAAGCATTTATCGTCTATACGTGTCAGAAAGAGGTACCTTTGTAAGCTTTATTTGTCTAGGCGGGTATGTGCTGAGTAAATTTAAAGGCAATTCGTATGCAAACTACACATTGTTCAGTTTCACAATCTTGCAGTTCGCCGATATCTAATATGCAACGCATTGTTTATTTTCTAGGACAAAACTCGTTTAATTTTGTCTCTACGTTACTAACTCAAGATACATTTGACCTGAAAGACCTAGAATTATCTTTCATGTATTTTTATTTTTTACTAGCTTTTGTCCGCGACTCCGTTTGCGTGGAATTTAAAAAAAAACAAAAGTAGCCTATGTTTTGATTTTCAGCCGTTTAGACTACAAGCTTAAACAAACGTCCATCCATCTAATCTTTCGCATTTATAATATTAGTATGAAGTATGATTTTAGCTTAAAAACTTTAAACCAAACCTACGTATCGTTTCGCAACACATTATTACACAATGTTTGAACATCTTGCGGATTTTTACGCCCTTGAAGCTAAACTTGTTTTCATGTTAGCGAAAACATCACTAGACGTTATCATCTTGAAATTCAAAACAAGATGTTCGTGTGCATTCTGCATGTACCGGATTTACCTTAAGTTTTTTTTAATTTAAATTTCAAATTGGCAACACACGTTACATGGTCAGACTAGTTTAAAAGAAACCATTTGATATGTTTTATAAGTGAACTATTTACACGCAAAATATAAAGATGTTATTAGTAAATACATATATATTTGCATACTTATTGTAGTGCAAATACTTTAAGCAATAATAAATATATCACACGCATGTGTTACATATTTTGCAATTTAGCCCTGAATGCACGATTGCTATTATCGCTATGATTTGTCGGGCCAAATAACTTTATTTACAAAAGATTTACATATTTTGTTGATAGACCTTCACATACCGAGTTAATAATCAAATCTACATCAATTAAAAGTTGACGAGTTAACTTGACTTTTTATGCAATAGATATTCTGCTACGTGAGTCGGAAATTATTTTACCAGAAATAGTTAATATATGTTTCTGATGTTATTAGTGTGTATTAAATGTGTTCTCTCACTTAACAGTATTATTTAAATTTTTTTTTTACCACTTAAAGGATATTTTTATTTAACTCTAGCATAAATAAACGAGAAAGATTGAAGAATTTATGTGCGTCTCCTTCTCCGTCAATGAAGGGTAGGCAACGCATCTGCAATTGCGGATGTTTATGGGCAGCGGTCGCTTTCCGTTTCTGTGGAATCAGGTGGTCGCTTGCTCGTTTGCCGCATAATATTATAAAAAAAAATTAAAAATGTAAGATTTAAGGAACTTAAAAATGATAGATATGGAAAGCTACTTTTTATCTTTACTCTGTTTTAATCTTTGTTATTACATCTTGCCTACATCTATGTAAACCAGAAGCACGATGTTATGCATTTACCCGGACGTGATAAATACACGTCGGCCTTCGACCTTCGTTCATGGCTCCATTTTTATTCAGTTCATGCAAATCGATACTCGACTTTCGTGACCTGTCAATCGATTATCTACATCTTGGGCATTAAAAGGATCGAAGCGCGTCCGGCTATATGCGAACGAACGTAATAACTCGTCGGTCTCTATTGTCTAAACACTTGTATAACAACATATTGTCATCCCTTTCACGCTCTTTGAAAAAACATATATAAAAATATGTTTTAACACTAGTTTGAGTAATGGAATTTCACGCTTGGGGTTACGCAATGCTTCTTAAAAGCCACTGAACAAATGAATGTACAAAAACCGATTCATCACGACATAGAAATAAATCTAATAGACTTTGTAATACATCTGAAGATAGGATCTAAGATAGCACGTAATCCGCGTTTAATTGGCTTCTTCATTACTCCATACCTCTCTCGTTGTTCACACAGCACCAATTTGGTTACGCAGTATTATCACAGCCAATTGGGTCGACACGGAATGCAAATTGCTGCCTCTCTGACAGCACTTGTAAACATTCAGCTCAACGTGCTAGTTTAGAAGTGTTTGTATCCACCTATGACTTGCGATGTTAGTGTTCAAATCTGTTTACTGTACTAGAATTTCAAATCAGAAATTGGTCAGATATATCTACTATTTGCAGAAGACATAAAAAACTAACACCCCTATAATAAAACTAGCTGTTCCCGTGCGGCTTCTCGCGCATGAAATTATAAAAACTTTACTTTATTGTTTACATTTGTCAAATTTACCATAATAACTTTGCTCCCTAATGTTGGCAGCTTGTAGTTTATGCTCCCTTTCCCACATGAGGGTTTTTTTCTATTTATTTACCTCCTATGCCGAATAGCGTGAAAATATGTGTTGTAAGTCTACGGCTTTTTAAAGAAAGTATTATTGAAAAACATGCTGTGATTCTGACACCCTACGCTACGAAGTAGTGTTTACGCTTTATCATATTAGTATAGTAAGATATAGATGACAGAATTTAATTAATGTTATTGGCTTATAGGACTTCAAAAACGGCAATCGTCGGTTAATTCGAATCCTTAAACCTTGCCATTGTGTACGTTAGTGGCTGTTCAAAGATGTATAGATATTATCAGAATGCGGATGACATTAGTACTTCAATTAAACTAAAGATCAACCTTAAGCCGATTCAAATCGAGACCTTAACCAAAATCGGCGCATTGCTATGAAAATGTCAAACAAAGGTCGACAAAATACCCTCAGGCGGTCTGACATATTATTACACGCGGTAAACATTGCACGCCTCGAATTATTAGAATCATCTCGTGACCCGTCGCCGATGCGAACAATCGAGATCCAACGATTATCGATTAATTGCGGTACCGAAGCGACTTAATAAAAATACCTCGCTTGTGTTGAAACAACACATTTCAATAACAATATAATTTGAATCGAATTATTTCTCTTGGAAATAAAGTATTAGAATACGAGTGTATTAGTAATAGGGTAGATATTATACATTTATATATCATTATTCTATTGTATTCTAGAAAGAAAGAGTTGTGTAGAGAGTATTCTGAATGGAAATAGTCTTCCCATATCCTACCTTAATAAACTCTGAGTTATTCTAGTGAGTGCTAAGTTGTTTATCAATAAGTAAGGATAAAATGGCGAATGCGATGTTTAGATGTATTACAGGATAATTGCATCACATTTATGTAAACAATTTAGGACGATTGCAAACATTACGAGGGAACAATAGAGTACCGTCATACAATAATGGTCGAGATTCGATCACAGAAATTGAATCACTGCACAAAACAGTTAGCCCTGTATCCTTGATGTAAATGATCGCGTTATAAGCAAACAATTAAGAAAATATTCAAAAATTTAAAATGTACAAAAATGTGTTATGGGTTTTGAAATTTTTTCTTGAAGTACTTATATATTTTATTAATAAATATTCAAGTAATATCGCCTGGAAGTTTAATATAGGCAATTTGTTTAAATCTAATGACGTGTATGTTGTGAACGAAGATGGAGTTTCCAATAGAAAGACAAAACGAGCTGAGAGAACAGACGATAATTGTGTTTTGTTGTCGAGCAGGCCATTGGATGATGAACTAAGACCTCAGAAACTATCTGGGGAGGTTGTTGTGAGTATTGAATTCAATTATTTTATTATTCCGTTTAAAACTAATACCGCAGGAATTAAACAAGGCGATTCTAGTTTATTTATTTGACTACTTACATTCATTTTTGACCGACTTCCCAATAAAAGGCTCAATTTGTCTGTATGTTTTTTTTTTTCTTTAAAGCTACTAGTAACTAACTATTCATATTATTGAGACGTGAGATATAGATGTGCGGATTATGTCATTAAAATGTAAATATTAATCCTGTCCAGATAAGGCAATTTAATCAGTGAAATAACTTAATAAGCAACGCACGCTTACGTAACAATTGCCGATATACTTAACGAATTCCAGTTCACAGTGAAAACGGGGCTATGACTTTTGACATTGTCATACATTTGTTATGATGTTTTCTTTCCGTGTTCATAGGTTACATTGCTTCATGAAAATCTATTGGAATCTTGCGTTATGCTTTCATTAATAAGAATTACCCCTAATAGAGCAGTACATAAAAAGTTATTATTATAATATGAACCATTTCCAAAAATAAATTAAAATAACGAAAGAAAAAATCAAGAAGTTGAAGAATGAAATGTAAGGAGTTGTTTTGTAAGATATTTATGTCTTTAATTTATACAATTAATAAAGCTAGATTGCCTGAAGCCTTTAATGCCTACATCCTGTAATAAAATGAAATAGAGATGCGTAGTTGCCCTTGACGTCTAACATGGACCGATGGCGATAAATTTATAATTTACTACCTTATTAGGTAAACAGCTTTAAGCTGGTCGATCTTAGATCACGCCAAATATTTAAACTAAGAACTCGAATTAAATTATATCGAATAAACAATTTTAGTAAACTTATCTTAGCTGTAAAAGAACAGTATACGTAGATAAAAGCAAATGTGTCAGTAATGTGCAAAGCAAAATGTAAATCAATAATCAATACTCGTAATATAATCGCTAGCAACCCGTAGTTTGAGAACCTCTGGTATATTAGATTAGCTACGGACTCGTAACTTAACCTGTTAACATCGTCGCCATATGAAAGTGTTAATAATTAATTAAAGATGTATTTAATTTGAATATTATAGTGTGACACAGAAAGATTAATTGGTGAGTAACTTAATATAACATCGGCTCACATTTCGCATATCTAATTATATCGATTAAACACTTTTACGTAAAAACTAGTTTACAAGAAAATTATGAAGTTAATATGATCAGTTTAATTTTAATGATAACTTATAAATACTTATGAAGGACAAGTTAAAGTTAATAACTTTGATGTGACCGTGTTTTCTTTGCTTTGCTAATGTTTTTTTATTAATTTAAGTTGTTGAAAACGATAAAACGTAATTAATGCCAATTGAGTTGTTTAAAGTATCGTTTCGTGATCGGCAAAGTTCAAAAGCTTTACGTTAAAATAATATTTTAAAATACTTACTTTCTTATTTGTTAAGATTTTTTTTAAACCTATTTTTCTATATGCGACTAAAATCATCGACCGCATTGTTAGGTCATAGGTTATTCGGTTAAAGAGCCGAATGTGCCTTTCGATGTCGAAATGAACACCTTTCTCATCGTTATTCAGTCGTGTACCGCGCTACCTGTCTACAAATTATGTGTTAACTGGCTTCTATTTCGCAACTTAATAGAAATGATTTCTAATATAAAATGATGATATTTTTAATTAAACAGTAAACGAATCAATTTACGAAAATCTATTTTAAAAATACATTATTGATATTCTGTATACTTAACGTAATGTAGACATGACAGATTAAAAAAAGAACTAATGATCTAATATAAAATTTAACTCCGAGCGCCCGTTGAAGTCTTTAGTATGAAGTCATTAAGCGTGCGTTATATTCAACGAGGCGAGTTCTTTTCCCGCTCACAATAATCGACGCTGGTTACTATTAGCTACTTTGACGTGTTTCCATTGCGCTGTTTTATTAACGTATATACGAGTAATTGGACGGCCATGCAATAGGTTTTTGCACGTCTGCGTTGTCTTGTTTGTGAACTAAGCATTGTTTTGTACAACCAAGTTTTGTAATTTGTACCAAATAATCGCATGTCATGTAAGAAATATTTATGTACAAGCATATTCAGCAGATAAGCAGTACAAAATATTTTAATTAAAGCCTAGTTAGTATTTAACTACTTTATCATAACTTTATTTCTTTCGGTTTTACGAGACGTATTTATTTCAAAACTTCTATTTATTTATTAGAGGAGATAGAGGAATTTGACATAAACAACATTAAAATTGAGTAGGATCTGTGGAAACGCCACTATCTAAAGAAATACGAGACTGCATTATCTTCCGTAAAATGAAAAATTAACCAGAAATAATTGTAATATGCAAGCAATTATATTAAAAATATTACACGTACGTTTTCTGATAAATAATTTTCTTATTGAATTTTACAGCGAAAACCTATTATAAAATGTAACGGTATGTATTACGTTGAAAATATAAGTAAGTTAACATTTTTATACACGTTTTGAACAATACCTAATTAAACATGTATTTGTGTCAATAGCGATATAGAATTATAAATACAACACATATGTACATCGTGTTTTCCAGATTACAATTATCTAGCTATTGTTTTATCTTAATTATTTACCTTTGCTAGTGAGAAAAAAATTATCTTGTATCTGTAGGATATAATGGGTTGCGTAAATGATTTAGCTGGTGGGTTTCCACGGCTGTGTTGACAATGCGTGGTGGTGCAACGGTGGTGCCATCTGATGGCGGCAGTCAGTCGCACGCGCAGCCTTGCTCTAGCAACTCATGCAATTGTTCCACGGTTTTCTTTTAATGACTAAGAGTGTATTGAGACGCGCCGGGAGACGTGTTGTGTGTTATTGTTTTAAATTGACGCGCACGCGCCGCGCCGCGCCGCGCAGTGTTCGCTTTGTGATGCGCCGTATGAATGTGCCTCGATTGTTTTCGGCTTAGCATTTTGTTTGTAAACAAACAACGGATCGTTTGACTTCTACTTTTGGTATTTCCAGATGTAATTTAAGACGTAAAGCATTTCTCTTGATATCATCCGGTGTAATAAAATACAATAATTGTATAACAGACGGCATATGTAAACTTTATCTATTAAAAAAGATGTGTTTATATGATTAAGGGATGGGGTTGAATCCTGAAATGTTCTGAAAATCAGAAGTCGAACAAAAATTTCATCTCATCCAATATCTAAATGTTAAAATTTTTATTATGAACCCGATTTTATCAGTAAAGTGCGAGTATTGATTAAACCATTAATCTACAAAGTAATTTTCATAGTACAATAAACTTCTAATATAACTGAGGACGGAGTCAAACTGACCTTTTACTCTGCGGCCCTCAATTTAAACATGTTTAAACTTACACATTATGTCGTTTAAAGCCACTAGTGTGGGAACTGAATTTTAACTATCTCTCCATATGTTGTCCAGTTGTACTAACCTTTAACGAGACTTTGTTATGTTCCAAATATACTGCCTTAACCTCAATGTTTATTACAAAATTATAAAAACTATTTAAAATCTAGATAACGTTTTATATACAAAACTATCTTTCGCCCGCGACTACGTCCGCTCGAAATTAAAAAAGATAAAAGTAATTTCCCTATGTGATCTTCCAGATTATCCTCTACGCCAATGCCAAATTTCATCGAGATTCGTTCAGCCGTTTATGCTACAAACTCTAACAAACATCAATCCATCCATCTAAACTTTCGCATTTATAAAATTAGTAAGATTAGTAATATTATAAATAGATTAGATTAATATTAGTATGTAAATTTGTCGAGCTAACAAACAATCAATTGTGAATTTAGCAGTTGATATAAATATGGTTGTGTTATCATAAATGTTGAAATAATCATTTCTTTCTGTTATTTCGATAGTACAATTTCATATACTTTTAATAGCATTACTTATGGCAGTTGTCTATAGAGGATACGAATAATAATAAAAGTTAAAGTTGAATTCCATTGCGCAGCATTTGGATTAAAACATGTTGTCTCCGTCTTTTTAAAGAGAATGAAAGGAATGGCAGTATTTTTCAATAAATGTTTCGTCAGTGGAAACCAACATTAACAGGCATACATAAAGATTTCTCCTGAAAGCGAGTGCTTATTGTTAACTAACGGTCAGTGACGGCGCTAATTGTGTCACAGTTCAATGCTCCAATAACTTCCCGCATATCAATTAGTCTGGACTATAGACAAGAAAACAGCTCGCATTATAATACAAGCTCTATTGGATGTTCTCTTTTAAAAGATATTTATTTAATAGCTTGCCTTGTAGTTTTAACATAAATAAAGCCTTCGCTGCAACTTTAAAAAAATAACAATAATTTAAACAACATTGATTTAGATTAAAAAACTTTTTAAACTAAATATCAAATCTAATCTAACTAATATTATAAATGTGAAAGTTTAGATGGATGGATGGATGTTTGTTAGAATTTATAGCCTAAACGGCTGAACGGATTTCGGTGAAATTTGGTACAGATGTAGAGGATAGTCTGGAAGAACACATAGGCTACACACTTTTTTTTTTAATTCCATGCGGACGGAGTCGCGGGGAAAAATTAGAATAATATAAATAGCTTCATTTAAATATTGTTTCTTTAACATAGTAGTTTTATTATGATTTCATGATAATATATCGTTAACACGGTTTCTATAACTAACATTATTTAGAGTCATTAATATGTTATCTAAACTAGGGCACCCTATGAGTATGTTAGAATTATTATATTTTAGTACAGCTGTGTGCCACTTTCAGAAAATTAAATATATAGCAAATTGCTCTATTCACTATGCATTCACTAATGCTGGGTATCTGAAGTTCCCTTATTTTGTCACTAACTTTCGCCCGTGTTTCCGTCCGCGTGGAATTAAAAAACACAAAATTGAGTAGCCTATGTGTTCTTACAGACTATCCTCTATGTCTATACCAAATTTCATCGAAATACGTTCAGCCGTTTGGGCTACAAACTCTAACAAACATCGATACATACATCTAATCTTTCGCTTTTTGACCGACTTCCCAAAAGAAGGAGGTACTCAATTCGTCTGTACGTTTTTTTTTATAATATAAGTATGTTTACATTAAGATTTAATAGTGTTAGGTTGATCTATATTTCGAAGGAATAAAACTCAAGTTACGTAGTTCTGATGAATTTATCGAACCAAAAACACTAACGAACGGTTATACTGGGAAACCGGCCATAAGAGAAGTTAGCTCTTGTTCGATTTTATAATCTACATGTCGTAAATTTTAAATTTTACTTAACCATATCAGGGTAAACTTTATTTTGGTTACAACTATGAGTGTTAACTTGAAATTAAGTGGTTATTCTTAGTGACTACGTTTAATTCTTGTTTTGTGGTTTCTATAGTTATGCTCTTTAGTTACCATGTATTGCGGTTATGGTTTCGGACTGTACACGTTCAACTAAAGACTAGCTGTTGCTCGCGACTTCGCCCGCGTGAAATTAAAATAGTAAAAATAGTGCCTGTTACTTAGTGATTTACTTTTTAACGGTGCAAGGATTTTTTGAAATCGGTCCAGTAGTTTTTAAGTTATTTCAATACATACAGAAATCCAAAAATACAAATCTGTCCTCTTTATATATCACCTAGCTTTCGCCCGCGACTCCGTCCGCGCGGAATAAAAAAAAATAAAAATAAGTAGCCTACGTGTTCTTATATGATATAGAATACATCAGATTTAATATCTTCATAAAGCAACTGTTTACATAAAATGAATATTATCGGACCATTGTCAATTTTCCTAATATCCTTTTTTTTGCTTGCGATGAAATCTTACATATTGCCATACAAACTAGGGACTTGAGACATTAGAATATATACTTGTGTTAAATGTGGTGTGAGGTACAACGTTAACGTTGTAACGTTATTTAATAACTTAATATTAACGGACAAACGGAAGTTCAAACATTGTCGTGCAATTTTAATTAGAACAGAATGAGCAGGCCGCAAGCTCGCTGGCTTGTGACGATGTTACCGTACGCCGACCGCTACGCATGCACTATTTGACTTCTCGTTATTGTTCCGCATCTACAATATAACCGTTTTCACTGCCGAAACATCGTACTAAACATGTTGACTTTATTTTTATTATAAAAAGAGAGGAATGACAATGGTTTCATAGATTTTTATGTTTTGCAGACATCTCTCTCTCAGGTTTTCGAAATTAACTAGTTTTATTAATTTGATTGTTAAAAATATCAACTGTTAATACTCAAATTACATTGAACGATGAAAAAAAAATCAAATATATTTACTTAATTTCAACTCTGGATAAAGAGATGCCAACCATAATAATCTTACAATTTAAATTATACAATACATAAAATAACTAATATTTCATATTCGAATAATGTGCCACTATTGTTCGCAATTCGACGGTACACATCAAGGCAATAAAATAAATCCAATGACAATAGGCGATGATAATTCGACGTAAAGTTCGGGGTCGATAAAGTACAGGGTATGAACCTCGAAAGATCTTGTGACTTGCGAAACCTATCATAGATCAAGGATTACCTTTTTCCTGACAGATATTACAATATTAGTGATTACTTAGATGTTCGAATCACATATTTCAAAATTACTAGTTTTATAAATATTTTTTCTTATAAATTTATAACAGTAATTGTTAATAGCAATTGAACACATCTATTATACCGATTCACGCATTTTTAAACCTTAATGCTTTATAAATAACATTAAATGATTGAAATCGTTATTGTTGTAACCATTTATATTTTTTAAATAAACCAAATATTTATTTGCTAGAATTGATTGTTCGCTATATTAGTATGAATATTATTCTATGACACAACAAGTAACATCTTAATAATTTACGTAAACTAAAAATAATAAGGTTTGAGATCGAGTTTAAATTATTAGTCTTATTAATGTAGTGTTGTATCTTTATGTCAATAATAACTATAACCTTTGTTTTTTTTTAATTAATAATAAGCATGTAGATAAATTAAATACATATGAAATAATATTAAATAGTTACATAAATAGAAATAATTAAGAAAGTAGAGGAATTTATATATTATGTACAGAGGTTATTATTGACTATAGCCTATGTGTTCTTCCAGACTATCCTCTACATCTATATCAAACACCGAAATCCGTTCAGCCGTTTTGGCTACAAACTCTAACAAACATCCATCCATCTTAGCTTTCGCATTTATAATATTAGTAGGTTTAGTAGGAAGTAGGATTAGTAGGATGGGTTTTAAATTGTTTCAAAACAAGATAAGGTAAAGACTGTAGATTTCTGCAATACATTTATTGCCGTGGAATTTATTAAATGAGTAGTTTTAATGCAACAATCATCATTACTCATCTAAGATACATAAAATCACGTTTCAAGTACCTTGCGCCACCATTGAGCCGACGGGCACTTTAATTGATTTTCAAGATAAGTTTCTCCAAGCTAATAAGGTACATGCTTGGTTTATTAATTGAAATATCTTCAGAAACCAATCTCCGATTTAAATGTAGGTAAAATGTTGGTTTAAACACTTCAAATCTTTGGTTCCGTTCAGCCAGACCTGAGGGTAGATTTTTAAAAACAAACAAAATTAAGCTTTATGCTATGGAAACAAGTTTAAATTTCACATGTTTTACGCTTGGTCTTGATAAAAGTCCTGGAAAGTAACATTAAAACTGCTCTTCTCTATCCGGTCTGTCTGAACGGACCCTTGTTCTAACTTTAAGTACTTTTTTGACATTCACTGAATAATTTATTGTATTACAAAAGTATTTGATTTTAAATGTTAATGTTGATTAAGCATAGTGTGTCTTATCTCCATCCATCAGTTGCATTAACGGCACATCAGTTGCACAAAAGCACTTGAGGCGGTTACACAATAGCGAGCAATTCACTCTCGTTGCGTGCACCGCAACACCGGCCGCGGCGCCATTGTCGCGCACGCGCTTTACTGGGAACTTTCCCGCGAAACGCGCAAAAAGCGCGGGAACTCCGCCCAAACAATGACGGCCGACATAACGCTCCAAATGTTATCTATTGCCTGCCAGCCCGCTGATTACAACATCTATGTTCTCATTGCTTGTTCTAGAATAAACGTTTGTTTTGTTTTACGTATTGTATTCAGGAAAAATAATGTTTATTAATTGTTTGGAGTGATAATAGCAATGACCTATATATTTACAACTGTTTTTATTTATTTTATATTGATGATTTTAATTGATTAATCATTATTTTTCATAGATGAATAAGATTTCCTACGTCTACAAAATGGTATATGGTTGGTTGATGACTAGACGCTCAGATTCTAGAATGTTTGTCTGTCCGTAAACTTCAAGCTCACAATGCAGTTAAAAATCGAAGTCCCGTTATTTCTTTATTTTAAAAGTGCATAAACAGTAATAGCATGAATTACAACAAAAAAATTGCTTCAACGTGTACACCCGATAAATTATCCTGTAGAACTACGTTGGTGTTGGTTCATAAATTATAAGAGATTGGTCATAGTTAATATGAATATTGATTTAGGTTTTCTTTATTTACGATTTTTACAAACTGGACTAGTACAGAACTGTACCAAAGTGAAGAATTCCATTCAAGTAATTGTGCTTGTATCTAATTCTGTTACCATTTTTTTATTTCTCGACCCACAAAAGCATTTAATATTTTCAACAAATGTTAATATCCAAAGTAGTTAATATTTTCTTTTAAAAATATTTATCAATTTCACATTCGAATTGTTTTAAAAAGAGTAACGAAGAATTCATTACACAATCGAACGAAGTCATCAATTAACACAAATGTTTACAAACAAAACAAATAAACAAGTCGCATTCTCAATAATTTGTATTCAATCAGTAGCAGCGCTACGATAGACTCGCACCCATTGTGCTGAGAGCACACCGTCATTTGCATTCATCATCAGCCAAGTCAAATAAAGCAATAAGATAAAAATTAATAAGTGGCGAAATGATTACTAAATACAAACTGCATTTGAATACGGCAAAAGCTTCTCGAAGTGATTAAGTGTTGAAATTTTTCATCACAATGGTAAACGGCAATTACGTATTGTACGGTGACAGGCCGTCGTCCGAGTCAGAAATAGTCGAAGATCATGTCCACGCGCGAGCCGCTGAGAAGAAAACCAAAAGGAAACCGAACAGAACCGCCAACGAACTGCAGTACTCCTTGAACCTCGCACAACTCGACAACGAGACGGATTCTGTCAAGTACGAGAAGAAAGTGAAGGAACCGAGACTACTCCGTTACGTGCCCACTACAGACGTAGAGGAGCACTATGTGAGTGAAAAGTTCGAAACATACGATTTAAAAGCCACAGAGGAGCCACCTCGACGGTACGCCTTCACGAAGAAACCTAAGAACCCTACGGACGGATCGGTTAACTATGCTTACTCTAGATCGAGCAGCAGCTGCAGTTCCCCCAATGGCAACTTGCCGACGATATCCGAGCACGGGGAACAGTTCAGCACGTATCGCATCCGCTCCATCCGGACACCGACTGACGAAGAGGTCACTCACGCTTACGAAACGAAACTCGATAAATACTTCTCCAGGCCGCGGGAAGTGAAGACGTTCGTGGCCAAGGTAAGTTTAAGTGCTTGACGGTATCTTACGACAATAACAATGTCAATTTAAAGGCTTTAAAGTATCTAAACTTTAAACTGCATGTTTATGAAATTTACGACGCGTTTGTCTATAGTTTTGAAGTCAGGAACTAAGTGATATCATTAGTCGAAGACATGATGCTGATACCAAACAAAATCTTTGTTATATTTAAAATTCTCAACGCATGACGTATGATACGTCTCTGTTTTACGCTCACGCACACTACTTGACTTGTGGGTTACGAATATTTTTATAAAGCCCTTATTTGACTCATCCCAAATTCGGATAATCAATTTACGAACACTCAAAAAGTTGTTAATAATATTTCTTGGTATATAATTTTAATTAAAAAAAAAAAAGTTGCCATAAATGGGTTATGAGAAAGTATTAAGTGTATAATTATGTTCCTGTCAAAGCATTTTTTCCTTTCTAGTCATTTTCGTAATTACTACCGACTTTCAATATTATTCATAAGTCTCCTAAAACGGTAGGCAGATGCTTTATGCTTATTACGTTGTCCGCATTCTGCTTGTTCTTTGACCTCTTAGATCTCAAAGTTACGAATTCTCCTTATAGTTTATTAAATTCTCTAACATCATCAAATTATTTTATATTATTTAATATCGCGATTAATTTTTACGTTATTATATAAATAATAGATTCCATTTGAATGAATTCTTTTAAAGTAAGGTCGTACAATATAAAGAAGTGCGTTATTTGACCTTTTGTAACATAAACCATTAATTATTAAGGGTGAGTTGCATCAAATCGCTGGTTATCGTAAAAGTTATAATAGGGTTACAAGTGCAAAAACATATTCTCACAGAGGTTTTATGTGTTTTTCGTTTTTACAATGGAAACATTTAAACCTGAATGTCACTAAAGTGTCAAGTTGGTGTCAAGAATGACATTTACGTAAATTAAAATGTTTGGAAATTCATGTTTCGCCGATTATATTTATGTATCATACGCATGGTATTTAATAGTGAAATAAACTTTTTGCCCACGAAGATGGAGAAAATGGCAAACTCTTGTGAAAATAAACTAGTTTGGGCCATTATTGAAACTGTATTTACTTTACTACTCAAATATGTAGCAAAAATGAAGCAATAAAATTATAAAAATATAAATGCATCTTATTTATTTTCCATATTATAAATTGTCCTGTCAATGCATATTATAAATTGACCTTTTATGGAGGACATTTTTTTAAATAAGAGAAAAGGGACAAGCGCTGTTGCTATGGCCTTAGACACTCGAAATTTGTCCAAACTGAATGTTTGGCCAAATTTCGAGTTCCATCTTGGAAATCCATTATTTCCGAGCACGCAAGACTTTATTCTTCTGGATTACGTATAGGATAATAGTAGATATTTTCTTTTTCCATTACTTTTTCCATTATTTGTGCTTTTGAAGATAAGAGCTTGTGACAGTTGACACTACCGAACTGACACTAACCGTAACGCTAACTATAACCGCCCAAAATCGGGCGGTTATGATTAGTGTCAAATATGACGTCATTTTGACCAGCGCAAAACTGGTGTAGCGAATATCATGAACATCCGAAGACGTAACCATCGGGAATGTGCTGGTTAAGGTTTATAGTTAGTTAATGTAACTCATCCTTAGTAAATTTTAAGATTATTCCAAATATTACCATTTCAAATAATTTTAACTTTAACGGTAACCGGCGATATGGTGCAACTCACCCTAAGTCTCAAATGCGCTTCACTTGTAACGAGTATGTTAATTATGGTTGTAGTGAAGTTTAGTGCGTGTCCGTGATTAGTCGTGTTTCATTTATCAAATAAACTATTGGTTCATCGTTCTAAAACGTAACGGACAGGTTGCGTTTTAATCATGACAATTTTTAAGAAAAAATACAATTTTAAGTATGTTGCATCATTGGTACGTTATCACCCTACATAATTCCTAAAATTCATTAAAATTTAAAGATACGTTTGAATTGTTTTATGTTATAGTTACTATTATACTTTCGACATTCCGTACCGTTCTAATCTTGTACTATGTTTGATAGTGGACAGCAGTCGATGATAATGAAGTTCTTTTATAAAGCAGATACATTTAGAATGAGTTTGAGGTGTTAATGTTTGAACATTGTTCCAGGGCTCGCATCCCGATAGCTTGTACCGCGTGCCGGTTGGCGGCGGCGTGGCCAGCAGCAAAGTGGTGCGTGTGTTACGCATCCTACGATGGCCAGTCGCTCTCTTCAGCGTGTGTATTGCCTTGGCTATCTTCGTCTACTTCCTCATGCCAGGTCAGTTTTATGATTATTTAACAAATAAACTAGAGCTACGATTGATGTTGTTTCATTATTACAGATTTTTTTAATGATGTATTATGAAATCTTACACTATTTTGTAACTGTGTGAGACTAAGTAATTTACTAAAGTAATTTATTTTAACAAATTTATAAGTCTTAACAGTTGTCCAAGTTAAACTATAAGTCGATGTGTTAAAAACAACAAAAGTTGGTGTAATCCGTTATCAATTGTCATCAATACACAAAAGCAAAAGCTCAGAATATTTACTTTCAATATTTTACAATCAATTTATCAATGTAATCGCTTTCCGAAGCTTTCACCTTTTGTGACACCTGTTTTTAAATTATAAGCTGTTCTTGTTGATTTCTTTTATATTTCTTTTTTAAATAACTGCCAGTCGACATAGTTGTTGTTACGAAAAGTGTTAATTACAAGGCGAAGCCTCAACGCTAATAATAAAAATAACTCCTTTCAAACTTTACAAATTCGATGTAAAGATTATACAGTACGATGTAATAATCTGATAGGAATGTTTTTTTTTTTGGTATTTACTCTAAGATCAATAAATGAGGCCGGATATAAAAGGCGATAGACTTAGGAAATTAAAAAAAAATACCTATTATTTTCATTCAGTAGTAAATGTTGTATTTGTTATTCGAATATTATATGCCGAATTCTAATAAATAGTTCGCTAATATATCATTCAACTGGAATGTCCAAATTCGATGGAATTCATAATAACATTTTGGATAATAAGGAAGTAAAAAGTTGTAAGGAATTTGTTTAGAAAAGCTCAACTTTCTCACAATATTATGTCAGCGAGTTTAATCAAAAGTTATGTTCTACAAGATTACTGTCACAACAAGCTTTTTGCGGAATTATAAATATGAAATGTGGCGGTAGCGTGTTAGATGGTAAAGGTCATGGCTGACGAAACGTCAGTTGCGTCATCAGAAATGACTTCCGTTTGCAGTAACTTTGCTGATTAGTTCATTATCGTGAGCGAATAAAAGGATTTATAAATTTAAATCAAATAATATTAGTCTTCGCTTAGATTATTTTTTGTTACAAATAAATTAAAACAACATATGCATAATGTCTATTACATACGGTCTAATTGAAGAGTCGAACTGTTCAGTTAAAACAGTTAAAATGTTTAATTAAAATTGTACCTACACATAGACGTAAGCTAAAACTATCAGTTATAACTGAGTGTATGTAGGAGACTTAACCATCGCTGTAACAGAATTAATTTATTATTTTCTTTTTGTCCATTTACGGTATGGTCGACTACAGATTTAATTGCTAAGTAATTTGCATAAAGAAACAGTTATAAGGGCATTTTAATGTATAAAAATCACCAATTACGTAGTAACTTTCAAAACATCCACGGATAATCGGTTTCATAAGCTTTTTACTTACTAAAAGGAATATCAAAATACTCGTAAAATGTTTCATCCTTAGCGTGTTTTAATTCGCTTTCCCTATGAACACGCAAAGGGATATCTTAATGGCGATACTAAATTATTCAGAATTTCACCGACATTTGCGAGCGAGCATTTGTCGGCGCCATGTCCGGATGTACTCATATCTCCAGAGGACGCTCTCAAATCGTCTCTTTTATTCGTTCAATTTGGCAAAAAGAAAGTTGACCTCACGCCCGCTATTGTACTTCGACATTAAATATATTACAATATTGATTTTACACACATGTGCATGTTGCACTCTGACCATACTTTCATTGTTACCTTTGTCCAACAACTTGAACTTTAAAAAGATAACATAATGTTGACAGTATGGAGTAATAATCCTTTTCATGTTTAAGATATATCTTAGAAGGTTTTTATTGTTTAGTTACACAATCAGATACACAATTGCTGTAATATTTTTGTACAAACAACTTTTACTATTCAACCGCAAAACTTCTTCAACATTCTAAAAGTAACGTACACTTTTTACTTCTAAAATAAGTACAGATAATGAGTCTTTGTTACGTATTATTTACGTAAAGCTATGGGAAACTAATGTTGGCTTTTAATGAGTACTTTTATAACATAATGTTAATGATCATTATGAAAAACTGTTAGTTTTCTAAACACTAGTTTTCATTGTTGCGTCACTTGTAAAGATATCTGCAAGTAGGAAAGAGATTCGCATGTCGTGTGAAATGGACACACGGATGATTGTAACGGCGCTAAAGCACGTTAATCTGCTTTTAAAATAACATTTAATTTGTTGCTTTACTGCTCTTATGTAACGAAAAACACCCTGATTGCTTGTAAGTGGACGAATAACTTGTTACTGTTAACCGTTTCCCGTTTAGTGATTAAAATACGTGTTTATTTCAGAGCTTATTTACGTATTCCTTGTAATTATTACGATTACGAATATCTTAAGTGAGATAATATAGCCAGAGATTCTGTAATACTTAGTAATGGAAAAGATTAAGTTAGATATTAGATTTTTTTTTACTATATCTGTAATTGAATGCTAGTTAACAGTAGTAGACGAGAACTTTAAAGTGAGAAGTTTGTTTAGATAAACTAGACACTCAAAACTAGTTAAGCGATTTAATAACTGTCTACTAAAATAATAAATTATTATATGATAAATTAAATTCATTTACTAGCTTTCGCCCGCGACTCCGTCCGCACGGAATTAAAAAAACAAATGCAAGTAGCCTATGTGTCCTTTTAGACTATCGTCTACATGTAAGCCAAATTTAATCAAAATCCGTTCAGCCGTTTAGGCTACAAAATCAAACAAACATCTATCCATCTAAACTTTCGCATTTATAATATTACGAGTAGAATGATTACGTTTATAAAATAGTTATTTGTTACTGTTTGTAAGATTAAGAGCAACATTTCACTGTATTGTAAGTGATACGATTTATCTAAACAGATCGTGTGCAGCATAAAGACATAAAAAAAGGACTGAAACTTGTACGAGCGTATATGTAACGTGTACTTTATTAGAGTAGGAACAGTTACGCAAGGGTAAGGATTAATGACGATAAGACTCCGTGGGTGCGCGCTCTGACATCTTGAACCCGGACTTTCACTACCCGCTTCTTCATATTTAGCTACTAGCTTTTGCCCGCGACTCCGTATGCGTGAAATTTAAAAGTAACTATAAAGAAAGGAAAAGGTACAGCCTATATTACTCACAGATAAATTACCATTCTAACGGTCAAAGATTTTTTAAAATCGGCTCAGTAGTTTTTGAGCCTATTTATTACAATCTAACAAACAAAGTTTTCCTCTTTATAATATTAGTATAGATTAAAGAGTGGGTGCTTCCTTCTAAAGTGTGTTCCAATTTCGTAACAATATTTGGTTCGATTATAAAACTAAATTCTTTCGCCAAATGTCTTTATATGGACTGATGACTTGTTTCCGTTGAAGTTGCATTTGTTTTAGTCGAATTTTGAATGTAAATGTTGATTTATAGCTCCTATTTTATCTGTTTTATAATTGTGGTTAGGTATTTCTTAATTGTTATGTTTTGTTTAATGTTGGTTGATACAAAACATAGTTGACTGAAATTTTAGAAAGCAAGAAAATGCTAAACAAAATCAGCGAAACAGGAAAATAAATCATTTTCATTTTAAGTCAAAGACTTTCAATATGAAAATATCGTTTAATCATTCAAAAATGAGTCTTCTTTTCAAATAAAATTAATTTTCAAGTTATGAAAAAGGATACAACGCATCATTGTTTTTATTAATTTCATCTTATCTCGCATTAAATTAATAAAAAGTTAATGAAGACGTCATTGTCAAGTTTAAAAAAGAAATGCAATAAATCAAACTTCTTTTTAAGCAAGATAACTTGTGTCCCGATTTAACAACGACTCGAGTAATTTATAATGCGATTTCTTTTATACAATTTTATGTACATACATTATTTTAAAAGTCATCAATTTCAATGCAAGTTTGTTTTGATAACCATAAAGTAAAGAAAACAATTAATACATAAGTCTCCAGATTTTAATACAATCTTGGTAATAATAAAAGATAAGATTGAATCCATGTTCTATACGTGTTTCTATGTTTATGGAGTGTTATACCATAATAACATCCTGATTGACGTAATTCTGAAAGTTTGCTGGCAACTGAAAGTGTGAGACAAAGCTCGTTGTTGTCAATCCCACGGTTTGTCAGACTTTACCTTGACAAATTGCAAAAACAGTTGGCCTTATACCACACCCCTACGAACTTTCAAACGCAAGAACAGTAAATATCGGTGATCATTAGATGTCAGGAATTTAAAGTATGTTTGTACAAATTAGAAATTATTTTGATAAAACGTTTTTTTAATTAACGCCTACTATAACATGTTATTAGGCAACATTTTTGTGACCCAATTGTAGATTCTATAACTAACCAAAAACTTTGGTTGCAAGACTGAACACTGACATAAAACGTCTAAGACCTTTGACCAATTTCTTAAATATAGATGCTATGAAGGCACGCCTCAACTGGTTTGCTTAGGTCACTCGTAGATACGTGCATCAGTTAACAAGCTCGTTGTTATGTCGCATGTTTTGATAATAATTCCGTAAATAATAGAAATATCCCTTATTATATCCTAATCGAAACTCTATTCACCTTACGTTAAATTCCATTTCCAGACAATCTATCATCAGAGTACAGCACGGTGAATGCAACGTCATGGCAGGAAGACACCGCCAATGCCCAGTCCCGCATCCAGCCCGGCAAACCCAGCCGCAAGCCGCCGGAGCACGGTCAGCACGGGTCACACAAAGGCAATATACGTACGCAAGACAATTCACCTTTTCCCTACTCCAAATCAACGCCTAAATATTTTAAACAAAAAAAAACGTCAATGGTCATTACACTATTTCATATTTTCATCAAAAATGTTTTAGTTTTGAAGAAATTGTGACCGAGTAACGTAAAATTGTATATTATAGATATCTAAATTTATTTGGCTATGTAAAAAAGTCTATTTTTTATAGATTCTGTCTGTTTACTTAAAATACTTTAGTGTTAATTGGGCGGTGTATCCATTGTTGTCAATGTTTAGGCTTTGGTTTGAAACAGGTAGATGTAATGTGCTAACTGAACAATTGCTTGTCGAGGGAGGTTTTATTTCTTACAGAAAACCCAACATTCTGTATCAACGTAACACGTGAGAAATAAAGCTTCCAATGATAGAGGCGGATTTTTGTTTTCATAGAATGGCAGTCTGGTCTAATATGACAATTGTTTTGATACATTTTAAATCGAATTTTCGTCTAATTGCCCTATCTAACTACAAGAGTATTCGTAAGAACTACAACAATTTAATGTTCTTTTAATTTAAACTTGATTTTTTTTTCGCAATCCGCCTTTATCTAACAAACATTATTTAAGAACACGAATTGGTACGCACTTTTCTGTACCATCGATATACATATACTCAATATCGAAACCACGAGCACAGTTTGTTTTCATACAGCAACTTGTACACTTTGTGTGTTCACATTGCCCTCGGGTGTCAAACAACACAAACAACGCAAAACAACAACGCGCAAAAAATATTTACAATCAATATGCGTTTCATTTTATGTAAAAACACAAGTTTGAAGTCAAATCACAGACACGTTAGATTTATTTATGCAGTATATTTTTACAATGATTAATTGATTTGCGCACTTTCGATTTCTTAGGATATGTTTATCGAATACGTTTACAATTATAGTAAAAATGTTATGTCACTTATTTGTTAAATGTTATTTACTTATTACAAAATGCAGGTACAAAACCACAGGAAATTGATTTCTACGACGCTGAGAATGTAAAGGCTATCGATTTAACATCATTAATGGAAGCAGTCACGGAAAAGAGTGAAAAAAGAACTCCCGTCCCTCCGGTGTTTCCCACACACATCGCACCAGAGGTGCAGTACGGTAACGAGAGAGCCGATACAGAGAAGATGAGGTCTCCCAAATTAATCGATACAATTATGAACAGCGATGAGTCCACTCTAAAACCGCACATCACTCAAAGCCCGGAGAGACCGTTAGCCATCTACTTTGACGAAGGCAAGGTGGCCGCCTCCACCGAGACCATAACCCGCGCAGAGACCAACAATGATATCCTACATTACGATGAGAAAGAGTCGCCAAAGACCACAGAGCAGACGACAAGTAAGCCTTATTCACCAGTTTATAAAGACTCCTCATTGTATATACGCAAGGAGCACTCTAATTCCAAGCAGCGACCCACCGAACCCGACCTAACTCAGGCGCTCCACGATTACTATCGCCTCACTCCCATAAATCCCGAAAACCGTTTCACATCTGGCCACTCGAAACTTTTCGGCATTTCAATGGAAGACGCGCAGAGCATGAAGTCCACAACTCAGAGCACGCTGTACAACACGCGAGTCTCGCCCACGCTGCCTTCGTGGCGAGACAACGCCGACACAACCACTAAAAAATATCCTTTAAATGCCAATTTGGATGGTAAGAAAACTTTTTGCTATTGCATGCAGATGACTTACAATAATTTGCGGTGTAAAGCTAATATTTAAAAAAAATAATTAATAAGATATATTTTATTTAATACGATTAATAAATATTTTTTGCATGGAAATTAACTGTAAGGTATGCACGTGTTCACGTTTTTAAATATGTTTTAACATACGTTTATTTTAAGATGTGTTTTGATTATAATTTAGTTTAGATTTAAGGATATGAATCTAATACGAACTCTTAACAAGTTTAACATGTTGGTACTGACTTACTTATTATATTTAAAATATTAATTTACAGTTTCTTAATTGCAAAGGCAAGTTAACAACTTAAATGGGTAATTACGGTGTAGCTATATGTTTACTGCATGATCATTTAAAAGTAAAATCTAGTTGCAATTAAAAATCAATAACAACTTGAGTCCAAAATTTTGAATTGATTGTTAAGTATTTACACAAATAATTGTGTTGACAATTTTAGTGACACAATGTCGTTCGACTCATCTTGGTCTATGCCGTGGCGTGCTGCCGTATGACCTGGCGGGGCCGGCGGCAACACTGGACGGCGTCGACGTCACCGACCTGCTGCCGCAAATGGAGTACCTAGTGTCCTCTAACTGCAGCGAGCGCGCCGCGCACTTCCTATGCACCCTGCTCGAGCCTGAGTGCAGCCCCACGCCTTACTTACACAAGATGCCTTGTTACAGCCTCTGTAGAGGTACGTTTTGTTTCACAGGCGTATTTATATTTAAAAGACTAAAGACAAAGCATTCGCATGCTTACTCAGTCTTTACTACTCTTATACCGATTATCTCTTTTATTCTGTATGAACTTATTTCAAACGCAAGAAAATTGTTTGCAGCGGTAGCGGAGCATTGCGACGGGTCGATACCACGTGACTTGCTGGGCGTGTTCGGTTGCACGCGGTACCCGACGGGCGGGTGTGCGTCGGCGCGATCCCCGTGCGGTGCTCGCGAGTTGCCCTGCGGCGACGGCAGCTGCGTACCCAGTCACTGGGCTTGCGACGGCGCCGCTGATTGTCCCGCCGCTGAGGACGAGGCGCACTGTGCCGCCTGCGCCAGCAACGAATTCCGGTAAAGAACTTAACCGATGCTACTCCTTCCCTGAGATTTTTTAATGAAGACTACCTAGGTTTTTATACTAATGACTTTGACCACTTCAACTCCTCTAAAATGTAAACCTTTTCTATAAGTACTTAGTTTCCTAATGCTGGTAATGAGCGTGATTGTTCATATCCATGTAACACTAGTTGTCCGTCGGGCGGATGTGTGCACACGCGCTGGTTGTGCGACGGCTACGCAGACTGTCCGCGCGGAGAGGACGAGGCGGAGCAGCAGTGCGCCGCGCGCAGAGATAACGACGACGAGCAGGTAGCCGACGCCGACCCCGAGCCCGGTGAGGAGCCCGCGGGCTCCGCTCCCGCCCTCGCCGTGCGTAGGCCCTTCCAAACGCCCAAAGGGTACGCTGACGACGCGGTACATCGGAATGGTATGAATTACTATTAAAAATATCAACGTGACTTTATAAAGTAAGAAGATTTTCATCAACCACATATTCATTTTTCAGGAGAGTCTGAAAGCAGCAAGGAAATACTTATGACTAGCGATAGTAAAAATGGCCTGAAACGCAATTTTACTAGGCGACCGTCGCCTGCCCGCCTTTCGCCCTACAGCCGCCCCATTATACATGACACCAAGGCGCAGAACAAAGGTAAACTTGACACTCGAGTCAAGACAAAAACAACTCAGAGGAAAGCATCCCGGACCACTCTCCGTACCACTACGACATCTCAGCACATGCCAGAAGATGCCAAAGAAAATATAAGAGAGACCATATCAGATATGGGCGTTCATCTCGATAAGTCAATAAATAACCTGGAGAAGGTTATAAACGGTGCATCAATGTTGAAGGTAAATATATTTTTCTAAACGATTGGTTGATGAATGATTTAATGAATAGTTTAAAAAGACGTAAAATGTAAATAACATTCCAGAAAGCAGGCGATCTGCAAGAGGATGTGGGCGAGTCTGGCGAAGGCAAGGGGGAAGGTGGCAGCGGGAGCGGCGGGGGCAGCGGGGGCAGCGGGAGCGGCGGTGCCGGGGAGAAGACGGAGGAGCCCCGCAGCCACCGCGGCACCGGCCGCTATAGCAGCCCGGCGCGCGCGCACGCCTCGCCCTGCCCCAGCGGGGAGCTTCGCTGCGTCGACGGCAGGTCAGATAACATTCTGCATTCACGGCCGAACTGATAAAATATATTGTAATCACTGTTAATTCAAATAGGATAAGAGGGATGTCCAAATGTTGTACAGGTATTTCATTTTGACATTTGGTAATTCAGTATCTCTGTTGCAGATGTATCACATTAGCGCAGCTGTGCGACGGCACCATTGACTGCTCCGACCACGCCGACGAAGACAACTGCTACACGTGACCGCCTTATAATACAACAAAACAAATTATCCTGTTAAATTCCTTTAGCATCTCAGTCATTTAAAACATCCCATTTATAGATTAACTTAAGTCTTTAGTTAAGAGCTTTTAGCCCATAATAAAGTATAAGTTAAGTTTAGGGATTTGTGGGTTTCTACTGTCTAAATAATTGTGAACTATTTTATCACAACTTTCAGTTCGTTCTAAAATCATAGAAATCTACATGGTTTTTCTCCAAGTGTCTCAGCAGTGGAAGACCACGGTTAGATTTGCAATATCATACCTTTGTTAGTGTCAGGAGAATTCAAATTTCTTTTAATTTGAAGTTAATTAAACACTTAAATCTTTGTTCATGAGGATTAGGCATAAAATTGTTTTAAAGCCCTTTATTTAAAAAAAAATTTTTCTGATATAGAATCTATAAGATTTTTCCGTCCAATTATAAGATTTTATTTAACCCTAGATTATAAAATTTAAATAAATTATATATAAGCTGTGATACAACAATGCATGTTTTAATTCGCATAATAATAAGTGAGATATATTATTGAATCTTCATTATTTCATTTTAATTAGTTTCTTCTATACCAGTTATATTTTAGTTTAAGGTTTATTTATAGTTTAGTTGAAGAAAAAGATTCGAATGAATTTAATTCACTTTTAAATTTCAATTTCTGTTTTAATTCTATCACTCGACAACAAATTATTTCTTGATTTTTAAAATAAAACAACTTATTGATAGATTAGAATAGATAAGTGTTTGTAAATATTTTTAAGCTACGGTTTTATTTATAATATTTAATTTATAATTGATAGAAATTAATTAATTTTAAATTGTTTACTAACGCGTTTATAGTTAGGGATATTTTATAAATTTAAAAATCTCCTAATTTTTATTGTAAATTTAAAACCATTTAGTTGCCAGCGAGATTATTGTTAAAATTGGTCTTAATTGTTTAGTTTTAGTTATTTTAATAAATTAGAATAAAATGAAAATTAAGAGCAAATAATTATACGATTTTAGTATATGTTTATTGTTTTGTAATGTGACTCAATAACGTCCAAAGTATTGTCATAATAAACTTATATACCCCGTTGCGTATATCATTATAATTAAATGAAATTATGTTTACATAGATGTAAGATCTTTTTAACCGACTTCAAAAAGGAGGAGGTTCTCAATTCGTCTATATGTTTTTGTACTTTTATATAATCTGTCTAAATATGTATGTATGTTTAGGCAGTGGAGTTTTTTATACGAAATAATAAATTGCCATGTTTACGAAGTATTGTTTTATTATCAAATCCTAATTTTAAAACAACAATCCTGCATGGAATCAATATTCAAAAATATCATAAAGATTGTTTAAACCGTATAGTAGTTGAATAATATCGACTAAAGTTCCATTGGTAAAAAAAACAATCCTTATCTTGCTTAGTTTGAAATAAATGTATTTTTTTATTCCTTTTAGTTGTCACAATGTTTTTCAGGTTAACTGAAACTTTCTTAGCAATAATACAGCTATACAACTTCTTGCTAATAATTTTTAACAGGCTCTGACTCTACTGAATTTCTACTACCTACAGCTGTTTCCCTTATCAAATAAAGTTTGTATTCAACAAGAAATATTGTACAAGCATCAAAATAATATCTAGTAAACACTGAAAAGATCACACAAATATCAGAATCGAATCTGCCACATTTTCTATGACAGACGAAAATAATTCCACTCAGCTATTATTACTGTTTTGATAAAGTACCTATAATTAAAAGTAGTTACTTAATTTTTTCCAGCGATCTCTTTTCAAATCCTACAGTAGCTCGATTACAGTTGGTAAAGCAATTATAATTTAAATTATCTATTAAACTGTCCGAAGTATGTAACCGTTCACGCTTTGTGGTCTGCATTAGTAACGGCATGACTCATTATTTGTATCTGTTAAAATTATCAAATGGCGTCTTAGAATTATTCAACTACAACTACACACAAAAATAGACTTTAAAACTTACACTGTAGGTTTGAATATCAAATGGGTTGATTCACAATCGTATATGTACAGTTATCGTTTGGGCAAAAGCTTATTTTAGAAGTTGTGTTTTTTCATTGATAGAATGGAAACGATTACCTCATCCGCGCTACTGTTTGGTTTTTGCGCAAACTGGCCGGACCCGGGTCTCCTTGTTTTTATTTGTTTTGGTCACTTCGCGCGACTTGAGGTCGATCGGAAGGTTCTCTCGTTGAGCGTTCAAGGATTCATAATTATATTGATTTTTTTTTAACCGATACGTACTTAAGGCATACAGTTAAACATTCGAAATCAATAATTTAAAACCAGAAAGTAAAATATTCTTCATGACATTTTAAAATAATATGAAATGTTGTTTAATTTGGTAGAACGAAAAAAAAACCTTAAATAGAATTTAAAAAGCTTAAATAAACATTTCTAACCCTACAATAGACAATTGAAGATAGAATACTCATTTTAAGTAGTCTCTGGCCATCATAGATAAGAGAAGGGTCAAATGAATAGACAAGACAAATTGTAAAATACCCTCAGTATACCGCTTCGCAGTCTATACTATTCTTCCACTATTTATAAAGGTTATTGTGGAAAACAATAAAAGATTCTCTCAAACTAAATGGATCAATTCTTTCTATCGCTTTATTGTCCTGATAGACGAATGTCGTGTAATTTATTAATAGCGTACTAGTGTATATATAAATAGGTTGCGTGTTGTATAGCGAAGTGGGCTGGGTGTCATCGACCGGTGCTGGTAGTTGGTAGAAAGCGGAGTGAGTCATTCGGCGACGGCGACGCGGCGGCTCCTGGCTGCCTTGCCCTACGAACACCATCATGAGAACACGAAATTCAGGACATTGAATTATGTCTAACATTACGTAAAAATATAGACTTGTAAACTACATGGAAGCAGAAATTGAAGAACTGTAAAAGGTACGATCCTCCATCGAAGGCGTTTAAATGTTTTTTATAAGTATAAGTAGAGTTTAGTAGAATATTTGAAATATGTAGGAACTTAATAGTTTGTAATGGTTATGAAAATATATAGAAAAAAATAATTTCTTTTAACCGTTCAGCGTTACTATTCGCTGCAGAGCACTCTTTAGTAATAATTACAAGTAATTAATAGTACAATTAGTACTCTTTATTGTCACATAAGTAATGTAACTATAATAGTCGTATATGAGAGTCGTACATATCTGTGCAAAGTTCGGATTTTCTTAACTTATACACAACATATTTACTAAAACATGTAACTATTCACCGTAACAAAATAAGATCAATATTAAAGTTTTTACGGTCAAAAAAGTTGTCCGAGAAAATCTGGAATTACGTAATCACTACGGCAATTGCAAGCTCTACATACTGCAAAGTGGCCGGGCCGCTTTTCATCGGGAAATGAATGATGTGAATGATACACGCACACAGCATATATAATTTCGCACCTTTTATATATTGTATAGATTTTAATACATTCATCAGCGAATTTAACAGTGGTAGTGCCCGCTTCAACATCTTAGCACGAATGGGCCGGCACGCCCGGTGTAATACCACGACCACTCAGAAGACAGGCGTGAAATGGGAGCAATTCCGTGTTTCCTCTGATGAGTGTGGTGCCGGAGGCCTAATTTAAGTCCCTTTCCCTTTACTACCCCTTTCTTATAAGTAGAGGATGGGAAGAGGAAATGGATTTGGCGGTGGAGGAAATGCGTAGGAAGGGGAAATATCCGCTATATGTGCGTCTCCTCCTCCGTCGTATAAGGGTAGGCAACGCATCTGCAATTGCGGATGTCTATGGGCAACGGTCGATTCGCCATTTTGGCGGTTTCAGGTGGTCGCTTGCTCGTTTGCCACCTTGTTATATATAAAAAAAAAAATTATAAAAAAATGGAAGAACTCGTACAAACAAATCGAACTTGATCAAATATTAAAACAGTGCTAAAATCACTTTATGTTTTCGTAGCTACTTTGTTTGGTTTACATTTTACATGTGACTTTATTTTGGATTTTAAAATTCACAGACAAGACTCCGCGCAATTGACTCATGAACTTTAATCATCGCTTGTTATTTTAAGGACCTTGCCAGATACCATATGATAAAAACATTGACACGTACGGAAATGAGTATACGGAATTAATTTAAAAACACATAAAAATAGTAAGAATAGCAAGAATCCTGGTACATTCAGTAATTAAAATATTTTAACGTGCAACAAGCAAGACAGATAGATTAATGTAGTTTGTACTCAACAATCTTGTATAAATATTCCTTTACAAAACATTGTTATTACAATTGTCTTATCAATTAACCTACAAACTCTAAAGTAATAGTTGTAACCGAATGGCATTTTGTGTCGTAATTCATTCGTTCTTCTTCGCAGTTCGCAGTGAGGTTACTCTGCCAAATGAAAGTAAATAAACATTGCATTCGTGAGGTAAACATGCCTCTAGCTGGACTGGTTTGTGCAATCATTACATGTACACTTAGCTATAGCAAATACTTTCTAAAGTTAATCGAACCGAGCGTTGCAATACCATAAATAACTTAAAAGAAAACAAATGTCACAACTCTACCGGCGTTTGTAATATATTTACGTTTAGGTAGCAACATAAATAAAATCATAAATAATCTATTTTATACAAGGAAGGTAGCAAACGAACAAGCGGACACTTGATATCGCTAGAATTGCGAAGTGACCGCTTCCAAACATCAAAGGCTGCAAATGCTTTGCCCTGTTTTTATGGAGTGCAGAGTGATGGACACAATAATATTCTCCTTTCCAATACGCTCTTCCCATTCCACCTTTTCCTTATTTAAAAAGGTAGAGTAAGGATAGAGTTCTCCTACACCTCTTTGTCACATCAGAAATATCTATGGTAATGCTTGTGCTGCTACACAAAAAAAAACTAGATTAGTGGATGATATTAAAACAGTTTAAATATGCTTAATTAATTGCAGATTATACTAATCGTTATTAGTGTCACCAAACATCCTTGATGTAGAATTAAGATGCACTGCGAGTGTGATCTATTATTATTCATATATCCTCATTCCGAACATAAATATCAAAAAACTAATTAATAGATGTCTTGGAGCTACTTTATTAGCTGGATTTATTGTCTACAGGTGCATTTATCTGTTTTACTTTATCCTAATAATTAAAAAATAATAAACGCATCTTTTAAGCAAAAATAACTCGCTAATAGATATCGGATTATTTACATTATTGCATAGTTTTATCGCCACGGTTACCGCTTTTGCGAGTTTCAATATTTTAATTTTAGCATAATTGTATACGTATTTACTATACACAAATTAAAAGAACGACGCAAAGTAGTGTTGTGAGGGAATGCGTACTACTTATGGCATTGCTGAACTGAGTACACTGGTGATTCATTTCTCGGAATTGACCTTGCTATGAGTCATTCGTTGGAAGGCAGAGTCGGGGATACCGCGCCTCACGCCTGTCTGCCGGCTGTAGCTAGACGCACTTCGTTTCTGCGAATATTTTAAAAGTATATAACTAAAATAAGTTGTGCTAAAATATAAAATGTAATTTTATTTAAAATGTGCAAATTAAAAAAATGTAAATACATAGCCGTTTTAAAGGAATATTAAATTCGCCAATTGTAAATATTTTTGTGCTTCTAAAGTTGGATATAATGATAACAACCATGACGTCATTCATATTATTAAAGGTGAGTTATTAATAATTATCTAGAAATTATGTAATTAATCCTTTCTAGAAAGCGATAGCTTGATAAAAGTGGATTTCCAAGAATTTTAAACTTAAAAAAGTTTCTTAATTGACTAAAGTTATCTGACGTTTACAGCGTATAATCCAAATAAATGGAAATGATACTCAATCTATACCCGTCTCTTTCTGACGCCATAGAACAAGCTTAGTGAAAACAAGGATGCCTTTTTGTGTTCTTTTTTTTAAATAATTCGGTTAATCAGTTGTCTATTATCATTAGTGTGAAAGAAATAGAACTAATTTTGCTTCATATTACGATACGTATCAAAGTATCTATAAAATGTTTTGCTTGTAAATTGTTTGAAACTAAAATACAAATGAGCGGTAGCAAAGTTATTAACATAAATTGATTTAAACTTACTGTGAATTCTTTATTCGTTCAGTAACTCACATTGTGCAAACTGTTCAAAAGTTTTGATGTGTGACACTTACAAAGCAGGTTTCTTTCAACTTTCAGACTAATTCTTTTTTGTTGAGGATGAACAGAGAAGATAATGTAAACTGGTTTCATGGGAAAATATCGCGAGAAAATGCGGAGATACTATTAAAAGAAGGTACATAATTATTGACATAATTTGATACTTGTTTTGAGTAAACTTTATTAAAACTTTGTTTTGCTACAGAAGGTGAAGATGGTGTTTTCTTAGTTCGCGAAAGTAATACATCGCCTGGAGACTACGTTCTTTCTGTTTTACATCAGGTAAGAATATAATTTATAGTTTTATAACCTCTTTAAGCTTTTAGAAATGTTTTTGTACTTATTAGATGATATTAAATTAATTGTGTGTCCATTTATCATCTTTTAAAAATGTCAACGTATAATGTGATTGTTTTAAAGTAAAGTACAAAGTACTATAACACAAAATGGTAACTTTTATTCAGGGAGAAGTAGTCCACTATCAAATACGGAGACATGGAGAAGATGCCTTTTTCTCCATAGAAGAACACACTACTGTTCATGGACTAGATACATTAATCCAGCATTATCGTGGAGACTCTAATGGCCTGGTTACTCGCTTGTCTGTTGTCTGCAAAGGGCAACCTCCACCACATGAATCTCGAACACAAGGAACTACAAATTTATTACATCGGTAAGTTGATTTTCTAAGTTGTCTCTGGTATGGAAAAGAAAATAGATTCTAATTGGAATTATGATATTTGCATTTACTGCTATATATTTCCTTAAAATACCAAACACACAACTAATTCTAAATATTTTTAAACTACTATTATCACCTCCCACATGTGAGTAAAAAAACAAAAGTATTATTTTATAGCCTATGTGTTCTTCCTGACTTTTATTGATATCCATTTAGCCATTTAGACCACAAATATAACATTAATATAAGATCTGGTGATTGAAAAAAGATCTTAGAGTTTGAGTTAGGTAAGTATTCTTGCATTTACATTTAAATTAAAAGTAATAAAAGGCAAAAGAAAAATAATAAAGTCATCAGAGTCAGTCTTACCAAATTCTTGTAAATTGTCTGTTAACAATCCAATGTATAGTGATGGAAATCCCGAATTTTGTTACCTTATCTGATGTCATTTTAAGCTATCCGAACCTCTATCAGCCAGTGGTTGGATAGGCCCTAAATGTGAATATGTAACAAACATTTGCCGTTAGAAGTTATATTATCTGAAGAAGGAAGTTCTATTAAGTCAAGTGTCATAAATTGTTCCTAATTTTCCTTCACTTATCCTTATACAAATTGACTCTGATTTATAAATATGCTTGTTGAAGATCATCACTATTGAACAATTGATTTTCATTGATACTGGACAGTGTAAGTGCATTGTCTTACATTTGTTTCTGTTTGAACTATTCAAGATATTGTTATACTTTTCACTTAGTGTCCGTTCTATGTAACAAAAGGTTCTACAGGATGTCCTTTATTAAAACAACCCACTTACATAGATGTTTCAGAGGAAATTATTGTAAAAAAAAAGAATGAATTTTATTGAATGAAAGTCAGTTAAATTCAATATTAACTTGCAGGATTAATGCTGTAAAAGTAAATAAAGTAACTTAAAAACACAAAATAATTTCTTGATAGCACTCTTATTTTATTACCAAACAATATCATAAAGAAAAATAAAAAAAGGTTTGAATTAAATACTTATCCAAATATGGTCATAAAATAGGCTGGTAAGAAATAAAAACTTGTGACATTAAAAAAATAAAAGTGTATTCATGTTCAACTGAGTTGCTGCCAACATACAGGTTATTGCCCTTGATTTTTACTTGCACTGCAGTTTATATGAATGTGATATAAACACTGGCAAGTTTATTGGTGATTTCCTGCTTGTGTAGAGCTTGATATACATGTGTACTTCCACTGTTAACTCACAACATTCATAAGTGATAAAATCAGCTGGGTACAGAAAAAATACCATCAATAACATAGTTATGAATATGTTAGTTTGAACTTTTATTAAATAACAGCATTTATATACTTTGAAGTAATTTAATCATACTAATATTATAAATGCGAAAGTTTAGATGGATGGATGGTTGTTAGAGTTTGTAGCCAAAACAACTGAACGGATTTCGATGAAATTTGGTATAGATGTAGAAGATAGTCTGGAAGAACACATAGGCTACTTGCATTTGATTTTTTTTCCGCGCGGATGGAGTCGCGAGCGAAAGCTAGTTTAAAGTAATTTAATTTAAAGCTATTGTAAAGTTTTTGATGATAAAAAAGGTTTTAATTATATTTATCAATAAATTTTAGATGCTTCTCTATCCCATTTTATCCTAATTAGATAATTAAAATAAGCAAGTGGTATAAAATTATGAAAAGGTTAACACATAAAATGAAGGGTTCCATAGAGATCATTGTTGTTCTAGACCTGCCAAATTTACTCAAGTATTGAATTAAATATTTCAAATATCAGCTGCACATGTGTTGTACAACTCTTTGTTGTTATATAAACATTGAATCATAATTTAGACTACATTAGAATTAATTAAACAATATACCTGATCAAAATGTACAAATAAAATTAGTCATATGCTGGGAATGTTTTGATGGTGGGGTGTAGAATATCTTAACTACAATTCGTCCAGATACATCTGTTTGACATTCGTGAATCATTGTTTATGTAAAATGATTCACTTTAATCACACGGTCGCTTCTCAATGACGTTATTTTTGTTTGAACATCTCATTATGAACGGAATGTTAAGTAGACACTCTTAGACATCTGATTACTGTTTAATGATTGTATATTATCTGCTTGTTTAAAATCCATTGTAACAATTGTAAGTATCGGTTTTAGAGCTAATAGCGCCTTAGGGGAGATTTTAGCGGCATCCCCATTTTAACACAATGGCAGGGGGCGCTCTTCTGGCCATCGCTCGAGTATGTAATTGAGGAAATAAAATACTATAAAAATGGTAACAAGATGTCTTGTAGAGTTAAAGGGATTATTATAGATTGATCACTAAAATCTTCCCTAAAAATCCCATAAAAAGTCAATGAATATTTGAATTCCAGGGCGACGGAGGCAGGTGAACTCAACATAGTGTCCCAACTGTTAGCGTCCGGATACCGCAGCCGCGACGCCAAGAACCAAGATGGGCAGACTGCCGTGCACATCGCGGCGCGCTCCGGACGTGACGACATACTCGCTAAACTAATCGAAAGTGGCGCCACTGTCAACGTGCGGGACTCGTTCGGATTCACGCCTTTGCATGTAACGTATCTAATTTTATAAAAATATTTGAACATAGCATTAGATTTGATTTAAAAAGATATGAAAAAAAATTAAAGAAAGTTTCTATTACTTATGATTTCTATAATTATGTTTCCAGTACACATGTCAGAACAACCTGCCGAGTACAACAGAGCTGCTGATCACAAAGGGCAATGCTAACTACCAGATGCGGCACGCGCCCACCGGCAAGGTCCCACTACACGATGCCGCGCAAAAAGGACATATCGAATGTGTAAAGGTAATAAGTTACATTTATTTCTATTAATAGTGATGAAAATCTCATTTCACAACCCTAAGGGCATGTTCCACCAAATTGTAGATTGTCTGATAACAATCCAATGTGTAAAATATGTGATGGAAATATCGGATTTTGTTCCATTATCTGACAGTGACGTAATTTTTAAACTATTTGAGCCTCTATCAGCCAGTGTTGGGATAAGCCCTAATGACATTTCACTGCCTATATAACAATCTAAACTTTTGTATGTGGGCGGAGTTTGACTAATTTATTTAATGATTTCAGGTCCTTTTAAAACTAAATGCGCCTTCCCGTCCTAGAACAATAGCACAGGAAACGCCAGCAGATCTCGCCAAACATTATGGACATATGGAGTGTTACCAGTTGCTAAGTAAGATATACGTTTTACACCAAAAATACTGCTGCTCGCGACTTCGTTCGCGTGAAATTAAAGAAAAATCAAAATCATAGCATATTTTGCCAGAGATAACATAGCTTTTGTATAATGAAAGATTTTTGAAAGCGGCCCCTACTGGGCCTGGTACTTTTTGAGTTATTTACGCATACAAAAATACAAATCTTTCTTTATAATATTGTACATCTCTAAATTATATATAAAAAGGTTGTTTTATTTTAGAAAACCACACTCCGGATCCTCCTAAAACTAGTAAAAGTGAGTGGTACCACGGCACGCTGAGCCGCGAGGAGGCGGTGCGCGCGCTTGAGGCGTTCTGCCGGCAGGCGGGGGCGGCGGGGGCGGGGGCGCGGGCGGCGCACGGCGCCTTCCTCGTGCGCTACAGCGAGCGGCACGCCGGCGCGTACGTCCTCACCGTGCTCAGCGAAGACGCACCTTACAACTTTATTATTAGGAAAGAGGTAAAAAAAAACATGTTTTAAAATTAAACAGCTTTAATTTTCGAAAAATAAGAATAATTGCATTTGTTATATCGATGCACTTACTCTATTGGTTGACATATTTCCTAATGTGTGTTCCTGAATGTTTTCTTTTTAATAGGGAAATATTTTTTTAAATCGTTAATGGAAATGAAGGGTGCTACAAAATAACTGAAATTCAAAGTCGGCGTTAGATGAAATATGTTTGAGAATCTCCGATCTTAACTTTCGCATTTATAATATATTATTACCAATCTTAACACCAGTAAAATGTTTAATGTTATGTATAATCGCGTGCTTTAGGGTCAATGGCTGTACATAGACGACGGGCCGTACCTGGAGTCGCTGGAGCGGCTGGTGGAGCACTACAGCCGCGTGCCCGACGGCCTGCCCGCGCGCCTGCTCACGCCAGTGCCGCCCAAACCTAAGCCCCCGCTGCCAGAGGTAACATCCCGTCCGCGACATTTTCATAGGAACAAACAAGGAATAAAAAGTTCCAACCATCATTTTATTTGTGATCAGAGGACGGATGGAACCGTTAAGAAATTAAGTAAATTTCAACTGTCCCCTGGTCCCAAAAGGTGAGACGAATGAAACTTTAATTCTCATCTGGCCCTACACGGAGACAAAGTGATGACGGTTGGGAATAATCTGTCTACTTACTTTGGTTTCTTGAGTCATTTTCAATTAGTGGGCTATACGATTCTATATATGTAGTCTATTTAAATAGTATTGACAATTTTTTTGCTACATATTAATGGCTGCAAATGTCATTTATTGTCCTATCTATGGTTATTTTAAAACATACCAAAAATGTCTGTTTTTAATCTTTGTTGACTATGGTTTATTGCTTACTAGAAAAAATGTAATTTAATTCCAGTTCTCAACAATGCCACGTACAAAGAAATCACCAACACGAGCAGCGATGAATCAAACATTATCACTAGTGAAGCGGGACATCTTGGGAGATACTCAGCCCTCGCCGGTCTCCAATAACAATGCCTTCGATCTGCTCACGAGGAACCTCTCCTTCTGTTCTGACTTCAGCAATGATTCAATCAACAACAACGATGATTTACAAGACAATGAGACGTACAAAGTGCCAGTTAATAATAGTATTGTAGCATCTCTAGTTGAGAATTATAATGAAATATCAGTCAATTCCGATGGCCAGCTATCCACACTGCAAGGTATTTCATGCTTATATTTAATTCCATAATGACATTTATTTATATATTTTTAACTAGCTTTCGCCCGCTTGTAACATAAAAAAACAAGTATATAATATTCCAGTCTATTCTCTACATCTGGTCTAGTCTACAACAGATTTCATCGATATCTTTTCAGCAGTTTAGGCTACAAACTCTAACATCCATCTAAACTTTCGCATTTATAATATTAGTTAGATTTCACTGTTTGTAATGTTTTAATTCTTAATATAGTCTCTTATTAAATTATAAAGTCATCTTCCCTACCTTTTCGTACTCCCGTAGAATCGTCGCACCGGGTTGGCGTCATCCAAATAACTATCCGTCATCTCAGTCATCACTCCCTTCTTGTCACCTTTCACGCAATCAATCCATCTCTTTCTAGGTCTCCTAATTTTATAGATTCTCTTATTATTACCGGTGTATTATTTCATTAGAATAAAGAGTTAAAAAGTACATTAATTTCCAGATTTCATCCCCATGAGCGATCTAACACTGGGCGCGACGCTAGGCGAGGGGGAGTTCGGGTCAGTAGTGCGCGCTACGTACAGCCCGGCGGGCGGCGGCGCGCAGCCCGTGGCCGTGAAGACGCTGCACGCGGTGCACGCCGCCAACAACAGGCGGGAGTTCCTCGCTGAGGCGCGCCTCATGATGTCCCTGCGACATAAATGTATCGTCCGGCTTATTGGAGTCTCATTGGTTAGTACGAAGTTTTAAAAATACTACGTTTTAGTAAGAGTACTATTTACAACGGTTTTAGGAATTCAAGTTAATTTTAAATTTATTTTGTGGAATAGTTAAAGTTTTAAATTAAAGTGACAATGTTCGAAAAATCGACGATATAACATCAGCATAATGTTTATATTTCCTGTAATATTTTTTTAAAAATTTTGAATTTGGGTTATTTGTCTAATTTGCGTAATGGTTCATGCTTGCCAATACAGTTAGACAGTAGGACAGGCATAGATTGTAGAACTCACTGGCACAAGTTAGTGTTCATATACAATAGTGAAATGCCAATACAGTCCAACTGAACTGGCTAAGTATGAAGTGTGCATGTGTGTTGTGCGCAGGGTCCGCCGCTGGCGATGGTGCAGGAGCTGGTGCCGCTGGGGTCGCTGCTGCAGCAGCTGGTGCGGGGGCCGGCGGGCGCGGCGGGCGGCGAGCTGCGGCTGTGGGCGTGCCAGGTGGCGGCCGGCATGCGCTACCTGGAGCGCCGCCGCTTCGTGCACAGGGACCTCGCCGCCAGGAACATACTGCTTGCCAACAGGTAACATGCACGCCTTTTAACTAACCTTCGCCCGCGACTCCGTCCGCGAGAAATTAAAAACAGTCAGTACCCCATGTGTTCTTTCAGACTATCCTCTACATCTATCCCAAATTTCATTGAAATCTGTTCACCCGTGTAGGCTACGAACGCTGACAAACATCCATCTAATCTTTCGCGTTCATTAAATTACTAATATTTATGTTGATATAAAACTACACTTTGGATAGGAACATATCTTACCCTAGGCTTCTATTATCGAAATATAACAAAAGTATGTAGTTAAAGTTTTACAAAAACAATTTTATTTTCTTTTTGTATCATGAAATTAAACACTTAAACGTATTTAAATATATGAAAAAAACGTCATTGTCACTGATATATGTAAATATTTCCATCGAATTGAAATAGTTCATTCAAATTTACATTGTAATATGTGTTGTAGACATCAAGCAAAGATCAGCGACTTCGGTCTGTCGCGCGCGCTGTCCGCGGACAGCTCGTACTACCGCGCGAGCCGCGGCGGCAAGTGGCCCATCAAGTGGTACGCGCCCGAGGCCTACAACTACGGCACCTTCAGCCACGCCAGCGACGTCTGGAGCTACGGCGTCACGCTCTGGGAGATGTTCTCCTACGGCAAGCAGCCCTACGGCGACATGCGAGGCATCGAAGTCAGTCGTACACCACTTATATACCTCTAGTCGAAGTTTTCCGACAAATAAATTACTGGCTGTTGCTCGCGACTTTGTCCATGTTAAATTAAAATTGTTACGCAGGGGTTACGTAGCTTTCTAATGGTGCAAAATTTTTTGAAATTGGCCTGATAGTTTTTGAGACATTTCAATATATATAAAAAACAAATCTTTTCACTGTATATTATTATAGATTAGAAGCTACACCCGTGCACAATTAAAAAAACTTTAAGCGGCTTATTTGTTCTTTCAGATTTAGCTTATTTTCTATGCCAAATTTCATCAACATCCATTTAGACGATTTGAAGATTCTAATAAGATCCATCCATCTAAACTTTCAGATTAATATTACTAAGAAGAAAAATGGTTCTCAATTTTTCTGAATTGTAATTTTTTTATACATTTCTAAATGCATTGCCTAACTCTTTTTCTACATTGTTGCAGGCGATACAAGTGGTTGAAAGTGGCCAGCGGTTGGAAAGGCCGGAAGATTGCCCTGACGAGATCTACCAGGTGATGCTGGACTGCTGGGCGTACAGCCCCGACCTGCGGCCCAGCTTCAGCAAGCTGGTGGACGTGTTCTCACACCATCCTGACTACGTCAACATCAGCCAGCTGGCGCTAGACAGCGACGACATGTGAGTGCCTGCTGCTG
>NW_013525157.1:4000454-4084626 GCF_000836215.1 Papilio polytes
GCTGCTGCTGCTGCTGCTGCTGCTGCACGCTTAGTGTGAACATATATAAGTGGTACAAAGATGTATATATGGGTTGTCAATGTTAAAATGTGTTACAATCTTTGTAATAAGTCATATGATCAATGAAATAATATGAAATCTGTTAAAAATGCAATTTCATATTACATATTTATTTTTAGATTGCATTTATTATACCCTTAAAAAATACAATCTCAGAGAAAAATTGTGTTTAAATGTTAATTCTGTGGAGGTTTTGGATTTTTATTTATTAAAGCATTTACATCTTTGTTAATAATTGATCATATGATTTAAACAACTCATTCCTACATCAATTATGTAGCTAAGCTCTACTATTGTTTACATTTTGTTATCTCAAATTATATTTAAGTGGTTTTACAATTTTAATGTATTTGAAAGTATTTTAATATTAAGATGTGCCCAATATTGAGTTCAAAGCTTTATTAGTGTACGCAAAACTAGTAACTAGTTGATCCAACAATGTTAAATATAAACCATTGACAACTTCACTTAGTGCACAATTAACGACTCAAGGAACTAAGATAACATTTTAACAATTTTATAGTACAATAGAAAAAATATCTGATGAAAATAAGTGTTTAAAATATAAGCATGCCATGATGTGCCTGAATATGTATTTATAAGTTGTATATAAAAAATCTATTACTTTTAAGACTTAAAAGTAAATATATTTAATTTATAAGAGTTTAAAATTCCGTTTTGACGTACATATGTTTTTTAATGTTATTAAAACCATCGTTTATGTTCCTCTATTCGAAATAATTAAGTTGATTATTGACAGATACCTTTATTATACATTCCTTTTTAGAGATGTATTTTCAATATAACAATTTACATGTAAGTCATTAATTTTAATATATTTTTTATTATTTATATTTTTATAATATGACAATACACAAATAAAAATAAATAGTGACAATGAATTAACTGAAACATGTGACATTTTTTTATGCGAAATATTTTAATAGACAATGTAAATTATAGAAACAGTATTGCCAGAGGCATGCCATAGAGTAGTGATTTGATTTCCAGTTGCCATTAGGTTGTGTTAGAACATTTACAAAATTTTATCTAGTTACCTAAATTGTATCTGTTTTTTATATAAGAATTTATATTAAATTCTATTTAATACGAGTCTGACTTAGAATTATGGAAATATATAATTTCGACAGATTGTAATTTTTGATACAAAATGGAATTGTGATATTGATATTTATAAAGTAAAAATTATTCAAATTTGTTTTGTTTTATTTATCAATCTATGTTTGAATGAAAACATAATCCATACATTTTTTAATTTCAATAGCATTGATAACCTATAGTAATGAGTATGAGTAGGTTTTTATAAAACTTTTCAATAGTCTTTGTGTAAAATATCATTTTTATCTTGGTAAGAGATAATTAAAGTGCAACAGACAAGTGAAAACTTAACAAAGACCAGACTGTTAGTGCGTTCACTTTTATGCTCGGTATTTATCTTATCTTAACCTACCAATATTTTATATTTTACTCAACCACACTTTGCACATACGTTAAAAAACTATCAAAATAAAGATTTTTCAAGTCTAGATTAAACAATTTTAACGAGAGCTTAATGTTTAAGATATAAATTAGTTGATTTCTATGAATAATTATGAAATAATCCGATTCTTACCAATATTCTTAAACAACACAGTCCAGGACAATTCCATGTCCTTTTCTAAAGTGCACTATTTTCTAAGTCAAATAAAATCAAAAATTAAATGTCTTTTAACTTTTAGACCCTAAATATTGATTCTACATTCACTGTAAGGTGGCGGCGGAGTCTCTGAGCGGTTTGGAACTCTTATAGCATCGGCTTGTAGCGCAGTTTCCCTCACACGCTGCCCGCCGTTAGGAACTTCTCTCTCAGGTAAAGACAGTTGCCGTCGGTACTGAGGTGGAGTTTCCAAATTAGGATTCAAAATATTGTTCCATAGTAAATTAGCTCTCAAATCATTGTCGTTATGTCTTCGCGTTCTTCTACGTTGTCTGTCGTTCCGTGAGCAGAACAAATTCCCGCATTTACAGAACTGACGTAACCATATGTAGGTGCCAACCACGCCGATAGCTAGACCCACTTCTAAACCAATAACGAACGCTTGAAACGCGGAGAATTCTTTATCGAATTTCTTAAACGGCGTTAGAGGTGTGGTCGGTGACAGCGTCTGTTCTGTTACATTTTTTGTTATATTCCAAACTCGATTGATATCAACTGGTTCTCTAGTTTCTGTTACTATAGAAATCATTTTTTCTGACATTTTTGGTAGTTTCTTCTTACACTGTCTGGTGTAGGTGATGCCGCGAGACACGATCCATGACTCAACTGCTATAAAACTCGGATTGCACTGCCAATATTCGTTACGAAGTTCTATTCTGTCCAATTTTCTCAACGGTCGTAAAATATCCACATTTATGGAAATCATGTAATTTTCGCTCAAATCTATCTTCTTTAAATTCGGCAGACGAGTAAACAGTCGATCGGGCAATGATTTTATACGGCAGTTGTTGAGGTTTAAAATCTAAAAGCAATACACATTATTATGGTACTGAAAGTCAAATGGTTTAAGAAAGTTGTTAGTCAATATTTTACAATAGTTATCTTACCTGCAAATTTGTGTGCATTAAGAATGGTTCATTCTTGAGGCTCTCAAATACATTTCCCGACAGATCTAATGTGTCCAAATGCGGTGTGTCCCAAAACAGATCGCCTGGGATATAACGTAGTCTGTTACTGCTTAGGTCCAAATAAACTAAGTTATCAAGACCCGCGAAAGCGTGCAGACCAATCCAGAATATTAGATTATAAGATAGATTTAGTATCTGTATTGATGTATAGCCTAGGTCCTGAAAATATTGTAAATTGCTAATCACATTTCGACATCCGATGTTTCTAAGTATTAGGATTTAAGAAAAGGATTATTTTTTAACTTTTCAAAAACAGTTGAAGCTTTTGCACACTTTGTAGACACACAATCATACTACTAATATTATATATGCGAAAGTTTAGATGGATGGATGTTTGTTAGAGTTTGTAGCCTAAACGGCTGAACGGATTTCGATGAAATTTGCCATAGACGTAGAGGATAGTCTGGAAGAACACACAAGCTACTCAGTTTTTTTTTTTTTTTTAATTCCATGCGGACGGAGTCGGGGGCGTAAGCTAGTATTAAAATAAAATATTAGCACTGTTGTTTCTGTATTGTTTTGTCATATAGCAATATGAAAACAAAAGCACATGTATCCTTACCTTAAAACAAAAGTTGTCAAGTTCACTAAGAACATTATGGCTCAAGCTGTAAACTTGAACTTCTTTGGGCACCCCCACCCCTACACTCACGATGTTCTGGTCCACGCAGGTCGCTCTGTTCAGTTCATTTTCCATGTCACAGTCGCATTGCTTTGGACAAACACTTTCCCCCGCACACGCAGCAATGTACGCAATAATAATAAATAATATCAACCCCATTTTCCTTGCACCACTGCACTTTCACAGTAACTCAGCATTATGATTTACTGTTATTTCCAATAACAAGTAAAACGCATTGACGCATACCGTCACATAAATAGAGCAATGTAAGAATCGCTGTCTTCGAGTGTATGTACAAGATAAGATAGCAAATTATCTTTATATATAAGCATAGATTACTTTATTCCAGCGATAGATCGCAAAGGTGTGGTCCTTTCGAAAGAGTTGTGTTTTGTTTAAAATTATCACGAAAGTTATTGCCTAAAAATTAAACAGCGTGTATCAACAAGCATAGGTTATCTGTTAGCGTGTAACCTTCATAAGATCAGTTTTAGTGGACTCATTATATTAAAGTAACTTTTATATTAACGACGAAATATATACTAAGCTGAGGTAGGTTCAAACTGCAATAATGAAAAAGATAAACATAGGAAGGTGAAAAATTACACTCAACAATTTACTCTAAATGTAGTCAATTTTTGAATTATATTATGAATGATTGTATATAAACACAAATTACTGAAATAAAAAAACCTTTAATAAAAATTCATTTTACTTACATTTAATACCATATTTACATAATTTAATATTGTTTAATGCTATGTGAATAAATTAGAGTTCTGCCTTTGCTGGGTAGATGTGGAGTAACAGCGCTTCATTGTGAAGTCAATGCTCATGATTGCATTCCGCACATCAAAAACAGATGCATTGATTGTCTCAAAGGTTCCCGCTAGTCTGTCAACTGCCATAGCCTGATTATCAAAATTATTTACTTATACATAAGAAGGCCTATTTCTCTAAATAAATAAATACCTCAAACATGAAAGTAAATCATAGATTAACAGTTTGTGACCACAGGACTTTTAATTGGCTATCTTTTTTTTAAATAATTACATTTTTAAGTTAGCTATAATTGTACTTAAAAAAATAAAATACTTGTGCTTGAAACTAAAAAAGCTAATAAATGGATACTAAAATTTACCTGCTTATGTGATGCCTCAGCCATTTGTTCTAAAGCTTTAGAACTTTTAAGAGTAGCTTCTGCCATTTGAGATAAGGCAAGAGCTTGTTGGTCCATCACATCTACCTGTAATAAATACACATAACATTTGAAAAAAACAAAGATTGATGATTTTTTACTTTGTTAAATCTTTAAAAAAATTAATGTTGATTACAAATTAAACATACTAATTTTTCCATCACATTTGTGTATCTTTCATCAGTATCTGTGGACAGTAACCGGTCATCACTGCTAGGAAATCCAACATCATCATCCTTTTCAAATATACTGTCTAGAGCATCATCACCATTGCATGCTTCTTGTTTCACAGAACTCTTTCTTTCTGTCAACAAATTTTACACTTAAAAGTGATATTTAAACTATGAAATGGTTTAAAATTAAATTTTGTATTGAAATCAATAGGAATGTATAAACACTTTATAAGGCTGTGCTCACAGACTTAAAAACAGATGTGCTTATATCATAAATAGAATATAAATACCATAAATACAGATATTAACAACTTTGTCAGCCAGTGACATGTATAAAATACATCATCACCACCAGCTCACTACATGTCCCCACTGAAAGGCTCAGAGCCTACCCTAAGTTAGGAATGAGTAGGTTATAAAATACATACAATGAGTAAAAAAGCGACAAACTTACTTGCATGCTTAATATTAGGTGTGAGATCTAGAATCCGTAACTCCAGGACTGTGAGAGGATCAGTTATTTTGCCTTCAGCTATTTGTTTCTGTTTCAATATTATGCTACGTCTTTTGTCTGACCAGAACTGAAAGAATATATCAATACATATAGAAGTTACATACATCCTTATAAGTTGGCTGTTTTAAAGAATATTGCTTACTATCAGACCAGGGACAGTAAACCATTAGCAATTAACAATAATAAATCAGGATTTAGATTAATGATACATTTACATCCTTAGTTCCTAGTAAGGTATATGTCAAGTTAGCATTCAATTGATAGTCATATAAAGACATGCAGAGTTTACCTTGATCCAACCTTTTACTGATTTTGTAGTACCTTGTATATCATTAACTATACTAGATAGTTCCATCCAAAGTGTTTTAAACCTTTCATTACTCATACCATCTTTTTGTTTGCGGTGAGCCAAGTCTGGATGCTTTTCCATAAACTCCAAGATTGCTTTTACTTGCGCAAATGAAGGTCTGGTTACCTAAAACCATGGCATTTAATAGAATCAATCTAAACCAGTATATATACTAAGATTTACTTGCTTGTGTAGTAAATACGAAGTTATTGATTAGTAAACACGAAATTCGATTTGTTTTACATTTAAAATTCCATTATACTAACACGGCGGGTACTTTCGGGTATTTCAGCTTCTTCCATATCAGCCACGATTTAATTAAACTTATGAGATATTTGAAAAATTATTGTTTCATTAATAATTTATAATAGGTAAATTTTAAAAAGCGGTTATGAAACACTGTGGAATTTACTTCTTGTATTAAGAAAAACACTAACTATGTCGAAATTAATGCTACTATTTAATTCTTTATGTAAAGGTATAACTTTAGGTTTATTTTTATTAAAAATTCGTTATTAAGACATGACAGTGACAAACTGATAAGCACCGACAAATTATGTCAACCAATATAAATAACCAAAATAATGGAGAATGGTAATCTAGTTGATAAAAAATATGATTTGAACGTTTTTTGGCTTGAAGATGTTTTTTAAATTATGGACCTAATACCATCCTGATCTTCCCCTTTTTCCATAACTTTGCATGACTTGTAATTTAAACGGGATAAAAGAAAACAATTTCGTTGTGTTACTCTTTGTTTCTTGATAAATTATTATAGGGCAACACTGGAAGATAGTACTTCAACTTCAATCAAGTCATCTCTCCGCAATACAAGTCTTAGGAAAAAAAAATGTTTAAAAGATTTTTGCTTCCACACTAAATCTGTATTATAAATTACTTCTTACAAACGATAAAAAGATTAATCATTGGATCCATTAATTTTTTTTTACACTTAAGATGTAAATGGTGAATAGTGTGAAAAGTGCAATCACAAAGGTCAGTGTAATGTGATGATATTCCAATTGAAAATAAAATTCAGCTGACTCTTGTTTACAACGTCATAGTTATGTATTCCTTTGAGGGAGATTTTAGGCGAAAGCCTCAACAAAATTTAGCTGGCGCCAGTGCTCAGCGTAAAACAGATCGAGATGCTTTGATACTACAGACACAGCAGCAAAGACAGAAACGCGAGGTTAGTTACAAAACTTGGATTATTTTATATCCAATAACATATAAATTTTTAACCAGAAATCAGTTAACAGAACATAGTAAAGTATTTCCATATTGGTTTATCGTTGTTAGCTAGAATACTTTAATGACATAGCATAATTCAAGATTTGTGTAAACATATTTGATACAATTGTTATAATTAGCCTGGAGATATCAGATATTGTCAATATTCTTAATAACTACCAAGATTTGTTAACAATATATCACAAAGTCAATGTGTAACTGTATTTAGTGTTTATTAGATTAATTCTACATTTATGAATATAAGATAATATTAAATGTAAATATTATAGGAACATCGTAGAAGACTGAATAGTACAATCAAAATCCAAGCTTTTGTACGAAGCTACCTTACAAGGAAACATTGCAAGCAAGTTGAAAGAGAGCAGTTTGATACAATATTCCCAAGAGCCAATCCCGATGATCAAAACATAATAACATTGTTAGTAGCAAAGATATTATTCTTTTACGATGATCGGAAAGATTTTAACAGATTGGTAAGTGATTTATTTTAATTAAAATTAATTCTAAAACATTGTAAAAGTTTCAAAGCAAGATAATAAAACAAGTCAGTTTGTTTACTGTTTTTGAAATATATTAAAAATCAATATCATTTTAGGTGTCTATATCACAGCTATTATTGAAGCAATGGCAAAAAGTGTTTCAAAGTGGAGGCTCTTCAATACAGATCAGGCGGTTGCTTGCTTTACATCTCCGATTGCTTCAAAATGATTCAGAGGTATAACATTGTATCTCACTAAGTATATTAAAAACTTATAAATAAACTTCAACACCCCAGTTTATTATAAATTACAATATGAAATATTTCCTTGCCTTATAAGCCATATAATAAAATGAAATCCCATTACACTCCTACAGTTTTAAGCATGCAGTTTACAGGTATATATCAAACTGAAGTGTGGTGGGTTTAAGAAATGCAATGAAAAATGTTTGACTTTTTTTTTGATATGGCAATCTTATTTGTTAAGGTTCCTTTGGCTGTGCCATTGAGGATGTTAGAGGTGTTCACATCAACACAATCTGCGGAAACATCAATGACTTGTGAAGAGGCTGTTAATATTATTGGAGGATCATTTTTATATTTGATCAAAAGAGGCAAGTTATCTGAGATATCATAGACTTGCTACTTATTTATAGATAAAATTAAAGATAACTGTTTATCTAAAAATTTATATCAAATTAAAAATATATTTACCTATAGCATAAAATTTTTTGACAATAACATTGGATTAATTTGTGTAATTTGTAGGCTACTTTAAAGATTTACGTAATCTGATGTGTCAACGCACACCACCTTTATATGGACCATCACCGAATCCACCCACCCCTTTGTGCGGCGCCTTGCTGGATTTAATCCAGAGACCGCTCAATCTGACTGTCCAAATTAATACTTCACTATATGAGTAAGTATTTAAAAGTATAATCACTAAATAGTATTAACTAGCTGTTGTCTGCGATATGGTCCATGCAAAATTAAAATAACATAAGCCTATAATATGGCCGTCTATGTCAGCTATGTCAGCCCGGCTGTTTCGGAGATTGCCCGCAACAAACGCGGTTTGCGGACTGACAGACAAATAATTTTAAAAAGCCTTTTTCGTTATCAGCAACGCAAATACATCATCTTCCCGAAATCTGGAATTTTTCTTTTGATATTACTAACAGACACTCACTCATTAACAGGGACAAGCTCATAGATTTTTGTGCCCTTGAAACACTTAGAAAATATCTTGCAAATTTGCAATTATATACCAATAACTAATAATTTTTAATGTTCTGTCAATTTCTTCCTATATTATTTTTTTTGCATGATTAATATAATTATTTATTTTCAGAGATACAGTTATAACAGAGTTTGCGTCAACATTCTTGTGCAATCCGTATCCGGAGCCTGTTGAGATGTACATCCTACCAGCGCTAGCACAGGACCGTAACAGTCCCTTCCCCTTCTTAGGACTTATACGATGTATGCGGGATGAACGTAAATTTACTAGCGGAAAATTAATCAATGACTCGTGGTTGTTACATTCCATTTTATCATTAGAACCTCCTGGATTTGGTGAGTAAATAAATTAGTATACGAAATAACCGTAATATTTTTAAAATTACATGCACCGGAAACAAACAGACAAAAATGATTTAATAATATGTATGTTGAGTGACAATAGCTGCAAGATATTAAATTTATTTCTCAATATTACACACACAACAATTTTATTGTATGTATAGACGTTTATTGCATTTTGCTTACTTTTAAATATTCATTTTGTTTTAGGTAATCAGCTACGTAGTGTAGACAATTCAAAACTTCCGAACAATCCAATTGTGTTAGAATATCTGAAGATATTAGCGATGCTGACAGAGAATGTGTGCAATAAACAGATAACATATGAATATGAAAATTCATTGTTCAGTCAGGAGACGGCAGCGGATAAAGATGATGATAGTGATGATGAGGTGGAACCCAACCCAACGTCAGTGAGGGAACAGACATTGTTGACTAAATGTATAGAGATGTTGAATGAACCAGACAATTGCATCATGATGACATGTTCCCAAATCAATGAAAATGAACTCAGTGAGGACTTTTTAGATTATATTTCCAAGATATGTCATAACTTACTTTTGAGTCATAAGATGGCTCTACATAAGTACCGGTAAGTTATCTCTGAAAATGATTTGTAATTTATCCCAATGACATGAAATAACTTCGAAAAATTCAATCGCCGTTATGCTATGAATTTAAATATTTCATTCTTATAACTACTATAAACTACATAACGCTATACTAGCTGGATGGCTGGCAACAACAGTGCAGTTCCCATAACATACTTCCTTGGACAGCCTCATTTTAAAATGGTCTGACCTTGGCAGTATTACGAAATCAGTACGATTTGAAGCTCAAGAAGCGAGCATACTTCTTTAAGGCTGACTACAAGACTTTATCATTGATTACTTTGTTTACTCCCTTTTCTTATGAGATAAACCACTTTTTTAAATTAAAATATTAGTAGATTTTGTTAATTTACTAATATTTCCTTTAATCATCCCAACCCCCAGATAAGGTTGAGGACAATAGTCGAATGGCGGGATTCGAACCCTAGACCGTAAGATCGGTAGTCCGTACCCCAAACCATTAGGCTATCGACGCTTTATCTTCGTATTTTCAACTTGTCTGATAGTCGTATACATGTCAGGTTACTGTACACGCTGGCCTTCAAGCCGATATTCGTGCGCGGGCTGTGGCGCTGGCTGAGCGGCATGTGCCAGGAGTCGCTGTTCGGCGGGCCCAGCACGGCGCTGCTGGCCGTGCTGTCGCGCGGCGTGGTGGCGCCCGGCGTGCAGCTGCTGCTGGCGCCGCTCGCCGTCTTCTGCGCGCTCTTCACGCTGCTCATCGGCACGCTGCACGATACGGAGTTCTTCAGGGATACCGGAGACAATGACACATTCAATTTCGATTGTAAGTTTTTATTTTTATTGAAGAAACCGCGAAGCGACCGCTGCCTATAGACATCTGCAGTTGCAGATCCGTTGCCTAATCGACGGAGAGGGAGATAAAGAGGATAATTCCCCTTCCTATGCGTCTCCTCCACCGTCAAATCCACTTTTTCTTCCTTCTTCTTAAGAAAAGGGTGGAAAGGGAAAGGGACTAAAATTAGGCACCTCACTCATTAGACGAAAGATTGAATTGCCTCCACTTCACGCCTTTTTTTCTGTGTGGTCGTGGTTTTGCGCAGACCCATTCGTACTAAGATATTTAAGCAGGCTCTACCACTGTAAATTAATCCAGATTATATTCTACATTCTACTATATCTATTCGAAATTTCACCATCTAGATAAGCTGGTCTGGAGATACGTTTTTACTTCTTGATTTATCCATCCAAAATACCTTTACCTTCTATGATTTGATTTTTATGCATTTCAGTGAGTATACCAGGTCCGTCTGTGGGTCGCACACACGCGTTCGAGTTCTCCGAGCTGGGCGCGCTGTGCCGCGCGCTGCGCCAGCTCTGCCTGGGCCTGCTGGAGCTGGCCGTGCCCGACACCCGCCTCGCGCTCGCACTCTCCCCGTACAAGCAGCCCACGCAACAGCACACGCAGGAGTGGACACATCTCTTCAAGGTACAACCCTAAACGTAAATAAATAAAAAAAACTATAAGCTTCACTATATAAAAATGTACTCATTTACAAAAGTTGAAACACTTGTCTTGACTTTGGTACAAAATGTACACTCAGGACAATTCGCGGTGTTCCCTTTTCAGAAAAATTACCTGTTGAATTCAACGAAACAATCTGCGCCTCGTACAAATTAGTTAGCAATGAGTTGCGCAAATGTTATAAAAACATAAAGCCGTATGAACCACTGATCGACCTTATTTTCGTACAAACATATTTAGATGCGGAGTCCTAATAGTTAATGTTTTCGTGGTCGTCTCAATGCGTCCAAAACGTTCAAAAGTGTGTAGGTTAACTTATGAAAACTTTTGTGAGACATTATACTTTATAAATTATAACACGACTATACTCACGTGACAACCTTCGGTGTAGCTACCGACCAGTTTCAGACCCGTCGGGGTTCCTTCAGGGTGAGTAGTTACCGGCTTTATTAGCTATCGCGTCGCGACGGACACTGAACCGTGAAATAAAGACCCCTGAAGGTCTGAAAAAGGTCGGTGCGTACACCGAAGGTTGTCACGTGAGTTTAGCCATGTTATGGTTATAATTTTTAGGTTAGGTTATAAGGTTTTCATTGCCAGATGCTCTAACTGTACACGTGTGTCAGGTGTGCACGCAGCTGCTGCGCACGCTGTACGCTCGCGACGAGCGGCTGCACTTCAGCACGGGCGGGGCGGCGGGCGGGCCGGGCGCGGCTGCTGGCGGCGCCAGCGCGGCCTGGTCTGGAGAACGAGAAGACGATGCCACCGAGGTGGCGGCGCTGCTCGTCTTCGCACGCGCGCACATCCGGGATACCACGCCTCTAGTCGACACCACACGTATTGTAAACAATGGTGAGAAGTACTATTGTAACAACTAACTATTGCGCGTGACTTCGTCTGTGCGAAGTTATAAAATAATTTAAATTTAGCCTATGTTACTGACTGATATCGTAGCTTCTAAATGGTGAAAAGAATTTTGAAATCGGCTTAGTAGTTTTTGAGTTTTTCAGTACATACAAAACTAAAAAACTTTTTACTAATAAATCGAAATCTCTACATGTGTATGGCTGTTAAGCAATAATTAGACACGTGTGTAAATTCAAATTTTACTTGTGTGAAATGTTTTTATTTATATTTTTCAGAAGAGGGACCACCATTCACGACAAAGGAATTGAGGATGCTGACTATATTAAAGGAGATTCCTTTCGTCATATCGTTCTCCACCAGAGTCTTGATATTCCAAACATTGCTACTTAGGTTAGCCTCAAATATGAGATAATTGATGTTTTAGTTTTAGGGAACATAATGTATTTATTTTTTCTCCAATTTCAGGGAAAAAAGTACAAATTGGTTGCAAAATTTTAACGAAGGCCCTTCAATTAATATTAATATTAGACGGACACATTTATATGAAGATGCCTTTGAAAAGCTGAGCCCAGAGAATGGTAAGCAAATTAAATTACAAATCCCCGTTTCCATCAGAACTCATATATCTTAATACCACCATAATTCTTGTTACTTCCAAATACTTTATCCATGTACAGTCGCGGAAATGCGCGGTGTACCTATTACGGAAAATACCCTATTCCTTGCAACGAAACAAACTTCGCCTCTACGTACAAATGCGAATTATGTTAATAAACCTACTAATTGTGTACTGTTCGACTTTTTTCATACTGACAGATTTAAACGTTGCATCCAATCAGTTATTGTACCTCGTATCTCAATACGCTTGCTAGCTTTTTAATCGTGACACCGCCAGATTTAACTGATTGTACATTTCGCAGAACCCAATCTGAAGCTGACTTTGCGCATTCAGTTTATTAACCAAGTGGGCGCGGACGAGGCCGGTGTTGACGGCGGCGGTGTCTTCAGGGAGTTCCTCTCAGAATTACTAAAGTTCGTTAGACTTCATTGTTTTATTTTTATATACAGATAGTGAAGTTTCTCTAAAATATTTCTGTTTTAAACTTATCTATTTCTTATAAGATAACCAGAAAAAATATAGACAAAAAATCAACCATTGAGGTAAAAAAAAAACATTCTTTTTCGTGCGACTAAACATGGCCAGTGTTGTGACGTCATCAAACAATAAGAATGGATTTGATTGGTTCTCAGAGATGTCAAAAGTCAAAAAGTGATCAAACTACCAGTAACTTGTTTCAACTAATAGCATTGTGTTTTAGAACAAGGAAGGGAATTAAAACAAATACTATTAAATTATTAAATTTCGCTACTAAGAGCCTATCCCACCAAATTGTAAATTGTATGATAACAATCCAATGTAAAATATGTGATAGAAATATTGAATTATGTTACCTTATCTAACAGTGACTTCATTTTTAAACTATTACTATATTTACTACTTAGCCTTAGCAGCCAGTGGTGGGACAGGCCCTAAATCTTTTGATTGTACTTTTCAGATCAGCATTCGATCCTAACAGAGGGCTGTTTCGTTTGACCAAAGACAACATGTTATATCCCAATCCTGGAGTACACTTGCTGTATGACGACTTCCCGATGCACTATTACTTCGTGGGGAGAATGCTTGGAAAGGTATTTTAGTATTTCATAATTTATCCAATTATTAACATTTTAATGAGATTGGTAGAATATTCTACTACAAGAAAAAGACCAAACTTGGTTTTAAATTTCTACGAAATACAATCATACTTCTTACTTAATATGGATGTTTGTTAGGATTAGCACAGGTGTAAATCATAGTTTGGAAGAACACATATATTACTTTTTAATTGTGTGCGGACGGAATGGAGTTTATCATAACATTTCATTAGTATGTTACTCACTGATAACGTAGTTTTTTATTGGTGAAAGAATTTTTGAAATTGACCTAATAGTTTTTGAGTTATTTTAAAACATACAAAAATACGCATAGGAAGGTGAAATTTCCTCTTTATGTGCGTCTCCTCCGTCAATAAAGGGTAGGCAACGTATCTGCAATTGCTATCTATGGGCAGCGGTCGCTTTCCATTTCGGTGGATTCACGTGGCCGCTTGCTCGTTTCCCATCTTATGTTATAAAAAAAATACAAATCCTTCCTCTTTCTAATACTAGTATAGATTACTGTGTATGCGTAGGCGCTGTACGAGTGCCTGCTGGTGGAGCTGCCGCTGGCGGAGTTCTTCCTGAGCAAGCTGTGCTCGTCGCGCGAGCCGGACGTGCACGCGCTGGCGTCGCTGGACCCCGCGCTGTACCGCGGCCTGCTGCAGCTGCGCGCGCACGCCCGCCGCGACGTGCCCGACCTCGGCCTCGACTTCACCGTGCTCACTGACGACCTGGGCGAGCAGAGGGTGGGAAAAATGTTTTTTGGTCCTTCGAGTCGGATCTGGCTTATTATGTACTGAACTGAAAAACTGCAACTATCGGCAATAATATATTTATGATTATTATAATAATTGTTAAAGTAAAAATATTCTGTGGTTAAATTTCGGATTTTTATATGTGATTTCAACGCATGAGCGTCTCGTAATGCTTCAGAAATTCTTTACTTCGTATATGTGTCTTAGTATACCAATTTATGTAACTATTAGAATTAGATGCATCAATTAATTTAAAAATCATATTGGATAATAATGTCGAATGTACAATTTTATTTTGCACAGACAGAGGAGTTGAAGCCTGGAGGTGCCAATATACCTGTCACAGCCGAGAATAGGATAGAATATATACATCTTGTTGCAGATTACAAACTTAATAGGTACGTATTGCACCAAGTATTATATTTCAGTAGATTTTTGTTAGTTATTCTAGTTAAACTTAAACAAGCGTGTGTGCTTATGATTCATGACAATATTCGAATGCCGGGATTAGAACCCACGACGTCTAGACTGACAGTGGACCGACCAATAATCCAGTAATGCACAAATTTACTAACCAAAGTGCCATATAAAAATAAATTAAGAGACAAATTGTTTTTAGCAACCTTTTATTATACTAAATAAGGACACCAAATAAAACTCATCTCATTTCATACTCAATAAATATTTATTAATGCAAACAATGTGCTTGATTTGAAAAGTTATAGTAAGTCAGCTGTATTTAAATAGCTAAAGAACTGCATTTAATCAGCCAAAGAGCCACATGCGGCTCTGGAGCCTTACTTAAACAGCCAAAGAGCTACATGCGGCTCTGGAGCTGTACTTAGAGTCAAAGAGCTACATGCGTCTCTGGAGCCGTACTTAAAGAACCAAAGAGCTACATGTGGTTCTATAGCCGTACTTAAAGAGCCAAAGTGCTACATGCAGCTCTGGAGCCGTACTTAAAGAGCCAAAGAGCTTCATGCGGCTCTGGGGCCTTATTTAAAGAGCCAAAGAGCTATATGCGGTTCTGGATCCGTACTTCGAGCCAAAGAGCTACATCCGATTCCAAAGCCGCACTTTTTCTATTACTGTATTAGTATGTTTTAATGAGTGATTATTGTTGTAGACAAATAAGAGCCCAGTGCAACGCATTCAAGCGCGGCGTGACGTCGGTGGTGAGCGCGGAGTGGCTGCGCATGTTCTCCTGCCGCGAGCTGCAGCTGCTGGTCTCCGGCGCGGAGGTGCCCATCGACATCGACGACCTCAGGAAGAACACCAACTACGCAGGTACACACTTTTATACCACAACTAGCTGTTGCCCGCGACTTCGTACCCGCTATCTATGTGTTATATACACACGGTTATATTTTCGCGTTATCAAACATAGAGGGTGGGAGAATTAGAAGATAATTTCAAAAAATACAATTAAATAGAGGAATAACGTTGCTATGGTAACTTAAATTCTCAACCAGACTAAATACTACTACATAATTTGTAAATCTTTGTTTAACTATATTTGGTACTATAATAGAGATATTTAATTTATTTTAAATAATAATGAAGCGATAAACCGCAGTTATTTTTTTCCACTAGCGGTCCTCGACAAGTAATGTTAGGAAAAGGGTCTTAACAATGAAATAGTGTTGTAATGTATGTATGTCGTAGGTGGTTTCTCTGAGCGTCACCCGACGGTGCAGGCGTTCTGGAAGGTGGTGGAAGGCTTCACCAACGACCAGCGCCGGCAGCTGCTGAAGTTCGTCACCAGCTGCTCGCGACCTCCACTACTGGGATTTAAGGTACACAAAGCAACTTAGGTAAAATTAGCAAACTGAGCTGCAATGGATGCCATTATTTAAATTAATTTCGTTTAAAGACTTGATTTCCTACAGTGTAGTATCTATCTTTACTAGTGTAATAAAAGGTAAACACACACTTCTTTGTTGCCTAAGATGTCAGCAATGGGGATGTTTCCTAATGTTACAAATTCAAATAAAGTTATGTTTAATATTTTAATGACATTATTTTAAAACCTATAATAACATTTGGAGACCTTAAATGTTTGTCTCCATTGAAATATAAATTAAAAACGCTGCAATATTTTTTACCCTCCATTACTCAATCTCAAACACCAATCAGAGCTCGGTGACGTAGCTTCTTCGCCAACAACATGGCAGTGTGACCAGCTTCAGTGAATGTCAGTGCATCTTGTAGTTATAATTTTTTTTTAATCATTATAATAATTGAGTTTGCGTGTGTTAGATTATGAGGACTCCATTATTAAGTGTTTTTATATTTACGTCATATTTTACGAGCAAATTTTTCGATCACTATGACGAAAAAAAAATAGTAAAAGTTATTTGAATAGCTAATTCAATTTACGTCTGGTCACTTTGAATGACTTTGACAGACCGCGACGCGAGGTTTGTTAGCAAAGAAGTGACGTCATGTCATGAGGCGTTTTCGCGGTCTTTCGAGAAGTTGTTTTTAGTTAAGTGTTTTTGTAATTAAATGTTGCGTATATGATTTTATTGTATTGTTTTTTCTTGTTTAGATACGGTTTATCTACATAATAAAAGCAATATACTTTGTCAAGTTCTTGACCAACCAGCTCAGGGGGGTCATGACCCCCAAGACCTCCCGCCCCCCTCGATCCGTCGTTACCAAACAGCGATTTTTTTTTTACTTAGCTGGTTAGAAAAATTTGGCTAAGAAAATGGAACAAGCCATTTGATATTGGTAATAGTAAGATGTGTGTGCAGGACCTGATCCCGACGTTCTGCATCCAGTCTGCGGGCGCGGCGGAGCGGCTGCCCACCGCCTCCACCTGCATGAACCTGCTGAAGCTGCCCGAGTTCCGCTCCGAGCAGGCGCTGGCCGACAAGCTGCTCTACGCCATACAGGCCGGCGCCGGCTTCGAGCTCAGCTAGTGCCGGTCCGTCTTCTCTCCTCTCTCTGCACTATACTAATAAAGAGGATGTAATCTTTACAGTGGTAGAGCCCCCAGAAATACCACGGCCACCAAGACAGGCGTGAAGCGGCAGCAATTCCGCGTTTCGTCTGATGAGTGTGGTGCCAGAGCCCTAATTTAAGTCCCTTTCTCTTTACCACCCTTTTAAATGTCATCGAAATCCTTACAGCCGTTTAGGCTACAAACTCTAACAAACATCCATCTAAACTTTATTTATAATATAACATTTATAATATGAGGTATGATATCAGCAATCATAGCATGTTTTTTGAAATACTGTTTTTTTCTTATAAAAACCCATACACTCACGACACACTCTAGGATATGTATTTTAAGATTATCAGAAAGTAAGTTTTGTTCGATACAACTATTAATTCAATTTGATAACCTAACATCAATTTTTTTTTATTTCCACGCCTTTAAACTAAGGAGATGAGTAAATTGGAAATAAATGTCATTACAGACAGGGACAAATATAAAATGAAAGTTTTAATAATGATTATTAATAAATTTATTTTCAGACATGTGTACAGCGGGAGACGAGTGCATCGTTTATATTATAAATATACGTCATTCTGCAACACATTAGTGTACTGAGTGTAAATCTCATTGTGATAATGTTAATTTTATATAGAGCCGGTTTTTGTGTAAATAAATATTACCCGAATTGCTCCGCGAGACTTTTATTTCATAGGAAATTGATACGAAGTAAAGTTTAAAAAAAAAATTTGTTTCCATCGAGATTTTTAGGAATTTCTTGCTCAATACCTAAGGGGTTATCACGAATACTCGTGAGATCGTTTCTATCACATTTAAAAAATCTTTGCAGGAATGGTTTTATAGTAATAAAGTATACTTAAAAAAAGTTTGGTACAATTTGGCGTCATATGCATAGTGCCTATTGTACAGCACTTCTAAAGTGCACCAAAAAATCTCGTACAAATGTCGATGGAATTACGAATACGTTCTCGAAACTCACGCTTCGTGATAGACCCTCAATTGTCAAAATTTCTCAAAAATTATGCAATAATTTTTGTTTAATATTTATTTCGTTCTGCATTTAGTGACGTATAAATTTTTGCTATGTTTTTAAGAACAGGCTCACTGTTGAGTGAAATAATAACTCTTCATCTTTTTAACTCGTTAGAAATGTTTTAGCTTCTTTTAGTTATACTTTTCATGTATATATGTATATTTCTTAATCCGTGTGTATGTACAAGGTACAGTCAGCTGCATAAACATGTATACATTTACAAAACTTCAGACACTTTGTACACTTGTACACTTCCGACGAAGTGACCGATGGTTAGGTATTTTTATTACTAAAGGCCGACACTATTTTTTAAAGATTTGTAAATGTTTAAATTTATGCAGCTCATTGTACATGATTAAAATATACAGCAGTTTTATAGGTTTTATGGTGTTTCGGAAACAATAATATTAATGTTTATTGTAGATAATGTAATTGTATAAAGTACGTCCAACGAGAAGCGATACTAAAAAGAAGTGCGTAACCTTTTTGAGTTATGTTATACCAACAGTAAGTATGTGGCTTCAAAATTGGCTGCCCAAATGTTGGCAACTCCGTCTTATTTTTGCTAGAAGAACGACATATTACAAGTACACAAGATAGAAAGAGACAGATAGTAGATTGTCAACTCCATAGTCGTTTTAAATTTTTGTATCGCTGCTAATTGGATTTATACTTATATTCTGGATATTTTTTTAAAAAATAAACCATTGTTCATTCATAGGCTAAATTATTATGTTTTACGACCATAAGCCGTAGTTTACTAATATTCTAATGCAATATTCAATCCCATTTAGATGTATTTTTTTTAATCACGAATGTTTGTTCAAAGCTAAGTTGGTGAACTCTTTTGATGAGGAAAAATGTCCGTGTTTGTATTCCGGTAAGATTAGAATATCTTTTGTAGTTGTTTACATTTGTAATATCAGGAAAAGGCAATTTACTGGCGTACATACTACCAACATAGTAAATCATCAATTTATGTGTCAAATCCGATATCTACTTATAAAATGTATTTATCAAATAAAGTTATTAAAACCCTACAAAAGCCTTTTACTGTTCATCCATTGTATAGTCTAAGCGTTTGCTTCTCATAACTAAGGTGAAACCTAAGTAGAGTTAACCTAGCTTAGTTCATTCTAAACAAAATCTATGTTACCATTTCTTACTAATATAAATGCGGAAGTTTAGATGGATGGAAGGATGTTTGTTAGTGTTTCTAGCTTACACTGCTAAATCTCGATCGATGCTGATACTTTTTCTTTTGCTTTTTATTTTACGCAGACGGAGTCGCGGGCGAAAGCTAGTTATGTTATAAGTAACCCTGAACTTGGAACTAGGAACTCATCAATAACGAGTATTAATATTGGCTTAGGGTCCATCGGTTCCAATATGGCCGCCACTCGCCGCCATTAGCAGTTGTTGCAATCAATCAGGCCTGATGAATGAGGTTCGCGAGGCGACGTGAGCGCCCGCCTGCCCGCTTGCCCGCCGCCCCGTGTGCGGTAGCCCATCATGCACTCCGGTTGCCAATCATTCTTTGCTCGATAGGACAAAACCTTTTTGAAAAGCACGATTCTACCTCGAACAAAAAAATTAAGACTCACCTTCAGTACTTATATTATAAATGCGAAAGTTTAGATGGATGGATGTTTGTTAGAGTTGGTAGCCTAAACGACTGAAAGGATCTCGATATAATTTGGCATAGATGTAGCGCATAGTCTAGAATGCATAGGCTTACTTCTGTTGTTTTAATTCCACGCGGATGGAGCGAAAAAAAAGCGGGCGAAAGCTATTAATTAATATTTTGAATGACACATGCAAAATGTTTATTTAACTTATTTGATTTAACAAAAGTTTATTTTTTAAATAACAGTGACTTCCTGTTTTTTGTTTCTCGTTCTAATTATGTAAAGGGATAGGAACCATTGTTTTTTTGTAACATCCTCCTTTGAATTATGAAAGGGTGGTGACATTATCTGGGATCGTGCTGGCGCGCGGCGGAGCGTTTTGCTGACTCATTTCCCATAAGCAACCTGAGTCGCCGAGGAGGGCTGCGCAATCGCTACACCCAAGCCTCGGAGATTGCATTACACTTTATAGAGAATGTTGCTTGCCTACAAATATTTTACGCTGCAGTGAAATACCATACAGATTTCCTGTTGTTGATATTATCTTATGAGAAACGCTCTCAATACATTTTCAACCAAATCAGTACAAACGAACCTTTACTTCCACACTACAACATATCAAAAAATCGATAGGAAATAAAAAATGAGAGTTTGTAAACACTCAAGCTACCATATCGGTGAGTCATTCTTAATTACAAGCAATTTGTTGTGGATGGCTTTCATAAGCCACGCATATGGCTATTATAAAGTTTTCATTGATCTCAAGTGGCCGTGTACGCCAGGTTGGCCATCCTGTGAGTCAGCCGGCCACCGCGCGCGACCTTACGATCCTATGCCAATGAAAAGATTAAACGATCGCCTGTCAGCCTTAATGTGTATCAAATGGCCCAGCCATATTTTAATACAGTCATGTGGGCGATGTTTGATTTCAATTTTTTGTGTACTGGTACTTAGTGTTGCTGATAACAAAAGGTTTCTCTAAAACGGTTGTTAATAAGCACGTTTAGAATAAAATGGTTTATATATCGCAGGTCATAAATTAGCTACTTTAAGTAATGATTTGAAGAAACAGTGTCTGCTTTAAGTGTCATTTATACAAACTTAGTTACTTATGAATCCGCTTCTTCTTTTTAATAAATGGAGCCTTGGAATCGATGGTGATGCATGAATGGAATTGAAAAACAAAAATAATGGAATCCTCTCCTTACGGTACACTAATTTCTGGTTGTGTGTAACAACATAATATTCGCCAGTCGTGGCTAGGTTTAGAGGCAACTTCTATTACTACGGTTAACGAAGTATTTTTGATATTTATTTTACAATTTAGATTCTCAAGGGGGCAGCTGCCCCTCCCTTTAGCGACGCCAATGGAATATTGGTTAAAATAAATAGTGTCAATGATTATCAGAGCTGACTTTAACATCCTTTTCGTATCGGATCGCTCCTGACGCTTGACAGTTTGACGTGTGTAGGCAACAGTAATTTCGAATGCGAAGCCCGTATCAGTCGGATAGCCACTGGCTCATTGGCAACATTGTTCGCTGCCGGCTTATGTGGAAAGTAACTGAATGTTGACGTACGGCTGTTGAATTAAAATTCGCACTATGACGTCAATCTGGTACTGAACCGTGAAGAACTTAAGCAGATTGTTAAAAATGGCACCCAGGTTTTTTTTACTTTTTTTTTTAATTAAATGCCTGCGAAATTGTATTAAAGTGTGTGGTTATCTTTATTTTAAGCTATTGTACAAAAACCTGAATAAAATGCAATGAAATTACATTTTTTGTTTTCCTTTCGCGTACAAACCATTCAGATACTCAAAATGTACCTACAGCAAAAACGAAGTGAGCAATTGCACATAAATTGCTTAATTTGATTTTATGTTACCGTGCACACAATGTACAATTGTACAATCGTGGTCATTGTCCAGGTGACATGACATAAACGTTAAGTGTATTATTTTGTCGGACAACGGTAAGGGCTATGTCACATGGCCTAATGTATTAAATGTTTACTATGTACGACAACGGCTAAATGTAAATTTACGTTTTCTGCCTAACCCCCATAATTAAAAGGGCGATTCAAATCACGTTAATCTAATGTGCGTGAGTGATTTTTTAAACTCTTCCGAACCAAAAGTTATTTACACCAATTATTGTTTTAACATTATTATTACTACAAACTAGGATTTTTATTTTAAACATTTGGGATTTATGGATTCACAAAATATATATTTTTCATTTTCGTGTGATTAGGCCCTTAGTAATTCGTCGCGGGTGGTCGCTAGTCGCTACGCTTCTCAGAAGGTCATCGGAAGGCTCTATACATTGCCTAGGAGCTCGTAAACCTCTCTAGGATACATAATTATAGGGGCCCACGTCTACGTATAACAAAGTAGTCAGGAACCATTGCATTGGGAATATAATGAATGGCCTGAAATGCCAACACGTAATGGGTCTGTTGTAATAAAAACTGGAATGAAAAGTATATTGTTATATACAACTGAATATTAATAATCAAATAGCCGTTTAAACTTAGTTGTACCTTTCGGTTTAAATGCAAATTTAAACCTAGATCATTACATATAGATCCTAGACCTAAAAGCATTTACTATTTTCGTAACACATTTGCAGGATGATTTTTGTATATAACACTAATACTGTAAAGTGGAATGATTTGTATTTTTGTATGTATTGAAATAACAAGGGCCGATTTCAATTTTTTTCCACCATTAGAAAGGTAATTTATCTGTGAGTAACATAAGCTATATTTTTTAAGTTCACGCGGGCGAAGTCGCGAGCAACAGCTAGTAACATACAATATTAAAGAACAAGTCTAAAAATTGCTTAATTTGAACCAATAGTAATGACTTAAATTGTAATTCCAATGCCTAAATATATAGAATTTCTTATATCTTTGCCTAATTCAATCGTTATATTAGCCTTACGTTCTGAATGTAGTCAGTGATTGCAAACCATTGCTGCTCAATGTCTAGAATTTGATATTCATTGAGATAGTCCGCAGTGGGCGGAATTGCAATGATAATGTCATAACATCAACATTGTATGCACATTTAATGGATCTGTGCATTAATGCGGACGTGTGCCCGCGCATGCTTTGAGGCAGCCAAGACAGGTCTCATGAGTAACGGAATAACGTTTATCCATTCATCATACATTGCATACCATTCTTCATATCGATGCACGAATTAGCGGTCACCCCTAACTTCATCTGCGTAAAACTCTGATAATCTCTGCTCTTCTAGACTATAAGTTATGTGGTTAGAAACATACATCGATACGATATGAAATTTAGGTGTTATCGTCGGTGTTTCCTTATTCCTTTACCTATTTTATTAATAAAATTTTAATTACTCCTACAGAATGAATAAATATGTTCCCCAGGCTAGCCCCAGACTCTTGTAAGTGTTACACGCGTTAGTTGCATACTAAATAACTTAGGTTAGCTACAGCCAGTCTTTGTCTAAATATAATTATTGTAGACGAGCTGTATGTCATGTTACATTATGATCTAACTTTCGATGTACGGAGAAACTATGGCAAACGGCTAAGTGCGCCTACTTTGCCTCTAAATTCTTTAAACTAGTATAGTTAGTATTTGTGGTAAAACTAAGTAAGATGGCTACAGTTTTGTTCATGTCGTCACTGAGTACATTCTAAACATTTTGATACAGTTTAAATTAAAGTTAGTAGCATGTTTCGTCGACTAATTCGTATGACGCCTCGAGTAGCAACGCGTTGGTGCAGTCGCACCAGATTGATGCGACTGATGATAAGCCATCCGCGATTCTGACACTATACTAGTGTCGGTACGAATCTCGGCCTTATTTCCACCCACACGACCGCGGACCACCCAAGTAGAGCCGACACAATGTCTGTGTGCTTATTGTTTACGTATACACGATACGCACACATTGATAAAATGCGATGCTTGCATTAGCAATGCTGATTGTTTTGGTAACCGATTATCGCATCTGCTAACAGTAATAATTTGTTTTATTCACAGATTTAATATGAACATAAATGTCGTTTATTGTTAAAAGTAGGATAAAAGGCGAAATTGCACGAGTTAGTCGTAAATTTTGCTCCGTTATTTATTGCGGGCGACATAATTTTAAGCTAAAAACAGATGTATTCCACGTATATGGCGTTTAAAATGTCAGCAATAATCAGTTGTTAATAAAACATTGTTTTGTTTTTTATTTTCCGCATTGTGACCGATCCTTTTAGTTTACATTGCGAGGGTCAAAGATTACAAATGTCCTTTATTGTAATTTATGGAGTGTGGATTGAGTTAGTAAGATTTTTTATATTTTCGTAATGGAATAAAACGATTTATGTTGTATGTGAACGAACGCTAGTGGTGTAATTTTATGAACGAAACACTGAAACTTAAGGAAAATAATTTTTAACCAAGAACTTTAAATTAACAATGAAGTGCAAGAGTACTTCAGTAAGTGAATAAAATATTGTTGGCATTAATATAATAAACGCAAGTTCCACGGTAACGACAAAAAGGTAGCGTTTATGTGGCATTTACGGTGAATGATCGCAGCGGCAAGTCAAGTCAAGCCTGGTTTACACTTCACCAGTACAGTTGGTCAGTAGCGCTCTATAACTGGACTGGCAATCAACTGGCATAATGTGAACACTAAATGGCGTCAGTGTGTCCATACAATTTATAAGTGGCCGTCACAACTGTGTTAGTATGAACCTGACATATCTTAGGGCGGTAATACCGCAATGTAGCGATAGTAAGTTGTCTTATCATATTGCTTTCTTATAGAAGGAAATATGCCACCAGTTCTTAATATGTTGCTGGTGAAGTGATTGAAGATATGCAGTACTTTAACGCACGCGTTTGTTCCTATAGGATACATGGGTATGTGGCAATGGCCATAGGTGCCATTTTACAATCATAAAATTTAATAAGTTTAAGATTTAAAAAAAAATATTTACTTAAATATAGGTTTTGGGTAACGCAATTATGTATAAGTATTGGTAGGAGCTAAAAATAAATAATTTAAAACATTTTCACACGAGCTAAATTATTTATGTAGTATCGTAAATTTTGACATGACTATCTCCGAACCCTTCCCTCTGGCGTTGTCTCCGCGAAGCGTCGTGGGTGGTACGGTACCTACGCCTTTCTTGTTTCACTCACAAAATAAGGACGATGAAAAAAAATTAAATCCCTAAAGGAAATTAGTCCCTCTAAAACACAACTTGGACATGTGTTACTTTTTTCGCTTTAAAACGTGTCTCAGAGGTAAGATTTATGGTTCGGTTCTCTTCGGCATGATATAAACTTGCGGTCATGTAGACGTAAAATGAGCGAGGAATTAATTATAAAACAAAATTAAGCTGAAAAAGCAACATCTATATAAATTATTTCAAACTTTTGGTTTGTTTTATTGCGGTATTTGGATTTGAAATCCCTGTGTTACCTGAGTATTAGGTAATATTTTTAAGATATGATAAGAATGGTTCGCGTTGTTTAGCCGGGGGAGTGCGGGCGGCGGACGCAGGGCCGGCGTAGCACAGGTAGCCCCGACAGCTACTGTGCGCGCCCTGAGTACACAGTACACTGCCTTACTCATAATGTCTACAAACTAGAGACACTACACTAAACACGGAGGCGAGGATATCATTTTTTAAACTTGGTTGTTTTCATGCTTATAAAAAGTCGCTATAGATTTTTAACATAAAAGAAATTTAATCACAAACTTTGTTATTGAGTGTTAAATTGTATTGGAAACCGCTAACAAAATGTAAGCATGAAGCATTTATATTTTTTAAAAACGATTAGCATATTTTAAATAAAAATGTAAGAACATTGTAGTATCATTTGTCAAAAATGCATGTTTACTGGTAGAACACAACTTAAATAATTCTGAATTACATCAGAATCCTTTAAAGTGCATAATCATTGTCACCGTATTCTGTAACAATGCAAAACTTCTCGAAATCCTGGAGCTATTCCACAGACGAGGTATTAAGGTCGTTGTTTATCCGCTGCCACTCGAACTAACAAGGGCCCGATAAATGTCTCAGCAAACACATCGCTGGCTGACACTTCGTTACACTAACATTTTTTTTATTTAGCCCATTTGTAGGGGGCTTTCTCAAAACTGTCGAAAGCAAGTACGAGAACAAACATCGTAAATGGATGCGAAAAATGTTTTAACAAAATATTAAAAGTTGTTAAAGCAATGATTTTCATTACACAAAAAGACAAAAAATGTAGTTATCCGCAATTTATGAACGTTAGAAATTAGATCTTGTTGTAGCATGAAACACGAATAATCGTCCTGCAAATACGTAGTAAAATAAAAGCTGTCGCAGCGGGCACAGGAAACTGTTTAAATGTCTCTTTGTTATTGATACAGTAAACAAATTGTTTATTTACGATGGAATCGAGTCGGATCGTTCTCACGGCGGGCAGGGTACGGCGGGGCTTTAAGTAAATAATCGCGCGGCGTCGGCGAATCGCATCCGAACGAGGAAGCACGGTCCAGCCGTGACCGACATCTGACGGTGATGACTGTTTCCATTGTACTACGTTGATTTTAATAGACTAGTAGAGATCGGCAATGACTTGGTGTTTATCATGAACTAATAACTAAGATTTGTATTGTTTATTATATATTTATCAAGTACAATAATTATAATATTAGCATGAGCAGAAATCCATTTATGCCAGGATCATTTATTTATTTATTTATTTATTTATTTATTTATTTATTTATTGGAAAGGTACACCAATTGCATGTTCAAGGTTCACAACCAAATTAATATGCCGTATACAATGAGAAACAAAGAAGCAGAAGAACATACAGATGACAGGCGTACACAGCGCTCACAAAAAATGATGTTTTACTTTTTAATAACAAACGTTGAATCACGTTAATTACAACTAATATAAATTAATTAAAATTAATCATGCTTAGTAATATGTACAAATCAACAATGTGTTAATGGTTATAATAGGTAAATTTACTGATATAATACAATTCTTTATTGCGTTTTGTTTAAGCTGTGATCTATGATCGTACCAAGTATAGTGTATTTTATAATTTAGACAGTGGAAACAGTGAGTGGATAAAATGTAGATTGAAGAGTGAATTATCGATGGTTCGCTCGGGGAGTTTGTTCAGCCGTCGCAGTCGCGGCCACCTTGACGAAACGAAAACGTTCAAAAAACGTCCCTGGGAACCTCCGTGTTGGCCGACATTAACCGACTTTCAGTTTTTCTCAGTAGCTGCCGCACACTGACCGACAATTACTCGTTAATGATTGATTATCGCTGTTTACTTTCGATTTTTGTGATGTCATTGTTTGAGTTTACTTGGACACGGGAAAAGGATCGACTTTGGAAAGGAAGACATAAAAAACAAGCTCCAGTTTAGGTATATTATAACAGAAATAAAATTAAGATGCATTTCAAGCATAGCTCGAAAGCTGACTAATGACAAAAGGATCTTAACTATTGGACAGCTAGATAAAGAAAAGGCATAAATCTTTTCTTTTAGCCCCCATTCTCGGTGTCTCTGGTATGAAGGTATTCACGGGCTATTGTGTAGACCATTATCTGTTGTGTTGTGCTAATTGAGCCATCCCACACCAGGGCATTGGTGCATTGTTTGCGAAAGTTGACCATAAACAAGCCGCAGAGCGCGAGGCGACGCGGGTGGCCCGGCTCGGCTCGCGTATCTTTATTATATAAATTTCTATGAATAACACCTCCGCATCGATTGTCCATGCGCTCTTTACAATTTGCGTTAATGTAAGCACTAACTATAACACTTTTATACGTTGTTTGTCCTTTTGTCTTCAAGTTTGTGGTCCGATTTCTTTTCACAGAAACTTTAGTAATAGGATGGGGTACGTTCATGTATTTCTATTACAATATATCTATATGATCAGTATAAAAACGCTGTAATTTTGATATGATTTTATTATTTTACATTAAATATGTATTACATAAAACTTTCTATTTATAAGTGTTATTATTTTAGACACAATTTTCGAAACGGGATAAGATTATATAGTCTATGTTCTATACAATTTAAACTAGATCTCATATAGAAGATTTTCAATTCACACGGGCATTATAAAAATAGTTTCTAGATGACAGGCGGGGTGCGTGACGAAAGGGAGATCCATGTGCCATGCCCTATGATACAGTACTATACAAAGTTTATGGAAGCTCGCCATTGCGTAGGACCCTGAGAACACAACTATATTTAGTATGGAAAGGATGTAAGGGAATACGGGGTCGTGATACTGCGTGTACTATGCACAAGGAATAGGTACAACTTGAATTCACCTACACATACTAACGCTAACCACAAACCACTAAAGTTTCATCATCTACCCGTCTTTAACCCACGCTGTTTATTGTTGGCGCATCAAGCTTCTGTCCTCCGAAACTTTAAACCGTATTTTCAGTAGTTACTCCCTTAGTTATGACACCTTTCACCTAATCCATTTAGTTCGTATTTCCAGCTCCTATAAAGTTTGATTCTTACAATACAAGAAGCAAGGAAGCAAAGAGGAGCGGGGTGGAGGTGCTCTGCGCACCGAAGGGCATACAAATTGATTATGACGCGGCCTGCCCCGACCACCCACGATGGTTTTCAACCAACTCTGATGCAACTACCGACAATGTACCGAATCGATTTTCAATTGTTACATTTCCATTTGTTAATATCGATAAACGATTTATGAAATGAACAATGAAAGTAAAAGTATTGGCACGATTGCAGAACATTTGATAAATAGCTGATGTCTTATACGAATCTATATCTATCTATATTATAGATATATGTGTAATAAAATTGGAGTGTCTGTTATAATGTGATGTACGTGACGATGTCGCGGGCAACAGCTAATCTCAAAAATGATTGCTTAGTCATTAAGCTAATTATTATTATATTGCACTTTTGGTTTTTTGCTTATTTTTTAGATAACTTAAAACCCAAATATTTATTTTACCTTTTTTATTAGGCTAATGTTTATGAGACGGAAGAACGGAATAGAGTTCGTTCAAATATATCTTCCGATCAATCACTGCGCGTAGATAACTGACAAGTCCTTCATGTTTGACGTCGAAACTAACAAGTTCTTTGTGGGTGTGCGTCGCTTGTTTCATTGTTAACATGATTTTCGAGTAAAACTGTAAGTTAATACTTTTTTATAGTTAATTTTATAAATCAGAAGATGGCTCATAATTACGCTTCATTATATAATGAAGTATGATTACTATGTTATTAAAATAAACAGTTAGATTTTGGAATTACGGGTTCAGTACGAGAAGCATATTACATTATAGTTTTAATTGACATTACAGATATAAAATTTTATTTAAGGCAATGGAATATTACGACGTATTACAAAATTAAACGTGCATATGTTAATAATTATCTAATCGATTTATAAAGTCTATGTAGTTAAATGATTTTGATTGTAAAATTAATAGCAATTTACGTCTACGGTAAAGTAATTAACAAATCGTTTAACTAAATATTGTAATTATTGAATTGTCGTAAATATTTTAAAATGGGATCGTTAATATTATTTGTAGCTTATTTATTTGTGCTTCATTAAATATTCTGTATAGGCTATAAAGCGGCAAATAAGTGGCGGCCATTTGTAATTTATAATCTTTGTTCTAGGAGCATAGACTAAACGCCCAGTGATGGCGGCCACGTACATTACTATCCCTTCCTGCCATTAGAATCCTTAATTGCTCCGAGATTGGTCATGTTACTCTCTTTTATGGTAAAGCGGTCGGAGTTAATTGTTTTTATGAGTGTCTGTATTTCGGCTTTGAGTTATAGTTTTGTAACGCGGCTGCCGGTGGTCCGTCATTAGTGAACGCAATTGTCTATGGCATGTTAATTGTATGTCATCGTTACATTATTATTTGGAAACGATCCCCGAGTCCTTTTTAATTGTTTATGGTCGTAATGATAATTGAGAAGAACTCCGTGCAATAAAATATTAAGAAATGCCTGACATTGCTACCAAATTAAAAAAAATGTAGTCTTTTAGGGATCTCCAAAGTCCGATCTGACATTGTGGGTTTCTTTGTTTTTTTTTTCGAAATGGAAATTGAGAAATATTTACATTTTTCTCTGAATTTAGACGGTTAAAAAATACTTTGAAGCATTGTCCTGAACTTTAATATAAACGGTGTACAAACTCGTAACTACTTAATTTAAAGTGAACCGTGACGAAATATTCAGCAGTGTTGGAGGCACGAACTGCTGGTGGTAGGGGCCAGGGTGTTAGGGGCTGGCATCACGCCGTGTGTCATTAAAACTCTCGCGTAGCGGTATTACCTTTGTTTCGCGATCACGCTGGGAGGCTACTGGGCAATAAAACAGCCCGTTACAAACAATGGATACATAAAAATCCGAAAAACGCCAGCACAATACTCGGCGGAGCAGCCGCGGCCGCCCGAGGCGACGATTGTCGTACCCGATTATCCAAAAGAACTTACTCGACGCCGTTCATGAATTTCAACGACCAACGTTAAAGTAATTTATTGCGACTGAATAAGGATCGTTAAAAAATTTGGCATCGTAAAGATGATATGCCGATACCGGCCATTGATTGGTCCCTCTTGTGCTCCTCGTGCCCTCCTACCTCCTCCCGGGGATAACGACTCCTTGAAATATTACTGTATTAAATTCTCCCTGATGTAATCTATACTTATAATAAGGTAGTTAGCGAATAAATAAAGCTGGGAATTTTAAATTTTATACAAACATTTTCATTCAAAAGGTTAAATTCTGTTAAACACAAGGCAGATTAAACCATAAGACAGTGCTTGTAGATAGTACCTATTGACAAGCATCACTGGTGCACTAGGCTCAGATAAATTCCCTTTGTTCTGACTGTACATGAAAATTGTCTCATCAAAGTATGTTCGAAATTGAAGTCGGAGGTTCAATATCTTTGTTTAAATTTCATCTAGACAAATATGCTCATTTGAATTACTTCTATCAATACAAATAATAGAACTTACAAGGAAAAGAATTCCGATTGATATCAGTTACAGTTAAGAGTTTACTATAACTAGTTGTCTAGTTAATTACAGCGTGAACTTAAAGCACGCGTGCGTATACGTAGAAAGTAACCGAGAAATTCCACTGCTGAAACAACTTCTTCAAACATATCGTTGTCTCTTTTCATTTAAACAGAGTGACAGGGATGTATATACGTATTTTACAAGCGGTTTGACAATGGAAACCTACACTAATTTTACGCCTCGTGAGCTACAGAGTCGGCTAATGTGATTTATATTTCGTGCGTGTATTTAGATACGATGGCTTGTCATATTTTTGACACCAGATATCTAAGTCCAGTTAGGTAGTTGTTTTTTAATAACCGACTCTAATCAAAGTAATTTATCGGTAGTAATTTATTTAGAGAAAGGGGGTTTGTATGTTGGTCAATGAATCCATATTTTAGTGTAAAAGAAACTAATGGTTTTATCAATGTTTAGTATATTTAAAATGTCTATTTATGTAGAATTTACTTGTTCCTAGGACTAAACATCTCGCAAAGGGTCTTGTTGTGATCGGATCTCTTGTACTCTTGTGTTTACAATCATTCGTGTCTCGTACTTTGCCGTTCTTACTACAATATTTACGACGCAGCGGTTCGCTTCGGTGAATGGGTTTTATATTGAACTTGTAGTGCCGTAGAAAATTATTTTATGATGGAAAAAGATTACAGTAAATGGTACAGAGACTTATAGGTACGTAGTAAGACGGACACAAAAAGGCGTATAAGAACGGTGAGACATAAAAAAAATCACAGCGCTTACGCTAGAAGTCTGTCCTCACTCGTACCAGCCACTGGCTATACAAGTGATAGTTAAATTGAGAAAGAAGTGACAATCGCTTTATAGTCAATGAATGTGTAGACTCATTCACGTGCATATGCTACATTTAATACAGATTGCTACTAGATGAAAATATTTTATGCTGAGCTGCTGTGAGAGCAGGATAGCAACATAAAGGACATATGGGTTAGATAGAGAGATTTGATATACACAGCACTCAAATATTATGTGAAGGTTTGTATTCACTTACTAACTTTACCTACTGCATATAAACAGTGTATACTATAGAGTGTATACATTAACATATCGTGATCACACTTCAAATGTTCTTAATAGTTGAACGGATTTAAATAAGACGAAAAAGGAATACGAATTTTGAGTAAACTTGCTTTATAGCATTTCACATAATCGAATAACAATAATGGACAGCGTTGGCTGTGTAACATGTAATAAATGATTGATACTTTATGCCACATAGTCAACTCTTACGAGTTTTAGATAAAGTGATGAAAGACGACTGGATAAGTTGCCAGTTTATGGATGTTAAAACCCGAATGGTTGTTGCAGTCGTACCATAAATAGAAGGAGGCATTATCGTTAATACGATTAGGCAATTAGTGTCAGTGGGTTATTGTGTGTTGGTGTGATGCGAGGTTGCGAGGTCCCCGCACGGACGTCGGGCGTCGGGGCTCGTCGCTCGCAATGGCTCCGCTCGCGCTCTATCCGGAGTGAGGTATCGCTAGCTGATGATCGTGTTTATTTGCGGTGCGGGCGTGTGTAGTGCGGCGTGTGTGTGCGCGGGCCGGGCCACCCAGCGCGCGGCCACACGCGGAGCCCACCCACGCGGCAGGGCCGCTCCGCGCCGGCCCGCTGCCCGCTCGACCTCCGCTAGCCGCTACCGATGGACATCGATACGCCGATTGACGCTCGTGCCGGCTGACGCTGACGTCGAGATTGAAAAGCGATTCATTTGAGATGCGATTGACGGACCGCTCCCCGTGCCCTATGGACCGCGATATGCCGTCAAATTATATTTATAATTGTTCTAACTGTTTCTTTTTAATTTGTTTCTGATAGGAATTGATGATGAAGATTATATCGCTAGTTGTCTATTGGACAACATTTAAAAAGGGGTTATTTATCTGCCACTCATTTCAATATCCGGAATTTAATCTTAGGAGATTAGTTGTTCAATGATTTGAAGCTTAACGATGAAACAAAAAAGATAAACCGTTCACAATGGCAATATAACAAACGAGTACCTACCTAAGTTATTACAGAGATAAGACATATTCTAAATCCGTTTAAGTTCATTTAAGTCTTGCATTACTTTCAATTGTAATTAATAATAATCCTTAATAAAGATAATAAAACAATTTAACGAAAGTTTGCTAATAAATGTCTAGCAAACCGCAGTTCTTTCCACCTGGCGTAATGTATCGAAGAGTCGCGCCGCGCCGCGCCGCTGCCGAATTTGCCCGACGCTCAGCGCATCCTCACTTATCGCGACAAAATCGCTACCTTTTTTAAGTATATAATCTACTCATATTATACGTCAATTAGCACGCCGTAGCTTTAAGTTTTTAATACAGCACACATAAGTAAATAAATATACAACTAAATGTTGTGTTGTTTTTTTTATTTAAAGTAATTTGCTACATTAACGATTTGTTTTTAAATTTAACAAGTTATAAATACGACTTGACAGTTTACGTACATAAAGGAGTATTGATAAAATAGTTCACCGTAAGTTCTCTACGTTACGTAAAGTGTGATTTATCACACCATTTGCAATTTCAACATATTTTAAATACGGTTAGTTACTTTAGATGATTCCCGAAGGCGGCATGTTGAGGTTCACAAGTTGAAGAAATGTAGCTACAGTGTTTAACGAAAGCACCAATTATTACAAAAGGGTCTACAAGTAAAATAGTATAAGGTTCTCCGCTTTAATGAAGAACACTTAATTGACTTCAATTTTAACTTAAAGTAGGACCAAGAAAGATTCGATGTTTTACCCTTGACATCGTGAAGGTGTGTTGTAAGATGTTACAGGCTCATTTGTTGTTGCAAGAGGAATGATCTAAACGTTCATGATACATTGGTAGTGATCTGGTGATTAACATCTACAAGGAAGGTTATTCTTTAACTAATTTGTGACATTTAAATAGAAATAAACATCTCTGATTATCCATAGTAGATTTTAATAGACGGAATAACAATTCATTTTTATGCAATGCCTATATGCTTAGTTATTTCCTTCGTTTTTACTTTCGTTTGCAATATTTTTCGAAGTTTAGTAATGTCCAATCGATCATTAATCAATCAAACTTTATTGGCAGGCACGATAAAAAATTATAATACCGATAGTTTTTAGTAGGAAGTAATAACGTAAGCGAATTATGTTAAGTAACATTAACTCATTTCAACACATCTCGGAATCAAAGAGAATTTTCCCCTTTTTTTTGTTTTTTACAATAAAAGGGGGCAAAGTGGCGGGTACACCGTAGTACAATAGCCATTTGTTTAATTGCGAGATTGCACAAAGGCAATAAAAATGTGCATAACATTTTTAATTTAAAGCAAATTAGCGGTGTTATAGCAATTATAAATTTCTCAATTTTCCGAAATATTTCGACCTTTTTCTTATACGAAGGTTTCAATCCAGGTAAGAACCTACCCGCTTGAGACATCCTCATCCGACTTTTGACCGAGTTTGCCGACAGTTAATCGAGCCTGTCGCCGCCTAATCACCTTGTCTTCCCTAAAATTATACATTGTTGGTTCGAATTTGGACAAAGAATAAGTTGCAGACATGACGTGATACGAAGATGTCACAAGTTTTTTTAAGTAGCATAGTTTTTGTATGCTGGATTTTTAGTTAGTTAAGTTAAATGGTTATGTAATTATTTACTTAAACTTAAAAGTAATAAAAAAATTTAAAACTTTACTTCTCTGTCTTTCTAGCTTATAACTCAGAAGGTTCTTTATTTGTTAATTTCTTTCTATTCGCTCTATTAAGTATCATACATTTAATCCCAAAACTTTTAATATTTATTTGTCATATACTGTCTTTTTTATGCGAAACAATAATGGTACCATTAGTACGTTTCGCTCATTTTGTCTCTCAGAGACATAACTCTATGAGAGATAAAAAGTATCCTTTAGCAACGCCGCCTGCTACCGAGAAGCTTCGCGCGAAGCGAGCGGCGTGGCATGCCCAATCAGCCATCATTTTGCACCAACCATATAGAGACATTAAGCCGGGCGGTCCCTTCAGACATGCAAACTATGTAATTTGTTGTGGATATCCGGTTCGTTGTTTAGGCGCACTTTGATTTATCGTTCTATATTCTGATAATCTTTGGTCTTTTTTTCTTTTGACTGTTGTTTTATTTCGAAGTTTTATGCATTATCATAATATATAAAAATAAATGTCGTTAGCAAGCCCAGAGTATTCTAAAAATCCTTTTTCACTTGGTAGGTGCGTACCAACAGACCATGGCGTCAAGTAGACAAACTGAAATTGATCTTGGCAAGGTCAAAGTTGAACACTCATAAAAGAGTTTATTCGAAAGACGCAGAAACGGTGTCGATATGCCTTTAAAATAACGTTGTTATTACTTATGTTTCCCTTTATATTCACCTCTAGAGATTTAAGGGATGCCAATGTCATGAAATAATAAAATCATAAATGGGTATAAAATACTTCCTTGCAATGTGCATTGTCTTATTTGTAACAATTATAGTAGGGTTTCTTTAAGTGACAACTATAGGGCTTAGGAAAGCTTTTAAAGTTTAAATTATTAGATCTATTATAACTATACAAAACGAGACATTAAAAGATATATTTTACCTAAATGTAAAGAAAAGTTCAAATAGCAAAGAAAATTGGCAACCCTAGCCTAGCCATGCGTAGCATAAAGTTACTAAATACAAAGTGGCCGTTTAAAGCAATGATTGTTGGTAATAGCGATATTTAACTAGCAATAAAGTTTAACTCGCGTCGACATTACATCAATTATCTTCGCTTTTACTTGTCGCGTAGTTATTGCTACGAAATTGTAGTGTTATGGTCGAGGGCGAGTGTCGTACGATATGTAATTACACGGCAACACTCGCGGACTGTGTACACTTCAGTTAGCACTCTTTATGGCTAGAGTAAAGATTTGTACGTGACTATAGGTATCGTGTAACGCAGCGTAAAATAATGTTTATAATTTTCCTTTACTTGATTTTATTTACAGACTAGCTTTCGCCCACGACTCCGTCCGCGTGGAATAAAAAAACAAAAGTAAGTAGCCTATGTGTTCTTCCAGAATATCCTTTACATCTTTACCAAATTTCATTGAGATCCCTTCAGCCGTTTAGGCTACACACTAACAAACATCCATCTATCTAAACATTCGCAATTACAATATTTGTAAGATGTATAGTTTTGAAAAGAAATATCTTAAAATTCTATAGTAACTAGATTATGTTAGTGGAAGTAACCACAACAAAATTTTTGGTGATTTCCAAAAAGTAATTTGGTTATTATAGTCTAAAAAATTACTTTTTACTATGGAATTAGTTGGTTTAATACAAAGTAACTTTTTAGTTTGATCTTGATGACCCCAAAATGTGATGTGGCAGTGAGTTTACAAAATTAAGTCATTACGTGAACAATTCGTGGGTATTATTTAATTAATGCGTGGTTGGAACTAGACAATGGCTCGATTGTTCCGCCGAGTGGTTTCGTATGCAAGCACCATGTCACGCACACTCCTTACAAATGTTATAGAGCTAGAAAAATAAATAATAGTAAATAAAATTACGAAGACAGGACAAGAAATATTGTCTATTGTTAATCACCTGCCATTTTTTTTATTTAGCATGGGCCCTTTAATATGTACGTGTACAAACTAAAATGCAAGGTACAACTTTAATTTTGTCCACCTTATCGTTGGAAAGTACCCTATTAGTATAAAAACGGAACGTACTAATAGTTACTTAATTTTTTCACCAAAAAAGTAAACATTCGCATTTTAATTTTAATTATTTAGTGAAAAAAATTATAACTTAATCTACAGTGGAAATTAAAAAAGATTTAATTGTTAAAATATGGAGTTCTTTTAAGTGTTAACGCAGACTATAGAGGAGGACGAGGTCGCGTCACGTGTCTATGGCGGGGGCAGCCATCTTGCGCTGCTTTTTGTTGCGCGGACCACCCAGCTCGACTCGCTACATTATTTTATTGTACAATAAACAAATTTATTGCTTCATATATGGCTATTTATGTTTTTATTTATAAGGGCTTTTTGTTACCAAGAGAAGAGATTTTAGTAACCTTTCGCGGTGTTTGCGTTTAAAGTTATGACCGCGGTCGCGAGTGCCTGTCAGAAAGGTATAAGCTCTCTTACGACATTTTTTATTTACGCTTTGTGAGTGTACCAAAATCTTGTCGCGTTGAATGATTAATGTCAAATGAATTTGTACTTTAAGAGGATTTGTATGAGCCGGAAGTTTTTTTTATTCTAAAGTATCTAATAAACGTCGACAGCCTCGTGTGTTGCCAGATCTAACTTAACATACGTATAGTTCTTTTCTCTCGGGAGTCTGCAACAACAATTGGGCACCAAATTTTAACACCACGATTTTCCTTTGCACATTGATTAACAAAGTTAACTTTGAGCATGTGTAATTCACTTACTCCAATATCTTAATCTTAAGAACTTGTTCCAAAAATGTGTTTAAATTATGCCGCAGGCTTTGTTAAAATTGTCTTACTCTAACCACCCCTCAAGGCTGCCTTTAGTAATTATTTATTTCAATTACTAGTACAGGTGTGGTTGTCGCATAAGCTTGAAGGTATACGCATTACCAATGCAAACCAAAGTAGTTACGCATGTAAATTTTAAGTCCACAGTGTACCGGTTAAGCTAGTTATCTTGCTATTGCCTTAAATGTTAATTAAGTTCTTAGCAAAAACTTGTGCATCGGCAATAAACGTGACCCGTTATTACGTTAAGGGTGCGTTTGAATAGAGACTCCATAATTTCTTTATATTAAAGGATAATAATGGATTTTTAGATTCGCATGTACGCGCTATAAGTTACACCAACCAAGTTACACCAACTTCTAACATAACGCAACATGTACTGTCCACATGAGAATATTACACACACACTAACATATGTTGTGACATATGCTGACATGTATTGACATGTATTATTATTATATAATAAGACATGTATTATTATATTATATTATACATGACATGTATTATTCTACTTGTATTTTAACATTGATTATTACCATAGTATAAATTGAATGTAGGCAAGTAACTTTGTAGATAATAAGCATAAATTAAATAACAATATATTCTAATATTATAAAGAGAAAAGATTTGTATTAGAATAACTAATGGGCCGATTAAAAAAATTCTTTCACAATTAGAAAGGTCATTTATCTGAGAGAAATATAGGCTATATTATTTATTATTTTCTAATTTCACAGGGACGAAGTCGCGAGCTAGTCATTGAGCTAACAGCTAGTCATTGATAAAATCATAGCATCATTATAACATTGACTAAATATGCAGATAGTAAATTAAAAGGGAACTCACATAAAAGAACCTATCCCTTATCCTATTTTGTATATCAAGGATACTCTTCACTATCCACGATCATAGTAAATGTATTGAATTATAAGGACAATTAGTTGCATGTTCATGGTTGAGGCCGGCGACTCATAGAGACGTCAGCAGGACCACCCACGGCGACGCTACCAGCCGCGCCAACCCTACAACGCCACTACGACATACTCGGAAATCAATCGCGATATAAGACCATTCAATGGGCCCCTTTTGAACAACTCGAGATATATACATCGAATATACAGAGATCAATATGGGTTCAAGCCATGCCACATTAAGATTTATAAATATACGAGCTGATGCCCACGACTTCGTCCGCGTGATATTAGAAAACATACAAACTATATAAATTACAAAAAGTTACGTATCCCTCGGGAACCGGACATTTCTGGGGGATGAAGGTTATCCCTCCAGACTTTGTTATATATCTGTGCCAAATTTCAATGACATATGTTGAACCGTTGCAGAATGATCGAGTAAACATTAAAAGACTAAATTAATGAATCCCACGGGAACCATAACTATTCCCGGGATAAAAAGTAGCCTATGTGTTCTTCCAGACTATGCTCTAAACCTGTGCCAAATTTCATGAAGATCCGTCCAGCCGTTTAGGCAACAAACGCTAACAAACATCCATCCATCAATCCATCCATCTAAACTATCGCATTTATAATATTAGTAAGAAGTAAGATTAGTATGATTTTTTATCCCTACAAGTACTTTCGAAGCTATAATTCGAATTAAAACAATTTCGTAATGAAAATGGACGGGCGGTGTTGGCGTTTTTTGATGGTTCACATTAAATGTTATAGCTTCCTTTATTAATTGGTTTACTTGACTTTGAACCTGTTCCCGGCTCGTTCGGTTCAACGAAATTTACAACATAGTAGAAAGACGTGTCCCCCCAATCTGTACGTGGTCATTACACGCTCGATGTGGGCTTTAACTGCGACAACGTCGAGCTGCAAATTAACGTATATTTAATACCGGCTCATTTGTTACTTTAAAACGCATCGAGACAATCTATACGAATTGCTGTCGTAAAATTTTATATTTGTTTTAAATTCAATCTTAATTGCTTCTTAGCTATGTAAGATATGACAACGCCCGAACGTACACATGTTTGTTTGGTAACCGCCGCATAAGTCACATCGCGAGAATATTATACTAAATTAATTTAAGCAAGAGAATATTGATATAGTCTGGTAATCGAGTTCTGTAGAGTCCAAGTTAAAATGTATCTCTACTTAAGGATAACATATATTTTTAACCTATTTTATATTTTAAAGTATATTTTTGGAACAAATGTTGGTAATAATCATCTCAGCAATATTGACAATTATTCGTAGATAACTTCCGAAAACTTGTTAGAATTTACTTGTATCGCATTTAATAGATTAACCAGCAGACGGGAGAATTAATTAATATAACACTAATAAAACGGTTTAATTTTTTAATCTGTGGTCGCAATTATCATAATATTTGCGTTTTGTGGTAAAATAATTTAGACAAGAGCGATCAATATCTAAGTCGTGGAGCACACTTCACTGCGGCTTCGCCTGCGCCTGCGCCGTTACGTAATACCATTCCGGCCAACAATTTGTTTAATTTTGTTTATCGTATCTCCCTAACTCGGCAATTTATCCAATTAGAGGGCTGGCTCGAGGCGACCACCCACGTCGAGTCGGTCGGCTATTAAAATCAAATTATAAACTATTTTACTTATGTTTATATTCGGCTGCGGAATGGACTGATTTAAAATGCTATTCGTGCAATGTAAATCTATCTTTATACTTGTGTTGTAAAGTAATTGATTGTCAGTCCAATATTTACTATGTCGTTTAGTTTTACTACGTAATTAAACGCTGTTTAGTTTATTAGAAGTATAGCTTTCGTCCGCGACTCCGACCGCGCAGAATTGAATAAAAACAAAAGCGAATAGTCTATGTGTTCTTGCAGACTATCTTCTACATTATGCCAAATTTCATCGAAGTCCTTTCAGCCGTTTAAGCTATAAACTCTGACAACCATCCATCCATTTAAACTTTCACATCTTACTAATATTATAAATGCGAAAGTTTAGATGGATGGATGGATGTTTGTTAGAGTTTGTAGCCTTTAACTGCTTAACGTAAATTTGGTACAGATGTAGAAGATAGTCTGGAAGAACACATAGGCATTAACTTTTGTTTTTTTTTAATTCCACGCGAACGGAGTTGCGAGCGAAAGTTAGTTTATAATATTAGTAAGATGTAATACCCCTAAATTATTAAGTATACTTTACTGCAGTAAACAGAGGTGGAAGTAAACATTACATGCGTTTACGTTTTACAAGAACATTTTTATAAAATTTATATGACGTCTCTATTGTTGTGTACAAAGAAAATAAATCGTGAAATCTTATATTGGTAAGATTAATCATACTAATAATATAAATGCGAAAGTTTAGATGGATGGATGGATGTTTGTAGCCTAAACGGCTTAACGGATCTGGATGAAATTTTGGCATAGATGTGGAGCAAAGTCTGACAGAACACGTAGGCTACTTACTTTTGTTTTTTTAATACCACGCGGACAGTGTCGTGGGCGAAAGCTAGTAATAACACGTGACAACAGTTTCGTATGTATTGAACGCACTTGAAGGCAAATTAAAAGTTTTATACATTGAACGTGGATAAAGTGACAACGAGTTTAAAATCGGACAATTTTATTGCAGTACATTAATATTTAACGTGCATACCCGCCGTTAACTGACTTCAGACCGAGGTGCATAACAATATGTATAACTGTTACCTGCAAATCGTTGATTGGGCAAAATTCATATCGAACGATTTCATTCACAAAGTGACCTAGCATACTAACATTACGAAGGGGGAAGATTTGTATCTTGTTTGTATTGAAATAACTCAAAAACTACTAGACCGATTTCGAACATTTTTGCACTTTTAAAAAGCTATGTTATCAGTGAGTAAGCTTTTTTAGAAGCTTTTCACGCGGACGATGTCGTGAGCAACAGCTAGTTTTTGTATAAATGTGACTTTTTATGCTGTCATTTGACTATAAAGAATTGTCTCCAATATGCGGGTTTTCGAGTTAAATTGCCAAATTACAAACTGGAAACGTATACATTTTGTCGGTGACATACCTTCTATCCGGTATACGCAATTGATTTATGTGATCCGCCAACTTGCGAACGCGTTTATGATCAGAAAACAAGCATCCTTCACGCCCTCGATACAAAGGATCCTACTTTATAGCCCTCGCAACCCTCGCATTAAATGTATCGCCTTTTTCTCTTTATTATTCATGCACCATTTTTGTTTTGCTGTCATCAATTGATGCTTTTTGGAAGTTCTAATTTCAATAGCAAAATCTAAGATAGTTATGTCTTGGATCAAAACATCTGCTCTTGTACAGTTCTTTATTAATCTGTATTTATTTTTAATTTAGTTTTGTGCATTATCCTCAAAATATACGTTCTGTTTTCGACATACAAAGTTTCATCTCTAATATTGGTTACCAAAAGAGTCATACGCAAGTAGCTCAATATTTTTTAGTTCTTTCATATTGAAACACTAATTTACAAGTCACTAGTATAGTCTCCTTTCAGTCCAGCAAAGTTGTAAAAGTCGTCGGCCATCAGACATAAAAGCGTATCGTTCGGTATTCATCACCTGGGGCGCATCTATTTTACAATGATAATCAAAATGTACGGCGCCATTTGCGTCACTTGAGCACAGCGCATGTATGCTGATGAGCGACAAAGCTGATGTCAATTCTGTGACTTTAAAGTCTTTAGAATTGCCTATACTACTTTATTTTTCATTGCATATTTATCATTTATTTTCATTTTCAGTGTTGTCCATTCTATTCGTTCCAAGTCTGTGGTCGATGTCTACTGGGTAAAATTCTAGACAGCTCGGCACAGCGTTGATCGTAAATTCATCAACGTCGCGGCTGTCACGGCAGTCGTTCACGAATTTTATTAAACAGATTCCAATTACTGATCGGAATGGCAAAACATCGTATTTCGATATTTAATGTTTTAATCATTGCGGCATACGGACGCCAAATTTGACTGATTAGTAAACAGCACGCAAAATTTTATGGGTTTCTTCAAACGACAAGGAAGTTTATACGAAATGTGGACGTTTGAAGTTTGCCGCTGGATTGGATACGGCTTACGAAAATACGAGCAGAAGTCTGAAATTCTGCAAAATAATGCAACATTATTACGTCCATGACCTAATGGTGAAACAGAGGAAAAAAATCATATTCATCTAAAACTATGCCATAGAAGTTTCTAGTAGCAACCTTTAGTTATATTAACATTAAATGCAATAAAGTTTTCTAACTTTTGTGTAAGAAAAAGCCATCATCAGCTGAAAAACGTTAAATCGATCTATTTCACGGTGTATTTGCTGCTATTTCATACATCCTTGAATCCTTTAACCTTTCTAAATTCAAACCAATACCCATACAGTGACTCAGCAAAATATGTTACTACTTTAGGCTCAAAAACACTGATAGGAAACTTATAAATTCAGCATTAGTTATATTTAAATAGCAATGCCATTAAAAATCACAATAGTATAGTAACTTCGCTATTTCGGTTTTACTTAAATTTATAAAAAAAAAAATACCAAATTACTCAACAACAATAAGAGTCGGCGCACATCTTTGACTAAAATATCGCACGACTTTGTTCGATTGTCGATTGTTTCGCAGCCAATTCAACTGCTCAGTTTCACAACTAAAAATCGAGTAGTGTGCGCACAGGAATCAAACGAGACTAAACAGTTGTAAATCAATGTCACAGTAGTTTTATTAACAACACTTTTAATAATTCACGTGTTGCAAAAACAATAACTTATTAATTCTAACTGAACCTTTTCGGATACAATACCAAACCTAAAAATTGTCAACACGCGATGAATAATGTATTGTACGAATTTATTAAAACGGGAATCAAATTTAGCACCAAAAATGTTAATACCTACTAACCGCATCAACAAATGGTCATCAAATCAAATTAAAAATTCTCCGTACAACGTATTCAGTTTTATTAACACATAAATTAGAAGAACGACACTGACAATGGACAAACTCTTAGCGCAGTGGTCAGCCGCCAAAGTAAGTAAAGTCTTGGGTTCATTTTAATCGCCTTTCATCGCACCTTTCAAAAACAAAATACGTATTTAATCAACGTTTATTAAATTAAACATAGATATGTTTAATTTAATAAATGTTGTTTGACTTGAAAACTTATATTAGTAACTAAAACTAAAGGCTCATTGATAGAAGTCACTTTTATCATCATCATCATCTCCCCTGCCTTATCCTACTCACGTAGGGTCGGCGCACCGGGTTTTCGTCCTCCAAATCATCTCAAAGCACTCTATCATCCGTCATCTCAGTCATCACTCCCTTCTTGATAATTTCACCTTTCATCCATCCGTCTCTTTCTAGGTCTACCTCTACCGGTGTACGCCTCCACATTCAAACCTAACGTCCGTCTTGTATATATTAAAGACAAATTCAAAATTACTTAACTATGATTGATTTTTAGTGGGTTAAATGAAGTCTAACTAGTGCCTGTTAGTTCTTAACAAAATTAGTGTAAAGGGTGAGAGTTTGTTAGCTAAATTTTGGCATATATTACACACATTCATCATTAGAAAGCTTCAAGTAACGCGTCTTCACGCGTGCCATGTTAAAATTCACCCTGGCGAAGCTTGGTACGGTCAGATAATCACAATTAAAAGAAATTACAATACAATCATGTCTGAAGAATAATTTCATTACATTTAAATCAAATAGCCAATAGCTTAATGATTTGAGGGTACGGACTACCTATCTTTCGGTCGAGGGATTCGAATCCCGCCATTCGACTATTGTCATGTACCATATCCTAGCACAAGCCTAGAGCTTAGTTGGAATGGTTAAAGGAAACATTAGTAAATTAACAAAAATCTACTAATATTTTTATATAAAAAAATGAAAAACGTAAACCATAGGTAATAGATATCAATAAAGATGGATTCCGAAGTTTAATTCAAAGCGGTGATTTCTTCGGTTTACCGACACTAAAACACCTATTCGATACATTAATGTCTATAATTTATAATTGAAACGTACCTTTGTGGTCTCAATCAGGTATATCCCACACGGCGTTCGTAGAACATCTATAGAAGGGATCCCCGCTGAGTTTTCGACCGAAGTGTCAATATGTCTTACTAAAACCACCCTGGATGCATACCGTGACTGTGACAAGGATTTTGAACTTTACACCCTAAAATGTAGATAGTAAGATTCAATTTATCTTGTGTGCTAATACAGTTGTCAGAGGATATTTGCGGTGCCTAATATCATGAGATAGATCTATCCAAAGTATTGACTTTTTTGGATATAAAAATCGAATTCAATAGAATCGTTTACACCTCCAAGACTTCTTGGAAGGTTACTCTGTGAAATGAAGTTGTCGTCGAGTGTCGTTCGACAAACTAATCCATTGTAAGATTGTTCCAAATAAGGTCTTAGCGATACCATTGTTAAAATGACTTATCAAGGAGTTACTGTGAAACTGCATAGCACCAACATACCTGATGTCATGAACATTAAGAACTTCTTTTGTACTAATGTGTTTTATAAAAATATTAAAATGAAATGTATTTATGTTATTTAAGTAACATTTGGTTAATTTTTTTTGTTATAGCTAATAACCTTAATATAATTTTCTAACAGCTTTATTACGTAGAGGTGTTTTGTGGAGATATTACTAGTAATTTACTTGAAATTGTCATTTGTTTGGATGCATCCGTTGAATGTTAACAAATGAGCAGCATCTCTCGATCCTGCGGCCGCGGAGTTAAATTTTTCATAGGCGTATATTTTGTGTAGTTGTTAAGGACTTGGCGGCAGTCTCTCGGCACGCCCGCTAAATAAATTCATTAGTTAAATCACCGCCGGCGGCTTTTAATGTCGGTAACTTCAAAGAGCCCGCTCGCCGCCCCGCCGGGGGCGCTTTCGTTCGAGTTTTTACTCAGAAAACTCTGTAAACAAAATGATACGGCGCGTCCGAATGTTTGATCCGCCTTTATTATCTGTATACAGAGATAATGTTTAACTAGTAAACGGCCTCTCTTTGTGGTAATTGTGCGGATGTAATAACTTTAAGTTCACGACCAAACACAGCTTCGAGTAGTCTTAAAATACTGCCTACTTAAACTTTATCAGGCTCGCGAATGGCTTCTCGGACAACATTGCAGGAACATTTAATATACTTACGTACTGTGTGTTTGTATTTTTACTGCGTTCTGACAATTTACAACGATTTGTCAAGGCGATGCGTAACCCATATGTAACCGGTGGCAATCATTGCGAGCTGTTTCATTCAATGTTTTTATTTTACCGCGCCGCCTTCCCTCCTCTCAACATTAGAGCGAGATGGCAACATAACGTGTGTGGTCCTCCGAGCGAACCGTCGGCCGTTTCCGACGTTGCTCGGCTGACTCCGCGCCCCAGAACGGCAACATAATCGACCGAATCATGATGGCAGCTCAACAAACATTCAGTGTATCTGAGCGGTCAGTGTTTGATTCAGTGTCGCTCGAGTCGCGTCAGTGCAGACACGTTGCCGGGGTGTTACTGCAATATCGAAACTCGGTACCGTTCCGCGTTTCGAATGGTTTAGTGCTGAAAAGAAGTGAAGGATAAAGGTGTACTAGTGTGTGGTTATGTGGCGGCGAGTGATATGACAGCGTGCGCCGCCAGACGGATACCGGCCGTCTTCATGAGGATACTGGTGACAAGTCTGGCCCCGAGATCATGGTGGCTCCCGATTCCGAGGCTCCTTCGAATCCTCGGATAGCTGCCGCTACACACGAGAGCCCTTCCGCCGCCGAGGCGCGCCACAGCGCCGATCTTTACATTAGAACCAGCTGGGTGGATGCAGCATTAGCACTCTCCGAGCTTGAAAAGGTGCAGTAATCACTTGATACGATACACAGTACACTAGTGTCAAATAACGATTGTCATAATGCACGTGTGATTGTTTTTCTGCGAATGTCAATTGCAATCCGGAACGCGGCAGCGGGATCTGTGGCGCCGACTAGTGGTCACGGTGCGTACTACTAAGACGCAAGAAAGTTTACTCCCTCGTTTATTTATAACCGAAAGATGCCCGTATTTTTATCTGTTAGTAACAGAATTATGCATGTTATATTCTTTACTCTTTACTTTTAAGCGATTGTTTTTTGGTAAACATAAATCTAAGAAAACCTTATAGCAAAAAAAGTAAGCAGGGCAAAATTGCAAAAAGTTTATCTTAGCCTATGTTACTTCAAAAACAATGTAAATTTAATAATGAAACAAGTAACTTAATTTTTAATTAAAAAAAAAGTGCAGACCAATAACATTACGTTCTTCATTTCACATAATCATGGAACAGTATTAGATAGAGTAATTATATCACAAGGATGTATAGCAAATGAAGTAGTACATACAAAAATGGCAGTCGGGTTCCGGGAAGGTAGGTCTTTCCTAGAAGGCCGCACGCACGCCCCACGGTGGTCCGCACCCTTACTAGGAAGCTGCGCAAAAGGTTCCCGCCTTTAAACGACGTAAAAAGTATTTAAAATCCGTTGATTTAATCCTTACTTATACGATAACGATTTATAAACCTCCTACGAGATTACCTTCTTTAAAAATTATATGTCGCAGTAAAAGTTCTCACTAATATGAAATTATATTTTCAAACTTAAGATTTTCTTGACTTGAAAATATAGTTTATTACTTTTTAATAGTGGCAAAAACAGCTATAAAAATAAAATAGTAGGAAGTTTGTAGTTGGGACGGACGTATGCAAGATGAAGCAATTAAGGGCCGGAGGAGTCGAGGGATCGAGAGGCCGCGCACGCGCACCGCACCGGCGCCGATAGAGACATCAACGTGGAAAGCAGACTATAAACTCTATTAGACCAGGAAACAATATTTAAAACGCAAAAATAAAGTTAGATTTTTTTAATGTAAATGTTGCGTTCTGTATCAAAAATATTTACGTTCTTCTTCTGAAGTTTTTACTACTGTAGTCTTAAAAAATGGAAAGTAAACGCATAACTTGATTCAGTAAGAAAAGTAATAGTTTTAAATAAATTTACGAATTTTAATAAAAACTTTCCGTCTGAAATAAAAATTCGAATAAATTTGATACTTTAAAAACTACATTTATGTCACTAAAACAGTACTTTACAAGCTTTGTTTGTTTTTATTAATTTTTCAAAAAACATTTTTTTACAAATTCCTATCTAATCGATTCATAAATCTTAAAGACCTCACAGAACTTGCCTCTTGGAATTGAGACATCTTGTGGTTTCCGATCACTCGTCTCTTTTCTTCCCGATCAAAGCACAGATGCTTTCCTTCTCTTTAAGGTATATTTTTCCGTCTCTTTCCAACACGTTTTTCCCACGTATAGTGCATCTTCTTCCAAACAATGAGCGCGGTGGCGGTCGGCAGCTGCGCTGGAGACCTATAAACGATTGTTACTACACCCACGATTTTTGAAAACTGTTCCTTGAAAGTGCATTATAATGTTTTGTCTCTAAGTTTACGCAAGTTTCTAGTTATAAAATGGTTTCTAATTGTTATGTAAATTGATTTATTTATGTATCTTTTCTGATGTTTTTAAATAAATGAGTGGCATTTGTAACCATAGACTATTTCAAACAGAGATATCAGATTGCGCTAGTGATTTACTGAGCCGGTGAGCACCGCAACGCGTGGCAAGTACACGCATCAATGGGCATTCGGTTATTTTTCCCCGCCACTAAGCTTTCCTTCCAAACGATTGCTTCTGACCAAAAGAAGACACCATGTGTCGGATTATTCCCAACCGTCACCCCGCACTGTCCCAACGTGGAGACAGATAAGAATATAAAGTTTTATCCGTCCCACCTCTTGCGACATTGGGACGGTTGGAACTTATTTTATTTCATAACGGTTCCATCTGTCACCTTATTGGTGATGGTGAGACTAAAAGGTGAGACAGATGAAACTTTTTATTCGGACATGGGGACAGAGCGGGGTGACGGTTAAGAATAACTCCATGTGTCGCCACTTCTCGACCAAAGATGTGTTTATCACTTTAAAATGCTAGTAACCTAGAACGTTAGCGATAAAGCTATCATATGGCCGCTCCGACCGGTTTCGTGTTAGCGCCTAACATGCCAACTTTCTTTAAGTTTATAAATTATTTTCCGCTTCTGAATGTCGTTTATTTTTTTTTACGTAATCTTAAAATTTGATAAGATCTAAGTAAAACTGTAATGTTTTGTTAAGAGAATCATTTTTAATTATTTGAAATCGATTAAATAAACACGTTATCGAGTTAATAAAATATCATGGGAACGTATTTTTTTCTTTATTACGATTATCTCATCTTTGCTATACTATATACGAGTATGTTAAGCACAAACAGTGCATTGCATCACTTTATTTTTAAAATACTGATATTAATTAGTATAAACGTAGTCATACATATTGTGTATATGAAACTAGTTTTTTTTTCAAGCGTCCATAAGTTAGTTTTGCACAACAACAAAGTAATAAATTAAAAAAAAAAAACATGAAATAACTGACCAGTTGAGTATGCATTAACATTTCTATCGCATCTGTTATCAAGTAATTGAATCGCAAACCTCTGTCGTGAAATGTAAATACTAAATGTGTAAAGCGAAACATTCTTGGCTAGTAATAGGTGGGGCGAGTGATGCCCGCTCAGTACAGCGTTCGGATAATAATCCCACACCCACGGTCCATTATATGCAGATATCCCGCACCAAGTCGTGCTCGTGTCCCTCATACCGATAGTCATACGAAACAAGCAAACCCAATGTTTAAATAACAACAATACTTACCTACAAATTGATCTGAAAATAACATGGCATGAAAAACATTCAGAGTACTACATAACAGGACATTGTTAGCTATGTTTGCTTTACTAGAAAGTTTTGTTCAGTAGATTTTCTCTATTATGGTTCATCTCGCCGTCCTTATCCTACTCCCGTAGGAAGAACCAATACTTAGTCCTCCAGGTTAATGTGTCTTCCATTATTTCAGTTCTGGATCGTGTTTTCTCGTTCTCGAAATCCATCTCTTTCTAAGCACCTCTACCAATGTACCCCTCCACACTCAAAACATATTTTGTCATATTTTATTCTATAACTAGCTTTCGCCCGCGACTGTGTCTGAGTGGTATAAAAAAACAAAAGCACGTAGCCCATGTGTTCTTCCAGACTATACTCTTTATCTATGCCAAATTTCATCTAGATTCGTTCATCCCTTTAGGCTACAAATTCTTACAAACATCCATCTAGACTTTCGCATTTTAATATTAGTAAGATAGTTGCAGTCAATTAAAGAATACTATCCATGAATGTTATTTTATTCTGTTGCCAAGTCCACCATAATCTAAGTTGGTCGTTCTCGTTTGCCATATCAACGAGTACGCCCCACGCGTTTGATTGTCGGCCGTCCGCCACAATAACAGAAACGATTTCGTAGCTCATTACGAGGCAATCAATACGTGATAATTATACCGGGCGTGACCCCTCGATAAAAGACAAAGTCGCTCGAGTCCGGCCGCCGCTACTATTTCTAAATTTATCTACAATTTCCTGTCACACGATAAAGATATGTGTTTACATAATCCCGAAATGTAGTGTGTATAACTTCGTAGCTAATTGGATTTTACGTTATAAATTGAATACCCAAAGGAAACAGCTGTCACCATCTCAATAATTTAAATGGGAATCTGAAGTCAGAATACATTGATAAAAATGAACCCATCTTAATTTTAAAACACAGGATTATTATTGTTGCCTACTTTTATAATTTTATAAGTACGTATGAAAATAAAGTAAAAACCAAGACGAAGTAAGTGATATATGCGTTCGCTCGATAGAAAATAAACCGAAAAAACCGCTTTGGAATAACATCAAATGTTAATTTTAAAATTAAAGTAAACATCGTTAAAAATCCCTACCGTTCCGATTGCAAATAAGATAACTGGAAAAACGGTTGGGAATAAATCGTTAACATTTTTAAAATGAGTTCCTAACGTAGGAGGTTATAAGATTTAGGCGCCAGGTATAAGTCTGCGGGCGCGTTATCGCAGGAAGTGGCGGCGCTAGCGTTGCGGATTATACGAACTTAATACCGTGACACTTGCGTCATGGCGTGCGGTGACCAGTAGCCAGTACCAACGTACGTGATCTATAGTCGCTTTATCAGACAGATTTAATTAAGACACGCTTGTCTTTTTGGAAACAGGTTTTGAGTAGTGTTTTGTCGTTTGTTCTAAATGCTCTACATTACTTATGAGATTGATCAGAAATTCGCACAATATCTTCAGGATTTCGTAATTTTTTAACTCTATAGAAACGAAGATTGATGGTATCCACAATTAAATTTTAAGATTTTATTCTGATGTACTCATTCACAGCTGGATGCTGTTGGTAGGTAAAATAGCAAGTAACGGTGCTTTCCGTTGAACTCTGACTACCCGTTTATAAGAATTTTAGGCGAGAATTCTTGATCAAACAAGAGTGTTTTCTCGTTTTTTAAATCGATGCAATAATTATTAGAAAATTTGTATTCATTCTACGCGTCTAAGACATGAGTTATCTATCTAGTGTTTTATTATAAAAGTTATCTAAATATATTTTAACACGGGTTACGGTCAAATATTTACAACGTTGACTATATTTAGTTGGTATGAATGAAGAATACAGCAGTGTACCGTGCTGGAGTACGGTTGTATAACCACGTGGAGAGGGCAAGAGGCCGAGCGAGGCGCGGGTGCGGGGTCGCGGGGGAGGCGGGGGCGCATTCCGTCCGTGACGTCACGGCCACCCAGCGCGGTATTCGGTGCACCCGAACTGAAACGTACGCTCCCGAGCTATATCTGCCATTATAGTCTTGCTTCGATTTATTTATTTATGCTCTAAGCTCCGGGGATTCGATTTCGGATGTAGACGTTTGTTTAGGGCACTTGTGTTTAATTACACGTTAATATTAAACTCTGGATTGAATTATTTTGCTGGCAGGCTATAAAAAATGAATATCGTTTTTTAAAATTTAAAGCGTGGTTCCAAATTTAAAATAAGTCTTCATCGACATTTTTTAAAAGAAAGTGCAGTGGAACAGCAGAATATACCGCTACGGTTACAAAAATTAGCATAATGGCAATTAACTATTTACATAAAGTTCGATTCCACCATGTTTTTAAAGCTGTTAGATACTATAAAGATTATTTGATACTAAAAATTAAGTGTTTAAAGGCTGTGTTATCTACATTTATTTACAATTTTGTTATATCGTTATGATGAACATTTTATTGTCACTTGTAGGTGCATGTAACCTACAAAAGTTCAATAATCGACGACTACAAAGTATTACCTATTTCACATTCAGACGAGATAAGATATTATTTTATAAATAACTTGAATGTTATTATTATCTGTATTAAAAATTGTGTTACGCGCACAGACGTACGAGTAGTATTAAAAGTCGTTGTGGAGATGCAACGTTTTATAATACTACAGAGTAATGTCGAAGCGATGCCTCTGCCTCGATTGAGTTATTATTCTGCAATTAGTAGGCGCTTCACGTGTACCCGAGACTCATCTCCGTCTCCCCCCTGCCCCATACCCCCCACCGCCTACATTATGTAACAGCGGTCGATTGTTTTTCACTTTTTTTGTATCTCGTACATTTTTGCATTGGATTTTGGGAATTGTTTTGAACCAATGTTACATTTTGTTTAAAAAAAATGCGCCTTGTGTTGGTTGTATGCAAGACCTAGATTTTGGGCAATTATAAAATGAAACTCCAATATTTGAATTAGAGTCTGTTTGATAGTTTACATGTATTTGTTTCCCGAACAAAATATATTTAATAAAAACTATGCTTTACTTTGAAATTGGGAATATAGATTTCCGTAGATATAAATAAAAATCTTTTAATTATAGTTTAATTTTAAAGCTTAAATAGTAGATATGTACACTTAATTAAAGTCAGAATAAGAACATCTGTTTCGATGGTTTTCTGAACGAAGAGAATTTTTAAATTTTGGACGTAACTCAATAATTACTTCAATAACCAGATATTCTGGATGTATCTTTCGCTTCTTGTTTTGTAAAGTAAGTACATAATTTAATTCGTTAATAACTGTTTTTTCTAAACGAGTTTCTGTTTTACTGAATTATTCGACGATACGACTATAGCCAATAAAAACGTTAATATTCACGGTCTTAAATCACTTGATATGGTTATTTTGCAAATGTTCATTTATTTTATAAGTTTTGTAAATGCATATAACAATTTACTATTACAGTGTTCTATTTGTAATACTATATGTACTATCAATATTAAGCTTACGATTACTAGAATAGCCTTCGTTTTCTTTTGACGCTTTGAACAATATCCATGTTTACCGCGGCGAGGTTTCCGTGCCTGTGTAAGTTGTATACACGATTGGTAGATAGATAATCTTGCGGCTGAGCCGGCCGGCGCCAGCCCGCGTCAGCCCGCGCCCCTCATTAATCACAATCAACTGAGAAATTATAGCGACGTTCAAAACGCACACGATGTTATTACACCGACAAAGTTAGGGGAAGCTGAAGCTGTAAATATTCACTGATGTAAGATAAGCTCCCGTTTCAAGGTCTTCTAACAATATATGGTTTCTAATTACATTACAATGTATCTATAAATTAAATGTATTTATTTTATGATTTTTGTATACAACAGGGCAACATCGAAGGTGGGCGCACGTCACTGTGGATAAGAGCGTGGCTGCAGGAACAGCTGTTCATCCTCGGCTGCTTTCTCCAAGGCGACGCTGGGAAGGTCCTTTTCGTCGCCATCCTCGTGTTGTCCACGTTCTGTGTGGGCCTCAAGTCCGCACAGATACACTCCAGGGTCGATCAACTCTGGGTACAAGGTACGTGTTACGCATTGTCAAGTTGGAAAATCTAGAACGAAACCATAAACTGCGTTATCTTGCACATACAATCTCTCATCGTGATAGCAGACTGTCACTTTGCTCATCTAGTGGAATATCAATCCGGGTCCGATGGGCACGTATGAAGGCTCGCCGCTTCCGTTTGTGGGCACGTGAGTTGAATGCTGTTCGGACTACACAGCGCGCCGCGGTGTATTAGAGCCCTCAAACGATACATGGCGAATCCTAATTCGTCGGTTGCACCTACAAGCGTCCGGTGCGTGCGATCGACGCATTGTCTTTCAAATTAGCTATTGCATCGCGTATTAATAAAACATAGCAGGTATAGGATAATTGTTGACAGAAGCAATTTTATATGCGGTACGTGACCAACGTCGCGACGGTCCCTTTGACAAACAGGATGTGGGTTATTTCAATGCTAATTACATTAATATATTGTATTATTATTGTTGATTTTGTATGAAATAGAGTGATTTGTATACATTTTTAAATTTATAACTATTAAATATTATAAATAGGATGTCTTAGCCAGTGAAATGGACGTTATAAAAAAACAATCAGTTACTATGTAATGATTTAAAAATGTAAAGTATATGATGTTTTGTACAAATATTTATTTATGAATGACGAACTTGTTAATTAAACAATGCTATCTTTTTTATTTATGCGGTAAATTGCGTAAACGTTTGTAAGTAATACAAATAAAAACATTTTAATTTACTAGAGCTCTTTCAAAACAACTTCAAGACTTCACCTTTTAGTTCAAGTCAATATTCATCATACGAATACTTCAAATAAGGTATTGGTGTGCCAAATACGGCTCATGTCTACAAATTAGGTAGTCGGCCACCCAACCGTTTGATTATCGTGATTGTTCCTACCATTTTAATGTTGAATAACATATTTTATGCGTTTGTTATTGTTATTTTCTATTATTTTGTTCTGATACATGTTAATACCTCAATGTTTTAGTAACCGATTGTTAATTGTGAGTTTTGATTAAATTAGCGAAAAAATACTTCCTGCAATAAAATCATACTTAATACTAATACTTACTAATAATATAAACGCGAAAGTTTAGATGGATGGATGTTTGTTAGAGTTTGTAGCCTAAACGGCTGAATGGATTTCAATACAATTTGGTATAGATGTAGAAGATAATCTGGAAGAATACATAGGCTACTCGCTTTTTTATTTCTACACAGACGAAAACTAGTATCAAATATAAATAAATGAAATCTTTAAACAAATAAACTAGCAATGATACAGTTAATATTTCACATTAAAAAACTAATTTGCATATAAATCTTATAAGAGGAGCGTGTTGTAAGAACGGTATAAATAAAAGTTACGGAACGATCCATCAGAGCACGTTGTCATTGTAACTTTGTTGCATGGACCCTTGCATTTATCGATATATCGCATCATTCCTGCCGAATGTCCGCGAAATAGCTGCACATTTGCTCGTTTTTCGGTCCAATTTATGATATTTATCACCGGTCGCCGGTTGATGCCGCCGGGTGGTCGAATCGTAAAATTGCTCAATCCGATAGCCGATTCCGACATGCGATACGAAATGCACGCGTTATCTAACCGGCCTTCGATTGAATCGTAAATAATAACAGACGGACAAATAACACAGCCCTGTGACCGTTTTCGGTAATAAAAAGCATTAGTGCATTTATATTATTCATTTAATGACCTGTCTTGGCGAGTTTCTTCGCCTGTACCTATTTTATTTTATGAAATCGATATATTTAAACAAATATATAAATACATGTATATCTTAGACGTATTAAATTGCAATTTATCTATTCAATCTATACTTCTATACTAATATAATAAAGCACACTTCTATGTTGCCTAAGATGTCAGAAATGACAGCATATTTTTAAATCATTCTTTATTAATAAAAAGTCCTACACTTCGTCACGCTTAAGGCTACATATTTTCTCGCCATTTAACTTAGGGGGTAAATGTTTTGGATAAAAGCCTCTAATGTGGGAAAGAGACCATAAGTTGCTGCCAACATTAAAGAAGCAATGTTGCCATGCTTTGTCATCATGTCATGTCATTTTGACATTTGCAATTGATAATTTGACAAATGTAAACAGTAAAATAAAATTTTCATAATTATATGCGGACGGAGTCGCACAGGAACAGCTAGTTTTGTTATAAAAGCTAACTTATATTAATATAATACTTGTAGTAATATTGTTACGCACAGTATCATTTACATTTGTTGTATTGTATTTAATTATTTTTTTTATTACAACACACAAAAGAATATTGATATCTAAATTTTTTTTATCATACCTTGAAAGGATTTTTTTATTTTTAATATAGCATACGGTACAATTGCTACCTGGTCTCTTACTGAAATACCGGGAGAAATTATTGTTACTAACGGATAACTGGAATGGTTCGCACATTTCCACGTATAAAATTTATACCGGAACTCTAAATGTTAAGAGAGGATGTCCTATGCGGGCACGTCCGTCTCTAAACTCTGGTCTATTTCACAAATACATCGTTTTAAAATGTATGCAGTTAAAAAATGTTATATAAAAATCTTTAAAAGACAAGATTATACCAAAATTACATCCATTAATATTCATCTTTATTTATATAAAACTACTATTTTATTATAAGAAAAATCTTAAGTATTTCAGTTAACAGGAAATGAAACAAAGTCATAACTGTTCATCTTTTTATTATTCCTCGTCCCTTTGCCATTTGGGTGGTCGAAAGAAGTTAATGAATACAGATAAAGAAAAATATCGTACAAACAAATAAAAGATAAATATAACTACAAGTGAACGTTTCGTTTTAAATATGCATATTTGTGTTTTAGGGTTGTTTATCTAAAAAAAAAAATTACAAAACAATATGAAAGGACAAGTAAAGTGACCTATAATTCATGTCATATGTCAGTACAAACTGTAGATAATATTCATTGTTTCGTATAATTAACCAAGGTAACCAAGGTATTGGAATGTTTTAGTATTATCGATTAAAAAGATAAAATATGTTAATTATGGTCTCGTTTACTGATGCACCTGTCGTCTTTTCCGGCCACTCAAAATTCGCGACCGATTCGAGTATTTTTTTCGACATTCCGATTCTAATTTTAAACGTAAAACGATCGTCGATTGTCACAAATATCGATTTATCAAACGAGTTTTTAATCATAAACATCTACTCGTATATTCAAATCTCTGCTACTGTCCAAATAATACAAATATGTTTTATAATCAACTCCAAAAATCTTATCGAGGAACTAAAGCCGCCGCTGTTAAACAATGCCGAAGGTCCCAGAGTCGTCTAACAACTTAATTAGGTGGCCCACGGCCGCCCGTAAATATCCCCACGTGAAATTACGACCAATAAAAGTAAAAAATGTATAACACATCTATTGACTCACAAAAAAGACGAGGGATTTGATTGTCCGGCTTGCCTTTGTATCGCCACATCCAACTGTGCCTCGTGTGCCACTTTCGGTCCCAAATTTAACTCTGCCTGGACAAACTTTTCTAAATCCCGAAAAGATTTTCAACCCTAAGAACATGGAAATAACGTCGGATTTCAATTTTGGTGGGTAACATTTATTGGTGCAAAATAAAGCCACAGAAAAGTATTCGTATCGATTTCATTACTTGATTTGAAGAAATATATTTAGTCATCTCGTTTAGGTAAGCACTTGCAATATTTGCTGTTAGTAAAATGAAAACGCTTACGTTTTAAGACGTTTACAACAAGTTTTACTAAAATAGGAAAAGTTTTAGTCGCTTGTAAAAACCTCAGTGTGTAGGTGTGATGTGGTATTTGTTTCGTTGTAGAAGTTAATGACTTGCACGCGTGATCACTACATTTCATTTTTGTTTACAAACCGGACTTTGTTGGGCGTTGATTTAGTGACCATGACCGATATTTTATAACTATGTTGTTATTTCGGATTTTAAATTTTGTTTCATATCAGAAACCAACTTTAATGTATTACATCATACTAGATTCGTAATTATACATTTAGGTCGTTTGTATAATGGGGTAGTTCTTCCTGCCAGTCCCTCACGTCGAAAGTCGAACGTGAATCGGCGGCGCGGGTACGCAAGGGACGCGCGGTTTGTTTATTCCGCCATCCATCTGTTGTCTACGCGGGCTAATTTGCATAGAGGGCTCTGCGGGTCGTCGCGGGTTGCGGCGGGGGAGGCGGGGGCAGCGCTCGGACCACACGGGCTCGGCGCTGCGCGCGCGGGTGGCCACAACCACATGCGCGCGCACGATCCTCTCCCTCGCCTCTCCCCGCACCCCGCCCTTCACCCCGCTTCCCTCCTATAACGTCATTCATTGCGATCGTCCGCGCCGATCGGCCGCTACCGCATCCACTCCAATCCAAATGTCGTCATTACCGCCGCGCACGCACTGGAAATGCAATAAAAGCTCGCCTAACTATCGACCGACCACGTTCATTTCGATTTACTGGATCTAAGCCGCAATGCGATTTGAATCGATTCCTGGTAGATCTCTGTTTACTGTACGTTTTTCATATATCTACTAAGTTTTTAATTATATCGTATATTTCCTAGTACATACTTAGCGAAATGTTTATCGGATTCAATGTATTGAATAAATTCTTATATTGTTGCGAGTTCTTTTTTTAACGAACGAGCGGAACGATGGGTTGCAAGTTTCCATACAAATGTTGGGAAAAGGATAAACAAAAGCTGGGTGCGCGGTGCGGCGCAGCGTGGCCGGCCGGCATGGCGCGCCGAGTGTGAAAGCTTCGCGCGTACGCTACGATAACCTCGCGTGACCTTGCTACGTTCCGATACACGCCGCGCCGCCCGCGCACGTTTTTTTACTATACATCATAGAATATCTACACTGTGATGTTTAAAATTTTTATATATAAATGCAATGACCTAGGGATGTAAGTCCTTTTCTTTATTTTAATTTCTAAATAAATTGTTTAAAGACATTTTACAGAAGCTTTTGCCAAAGCTATATTTTATTTTTTACACGATGTAGTAAACTAATCTTCACTATCGAAGTATTTCAAGTAGTTAGAAAGGAAAGTATGTTCGTGTCGAAGCTAAACATAGCTAACATGCACTGGGGCCGGATATTAGGGATTATCATAAAGTAAGTGGAATGGCATCGAACTCTAGCCCGCACAGGGCGACGCTATTTTAATATTAACCTAACCTTAAGGTCGCAACATTCATCTCTGAAGGACTAAAAATGAATTACTCGGAAGTGTAGGAGAAACAAAAGAAGCCGTTATTTCTTTTAGACCGTGATTCGCCTGGCCCCAAACTTTACAATGTTTGATGCCTAAGTATACTGTGAAATCATAGAGAATTTTTTTTATTCGGTATAATAAGAAGACAAAGACAATTATATAAATCGATGTTGATGATTTAACTCTACTCGTTTTCATGCTTATCATAAACCACAAGGTAGTTCAGAATAATAAATCGTTACTCATATTTAATACTGGGTGCCGCGAATAAAAAAAGAAACGTCTTAGCACGTCAATCACGTTTTTTTTTTCGGGACCTTTTTATATTTAATGCTTATTAACTCATTTGCATACAAAGTGTTCAGCGAAATCACGCTTGCATTAGCATTGGGACAATCTGTGGACAGGCGGCGAGTCAAGTGGATCATTGTCTTCTTACCGACACTCTAAATACTCGATGACATTCAGTTAATATCTAACAAATTGATTTACCATTGTTAAGTTTGCTCTTTAAAAAAATTTACCTACATTTATTGAGTCATGATTGCGGTTGGGTGGTCTAGGCGGAGTTTTATTACTTTTAATCGGAAGTGAGATACGATAACTATCAAGGCTCGACCACACGATTACAGCTTTACTGTCAGTTATACGTTGCAATAAAGACTGACTACGAGCAGGCTTGAGATTTTTATAACTGCTGTGTAATTCAGATGTCGGTTTTTTATGCTCGATAATTTTGTCAACGTTTCACTTTAGTTTTTAGCGAAAATTTTAAAGTTCTGATTGAACAAAGTTACATTCGATATTCATTAACAATTGAATAGTATCAGAGAGTATGAGGAGTTTAAAGATTTAGTGTTGACGGGTCGTGTCGCTGACTCCGGACCGTCCCGCTATAAATTAGCGACCAAAATAAATAGCATTCCTCGTGAGCGTCGAACGAGGGCGTTAACTGCCTTCCCTGCTCGGCTGCACTACACTTGCACTCGCATGACATTTACACAACATTCTAGAACATTCGAACCACTAAATAAAAATAAGGGATCATGAGGAACGTAAGTTCTTAAATAGAACTTTGCAATTCGAGTTTGTTTTATTTTTAAAGTTATGTTATACGTCTCTTTAAGATTCATTGCAACACATTTTTATAACTGTTCTAGTAACTATACTCATTCCGGTAGTTGAAATACAATTTCGACGTTAAACATCATAAACAAATGCACGAACAAATTTATCATAGACATAGATAAATAGATAGGACATTGTTTTGAAATGACAGTTTTTCTTCGGTCCGACTAACGCGCTTATTGAAGTCCGAAAACTCTTCACCGTGATTAACCTCACCTATCAGAGCCAAAAAGCGAAAAACTAAATAGACACAATACCACAGCCTGTCCATTTATAGAGGTCAGTGTATCTAGTGATTGCAACAGTAAGGCGGGTGCAATTTATTTATGTAGGTTTAATTCAAATCCAACCCGAGCTCATTGGTGCGTGAACATTAGCATAACACTAAATTGAACGTTCCGAGTTGCCAGTGTCATTTTGTGCGATTAGAATAGTAATTTACATTAATTTATATGCGATAAATAAAATCGAGTGTAACTCAACCTTTAATTAATAATTTAAACGATACGTAACGGTTGGTTTGTTTCTAACTTGCGAAGCTACAGTGCAAAAAACTAGCGACACAACACGATAAATCAACAGGCCGAGTGTTAATTGGGACGAATTCTCTCGACGAGATGATAACGTATGAATACATCTCACCTCCGATGCCGAGGCGAAAAAATATTGCGTTGAAAGCAAAAAAAAATCGACGCTAACAACCGTGGCCCGGCACCGTTGGACACTTTCGACCGACGTTTTAAACGACTCCATTATTTTTTTATACAATTCATTTAAAAAAATATCTTATCTCATCTTTGCAATATTCTGAAATAATATTTATAAAGTTAGATTTTAATAATCCGAAATTAAGAAATGTAAAGACTTTTTTTAAGTTAAACAAATAAATATGGCATTATGTTGTTGGCTGCCTGTATCTATTTCTGAGTTTTTATAAGTGTACGGTTGCTTATGCGTAGGGCTGTCGCGGCTTCGCTATAAATCACTATAAGATGTGTCAAGAAGTTTCTTGCTTCTACATTCCCCTGACAAATGTGTCGACACTCAGGAATAAGCCATGTGTGCTGTCAACGCGTATTGGCTAAGTTTGGAACACATTTTTTGTTGGAATCAAACAGCACCGTTCCGCTCTAAATAACATGTTTTCCAAGCTTAAGCTTATACTGTTTACTTACGTAAGTTGTCCGTAAAGTTTCCGCATCATAAGATTATGTCTTAAACTATTTTAAATCAAGTCCACGTAATACATTCTCAAACGTTGAAAACGGGATCTCGCTGAGAAACCGAAGTGGGAACAGATAAAAACTTGTATAAAACGGCTTTTAATTAAATTATTGTAGGATAAAATTAAATGTTATTGAATATAAGACCTTGTACATTATCATTATCAGCGGACGAGGTGAAAACATACAAACGAGTAAATTAAGACGTCTGAGTTCACGACGACTATCGCATCGCATCGCATCGAGATCGCATCACATTAGCAGACGATTTATTATAATGAACCGCACTGGGCCGCGAGCCACCGCGAGAATAAGAAACTAATTCGATGCGAACTTAATTGCGTTTTCATTAATATTAAACTTGGCCTTTTTTCTCGTCATTTCACATTACGCACTAATTTGTAAGCCCCGCAAGGCCGGCGCTGTTGGCGATCCGCCTTTACTTATACATTACCGCGACAAAAACACTTGGAAATGAATCGACATTAAGATAAATGCTATAATAAAACATGAGGAACGGAAAAATGGACATTAAACACACTACGTTAAATCATCAATGATACTGGCGGAATAAATGTTAAAAGGTTCTCTGGAGGATTTATAATTTTGTAATGTTTTCGAAAGGGCGGCTGACGGTGAGGCCATGGGTCGATGACCTTATGCAATAAGCGTTTGATTATTGTCTGATGTTTGTCGTTTGTGCAGAGGGTGGGAGACTGGAGGCCGAGCTGAAGTACACAGCGAAGGCGTTAGGCGAAGCGGACTCCTCAACGCACCAGCTAATCATACAGACTGCGAAAGACCCCGACGTCTCGCTGCTGCACGTCGGCGCCTTGCTTGCACACCTAAAGGTATGTACTAAATTCTTACTCACACATATTGTCATAGGTAAAGTAAAAATATTAAATTGTTAAACATGGTTCTCTAATTTTCTCACATAAATTTAATCTTGCCGGAGTCTCTGATATATACTGACACTATAAATAAAGCCCATTCCGATGCCAAAATAAATTCCCGCATCGAGGCGTTGTGAAATCTTATTTCTGTGCTGACGAGTGATTACAAAACGTACGTATTAAGTCACTGGACGGCCGTCGACAAATATATTCCTCATCGAAATTCCTGACGGGTATCATAAGCCTTTTAGGGTCTTGTGACTTTAAGATTAAGATCAATATAGACCCCACCTGTTCTTACGACTCGAATATGCCCGTGTCTATATTAAATCGCTTTGGGTGCAGTGGTCGTTGTAACTCAATCGATAAATATTATAAAAGGTTTGTCGTTATCAAAATATACTAAAAACGAGATGTTGCATCTCAAAAACAATGTTAAAAGTAACGATGTGTAGTCAAAACATTTCATTTGACATGAAGTGTTACCCAAATTAAAGATTTTCGTATAAACGCAGGTTGTACAGGCAGCGACGCGGGTCACAATTCACATGTACGACATCGAGTGGCGGCTGAAAGACCTGTGCTACAGCCCCAGCATCCCGGATTTCGAGGCTTACCATATAGAGAAGATATTCGACAACATCGTACCCTGCGCCATCATCACGCCGCTAGACTGCTTCTGGGAAGGCTCAAAGCTATTAGGACCAGAATATCCTATTATAGTTCCGTAAGTACAAGGAAATATTTATACATAAAAAAATCATAGAACAGTACCTACTTTAAAACAGATTAGAATATATCTAGGCAATAAATGAAAAGACGGTTCTTTTTAATAAATGTTTTGTATGATTACAGAGGTTTGCAGCAAAGATTGACATGGACGCACTTAAACCCCTTAGAAGTATTGGAAGAAGTGAGAAAGTTGAAATTCCAGTTTCCTTTGAGCACGATGGAGGCTTACATGAAGCGGGCCGGCATCACGTCCGGCTACATGAAGAAGCCCTGCCTCGACCCCACCGACGCTCATTGCCCCAACACCGCGCCCAACAAGAAATCCGGACATGTAATTATACATATTACCTACAATAATTATCATATGCCTATTAACTTATGCGTTCAAGTGCTTGCGTTAATTTCGATTTTATATATCACTAGTTGTTACTCGCGTCTTTGTTCACGTGGAATTGTAGGACAATAAAAAAAAACATACAGACTAATTGAGTACCTCCTTCTTTCGGGAAGTCGGTCAAAAGTATAGCCTATGTTACTCATTTATTACTGGCCCAGTACTTTTTAAGTTATTTCAATACATACAAAAATACAAATTTAACCTCTTAATATTATTAGTATAAATAATGTTTATTTAACATTATTACTACTTATTACTTTTATTATTATAAGTATTAAAAAACATTTAAGATTTTTATAGCGGAAACAATGATTTGTCACGCATGAGGATTACTATTAATTTGGTTTTTATGTATAGTCCGAGTTACGATGATTTTATGTGCGCATAAAGTATATGGCTTTCGTGACAAAATAACTATTGAAATGTGCGCATAAACTTTAAACACTTTCCATTGTGATGAAATATTTTTTGGAAACGGTAATGCGGGATAAAAGCGGTTGCCGGCAGATGGCCACGGCTACCTGCTTCTACCTGCCGAGAAAGTAACGCTCAAAAGTTAGCCTTCAGTGCCTCTTGCTACAACTTAACAATACACACCGCGACACCCACTTATTAAGCCCACTCTATTCTACTAACAATTGTTTTACTAAGAAGTTCACTTTTATGGACGGCAATCAAGCAATCTTAAAAGCAATTGTATTTATTGTTATCTTCTAAGTCTAGCATTTAGTAATTTACTGAATATAACGTTTTTTTTTGCTACATACTACATTCGCAACAATAAAAAGAGGTGCTTTATTCTTATTTACACTAATATTATAAAGAGCAAAAAATTGTATTTTTGTATGTATTCGATTCGCCTAAAAATTACTGGACCGATTTTTAAAATTCAATCACCATTAGAAAGGTAATTTGTCTGTGAGTAACATAGGCTTTGTTTTTTATATTTTTTTAATTTCACGCGAACGAAGCCGCGAGCAACAGCTAGTTTTTTAATAATGCATCGCAGTCTATCCATCCTTATCTTACGATCTGTGAAAACATTGTGATCCAAATATTGATTTGGTAATTGAGAGAACTGGGGATGATGCTAGTGACAGATTTCATGGTTGTCAACACAATGTGGACTGATTGATGTAATATGTTCAGAGATGAAGTAAACCGCGTGCTCGTTTATCACTTGTATTGAAGGTAAAAAAACAAAAAGCGCATTGGAATGGCAGTTTAGTGGGCAGGGTGCGTTTTTGTGCAGCGAACGATCGCCACCCACGTTCGCCGAAGGAACGGGCGCTCATTGTCCGCCGCGCATTATACGGGCGCATTGTGCGCGCTTCAATGGGCCCCCGCTATCGACGTACAATGTCACTATTATCAATACCCGATACACAACTCCGTTCCACGTAACACTCGTAAATTTTACTTGCGCCTTTGTTCATTTCTGTGCGTTATCAATGCATTTTTCGTCTTAATTATGATGTACCACCACCACCTGTTTTCGACAATTGTATTTGAGGTTTTGTGGAATTTTGCTTCAGTTTGTGTTGACGATTATAATGGGTAAAATTCGCGGAAAAAAGTTTTTTTTCTGAAAAAAAAAAAAAAACTAGATAATATATAAAGAAATATAGATTACGATGTATGCTAAATTAAAAAACTGTAGTGTACTTAGTATGCTAGACTTTTGGTTACAAATCTATTTGTTCCTGTAGGTACCAGACGTGGCCGCAGAGCTATCCCACGGTTGTTACGGGTTCGCGGCTGCGTATATGCATTGGCCGGAACAACTAATAGTGGGAGGAGCTACACGCAACACGACGAGCGCTTTACGCAGCGCCCGCGCACTGCAGAGTGTGGTGCAGCTGATGGGAGAACGAGAGATGTTCGAGTATTGGACAGATCACTACAAGGTTCATCATATCGGCTGGACGCAAGAGAAAGCGGCTGCTGTCTTAGATGCCTGGCAGAGGAAGTTTGCTGCCGTAAGTTGACAATATTTAAAATACCTTCAAACTAGCTTTCTCGCAAGAGGAATTAAAAAAACAAAAGTAGCGTATGTCTTCTTCCAGAGTATGCTCTACATCTATGTCAAATTCCATCGAAATCCGTTCAGCCGTTTAGGCGGCAAACTAACAACATCCATTCAATCATCTAATATGTCGAATTTATAATATTAGTAAGATTAGACATTATTTAAATGAAAATCACAATACAGTATGTTGGTTTAAACGACTCAAGAAAGTACTTACTTTTAAACTAATGTAAATTTATTTTAAACATTTTGTTTATAGTGCTTTTTCATGTTAATTGCAGGAAGTAAGAAAAATGACAGCAACAGAATCGGTGTCTCCGGCTTACAGTTTCTATCCGTTCTCCACATCCACTCTTAATGACATTCTGGGAAAATTCTCCGAGCTTTCACTCAAGAACATCATATTGGGATATATGTTTATGGTAATTATTTTTATTTATTAGTTTCCGTTACTTCTTTTGTTGTTTGAATTTTACTTTTAGTTTTACAAAAACACCGCAAAAGCTTTTCTGACTATAGCATTTTACTACCACTCAGAGTGATTGCTTACAAAGGACTCTAAGTACTTGTATGAGGATTTCATCCTAAATCTACACTAAAGTAGGGTAGCAATAAGTAACCGAATGTGTAGGATAATCGATTTATAATCTTTGTTTTTTTTTTTTTAATAATTAACTTCCCAAAAGATGGTTCTCCGTTTGTCTGTGGTTTTGTTTTTATATTTATTTTTTATTTGTTTGTCGTTGCAGCTTATATACGTGGCGGTGACGCTGATGCAGTGGCGCGACCCTATCCGCTCGCAGGCGGGCGTGGGCATAGCGGGCGTGCTCTTGTTGTCTATTACTGTTGCCGCGGGATTAGGTTTTTGTGCTTTATTAGGTGATTTATTTTTTTATTTGCATTTTTTGTTTTTTTTTTTATGCTATTATTTCTAATGTTTATTTACTTTTTTTCTTATTTGCCTATTCAGTATTTTTTAATAAGTTTATTTTTTATTTACTACTAGCTGTTCGCAACTGTGCCCGCGTGAAATTAAAAAAATACGCCTATGTTACTTACTAATAACATAGCTTTTTAATGATATCAGAATTTTTGAAATCAGACTTTACTGACTTTACTTTTTCTGACTTAACTCAATATATATAAAATGTGAATATTTGCTATTCGTTAATAGGAATATTACAAATATAAACATCTACATGGTCATTACAGTATATACTTTTGCATATTTATATATTTTTGAGATGCAATTATATGCTTATTTTTATATATTTTTCCAGGTATACCATTCAACGCATCAAGTACTCAGATAGTGCCGTTCCTAGCGCTGGGGTTGGGCGTGCAGGACATGTTCCTTCTCACTCATACGTACGTGGAGCAAGCGGGAGACGTGCCGCGGGAGGAGCGCACCGGCCTCGTGCTCAAGAAGTCTGGTCTTAGCGTCCTGTTAGCGTCCCTTTGCAATGTGATGGCGTTCTTAGCGGCCGCTTTGCTTCCTATACCGGCTTTGAGAGTCTTCTGTTTACAGGTTAGTTACAAAAATGGATGAAAAAAGATCTTTTGTATACAGTGTTTCAAACACTTGAAGGCTCAGACCATCATAAGTAATGGCAGCACTAAAATTGTATTAATTTTGTATTGTAATTAATGATTTGTGTTGTGTAGAATATTTGAAAAATATACTACTAACTGTTCACGTGCGGCTTTATTCGTATGATTCTGCAGTTTATGATTTCCTCCCAAATTATTCACTTTAAATTATATAGCGTGAAAATATATTTCCTATTACGAGCCGTAACTTTCGAACATTTTATTTAAAAAAAAGTTTATTCAAAAATATATTCTGATTGCTGACACCCTACATAACAAAGAAGTATGTTTACTAAAGTAAAATATAAACATTTATTAGTATAGATATAATATGTTTTGCCAATAGTTTTAAAAAAGAAAAATAAAAAACACACCGTTTTCCTTATTTGTAGGCTGCAATCCTGCTCATGTTCAACCTGGCTTCAATGCTGCTGGTGTTCCCCGCCATGATATCGCTGGACCTGCGGCGGCGCTCGGCCGCGCGCGCTGACCTGCTGTGCTGCCTCATGCCGGAGTCCCCCGTCAGAACTAGGAAACTTCCAGAACGTTCCACACGCACCGGAAAGAATGACAAGGTAAACTTACATAATAATTACCGTATTGCGTACACTTTTGAGTGAACATTTATTTATGTACTAGCTTTCGCCCGCAATTCAGTCCGCGTATAATTAAAATAAAACAAAATGCCATAATAATCAAGATCCGTTCAGCAATTTAGGCTACAAACTCTAACAAACATCCATCCATCCATCCATCCATCTAAACATTCGCATGTTTATGGAATTCGGATTTTATTTATATATTAATAAGTTTCCATGAAAAATTTGACCTCTCTCAGATTCTATACTAATTGAATTTGTATTTTTACAGGATAACTGGAAGGATACAACTCGACAGCCTTTGGACCCCGAGGTGTCAGGAGATGAGGCTAAGACTTGCTGCATCAGTCTATCTCTTACGAAATGGGCTAAAAAATACTATGCCCCTTTCATCATGCGGCCTTCTGTAAAGGTAAAGATTTAAAAATATTTTTTCACATATGCGATATGGCTTTTAAACATTTTCTCTACAGTGTCTACTTACTTGTATATCTATACAAATATTATAAAGAGAAAAGATTTGTATTTTTGTATGTATCGAAAAAACTCAATTACTTGTTCCATTATTTCAAAAATTCTTTCACCATTAAAAAGCTACAAATTGCTAAATAACATTGACTATTTTTTTACAATTTTGTAATTTCACATGGCGGTATTTTTAATAATGTTAAATTTCTTTTTTCCAGGTGACCTCAATGCTGGCGTTAATAGCAGTAATATTAGCAAGTCTATGGGGAGCAACTAAGGTTAAAGACGGTCTAGACCTCACAGATATAGTCCCAGAAAATACAGACGAACACGAATTCCTATCGCGTCAAGAGAAATATTTCGGCTTTTACAACATGTATGCAGTCACACAAGGAGACTTCGAATATCCAACCAATCAGAAATTACTATACGAATACCACGACCAATTTGTACGGATCCCTAATATTATAAAAAACGACAACGGTGGTCTTACAAAATTCTGGCTAAGTTTATTCCGGGATTGGTTATTAGATCTACAAGCGGCATTCGATAAGGATGTCGCAAGTGGTTGTATAACACAAGAATATTGGTGTAAAAATGCAAGCGACGAAGGAATATTAGCTTACAAATTGATGGTACAAACCGGACATGTTGACAACCCTATCGATAAATCTCTTATAAGCACAGATACTAAAAATGGTCACAGACTAGTCGATAAAGATGGTATAATAAATCCTAAAGCATTTTACAATTATTTATCAGCTTGGGCTACTAATGATGCGTTAGCTTACGGCGCTGCTCAAGCAAATTTGAAACCACAACCGAAGAGATGGACACATTTTCCTTCTGACGTAGATTTGAAAATACCGAAATCATCGCCGTTGATTTACACACAGTTACCGTTTTATCTATCAGGCCTCAGTGATACGGATAGCATAAAAACGTTGATAATGTCTGTGAGAGAGCTTTGTTTGAAGTTTGAGGCGAAGGGCTTGTCTAACTTCCCTTCGGGGATACCATTCCTGTTTTGGGAGCAGTACCTTTATTTACGGACGTCACTGCTTCTGGCATTGGCTTGCGCATTGGCTGCTGTGTTTGTGGTGAGTTTCTGAACTACTCGACAATTATTTTATTTGTATTTCATTTTAGTATAAGTTTTTAAAAAACTTGAGCGTACCAAATTTTACTTTGCTACTTGTAGGGCTTAATTCTCCAAATGGTTCAAATAGGTTTGGTGTATTACATACTAACTTTCGCCCGCGATTTTACCCTGTGCAATTATTAAAAAAAAACACTATAGTGTTGTTCCATGTGTGTCTATGTGTTATAGACTATCCTATCAAATGTCAAATTTCATCGAAAATTGTTCAGCTGTTTATGCTACAAACTCTAACAAACATCCATCCATTTAAACTTTTGCATTTATAATATTAAGAGTGAATTATTATTGTTTCTCTTCATTATTCATTTAATGCTTGTTGTTGTTTAGGTGGTAATGGTGCTGTTATTGAACGCGTGTGCGGCGCTGCTGGTGACGCTGTCGCTGGCGACGCTGGTGCTGCAGCTGCTGGGCGTGATGGCGGCGCTGGGTGTGAAGCTGTCCGCCGTGCCCGCCGTGCTGCTCGTGCTGGCCATCGGCCGCGGCGTGCACTTCACTCTGCATCTCTGCCTCGTGAGTGTACTGCATTTACAAATAAACACTCCACAGAATATTAACAACTGTCTGTTTTTTAAATTAAAAACTGTCTGTTCGATTGTTAGCGCTTATAATAGCGTGTGCACACCTTTGAGTAATCTTGCACAACTGCTTAGTCTCGCTTTGATTCCTATGAGCTTATATAGAAGTGCACAATACTCGATTTTTAGTTGTGCAACTAAACAGTTCAATTGACTTCCAAACAACAATCGCACAACAGATTTGCGATAGTTAAATCAAAGGTATGCCTCCGCTCTAAAGGGAAGAGTTTAAAATTCGTTTCAGTATTTGGTCATCAGTCTTTACTTTACCATTTTGATATTTAATTTATCTATAAATTAAGGTAAATCAAAAAATAAATAAATCAAATATTTCTAAAATATTATCTATCTATCCAGGGCTTCGTAACATCGATCGGCTGCAGACGTCGCCGCGCGGCGCTCGCACTGGAGTCGGTGCTGGCGCCAGTGGTGCACGGCGCGCTGGCCGCTGCCCTCGCCGCCTCAATGCTGGCCACCAGCGAGTTCGGATTCGTCGCCAGGCTGTTCCTGCGGCTGTTGCTGGCTCTAGTTATACTGGGCTTGGTGGACGGACTGTTGTTCTTCCCCATTGTACTATCGATACTGGGACCCGCTGCTGAGGTATGTGAACATATACTTCGGTGATATTTATAATTAAATTAGCTTTTGCCCGCGACTCTGTCCGCGTGTAATTAAAAAAATAAACGTGAGGAGCCTATGTATTCTTCCAGACTATCCTCTACATCTATAGGAAATTTTATCGCGATCCGTTCAGTCGTTTATGCTACAAACTTCAACAAACATCCATCTATCCATCTAAACTTTCGTATTTATAATATTAATATGAAGTTTAGTCTTTATTCGCAGATTATTGCATTTTTAATTTAAACTTTTTACTATAACAAAATTGTTTAACAGGTACGTCCACTAGAACATCCGGAGCGACTATCAACTCCATCACCGAAGTCATCACCGGTTCACCAGCGTAAGACGAGCTCCGGCGACAAGGCCGGCCGCACCAAGTCGGCGCCACGGCCGAGCGCGCCCTCCCTCACCACCATCACGGAGGAGCCGCCCAGCTGGCACAGCTCCGCGCCCTCCGTGCAGTCCTCCATGCAGTCCATAGTCGTCCAGCCCGAGGTGGTGGTGGAGACCACCACTTACAACGGCAGCGACTCCGCTTCCGGACGGTCTACTCCCACTTCGAAGACCACGCATTCAGGAGCTATTACTACTAAGGTGAGAAAATATGCTTTTTCCACAATTTTGTTAGTACAGATCTTAAAAACTTAGTAAGTAAAGTTACTGGTTGGAAATACGTGATAACAAACATCTATCCAACTATTCGGACAAACAATCGCATTTGTAATATAAGTATCTGTTTCATATTATATTTTAACGTAAAATTTCTTTCCCAGGTGACTGCGACAGCAAATATAAAAGTAGAAGTAGTGACGCCTAGTGACAGAAAGTCGAGGCGATCGTATCATTACTACGACCGGCGCAGGGACCGCGACGACGACCGCGACAGAGACAGGGATAGAGACCGCGACAGGAACAGAGATAGAGACGACCGCGAGCGGGACAGAGACAGAGAGAGGTCTAGAGAAAGAGATAGAAGAGACCGGTACAGAGACGAAAGGGAGCATCGCGCGTCCCCGCGAGAAAACGGACGAGATTCGGGCCACGAAAGTGATTCCTCTCGTCATTAAAGTTTTATGAACAAAGTGATTAAAGTAAACATTAGTGTTAACAGTTCGTGTATTTAATACGGCGAATAATGACATCTTTACCTAAAGTTATGATGATAAATCTCTTTGTAATTGAGGTTAGTGTACGGCATGTTTTAAGGTTCAGCAATATTGTTTAAATTTAACCCAGCCTTAAGACAGTATTATGAGGAATGTAATTTTAGGTTAACTCCATATGCTAGTGAGGGAGGCTACAACGTACATTATCGATATATCGACGTTTACCGATATCATTCCAAGACAACTTATTGTTGTTACTGTACAGACCAAATAACGATTCGTGTTGATGTTAAATAACGTTTATTGTGTGTTCCTATTTAAAGACAATTCTATTTTGTCTCCATACATTTTACATTTGTGTGTTTCAAGACTGTGGTCGAATATTAATTTATCATATTTATTATTTGTGTCTATATTTCGCCACTTTCAGGAAGACTCGAATGTATTGTACAAATTTATTTAGTTAAGTTTTAAAAATTAAGGCATTTATTTATGAGATTAATTAGTATACGTATATTCTTGTATTGTTGTGATTTTTTTTAGATAAGATCAGGTATATAAGACTGCATTTAGCGATCAAAATATGAAGGAAACAGTGAACAAAGTACAATTTAGCGAATTAATTGATTTTTGTCAGATGAATTGACGCAAGGATCTGAATTATTTGACGTAACTCTGACCTCAGTAAATGATTGACGAGCGTTGTGACATTTTGTGCAAAGTACTTATTTAGGATATATTAATTTATACGTTTATTACTTAATTGTATTGTAAATATAGTCTAATGTTACTGAGCGAATGCGCTGAATAAAATTATTAATGGTAAATGCACAAATCACGCACAATTAATTTTTAATCCATAACAAATTGTTTAACAGTTTTTAGATTTGCAAAAAAAATGTCAAGTTTCCAATTCCAATGTCTAATTTTAATTTTTTTAAATGATTTTGTAATAATAATTTTTTCCCATGTAATGAATGCAGATATTGTGGACCACCGCAATTGTTTATTAAGAAAATATATTTTTTAATAGTTTCCTTACGCACAAGGTATTGTTAAAACTTCGTGTTAAACTGTCGGACTGTAATGAGAGAATTAAATATTTTTAAAATCCTAAGTAAATCTTTTATTTTCTACCTCTAACATCGAGAAAATTAAATAATCTATAAAATGTTCACCAAATCGTTAAAATTACATTCAAAAAACAAAACAAATAAAAAAACTACGGTATATCTCCAACTTTATGGATGATCGAATCCAAAGACAATTCAATTTAATTCAGAAAATTCGATAAACATTTTTGAAAAATTTTAAAATGAGGAATAGAAATAGGTTTTTCAGGTTACTCTGCAAGGCCCGGCTAGCTCAGTCGGTAGAGCATGAGACTCTTAATCTCAGGGTCGTGGGTTCGAGCCCCACGTTGGGCGATTACTTTTTAATAGTTTTTACCACATTTTGTTCAACCTGCTATTATTTATGTAATTCATTGTTACATATTTGTCCCACATGTTTTAACCTCTAGTAATATTAAAAAAATGTAAATGTTAAATTCTACATTTTTCTTTGTTGTTAATTTCTCAGTGTATGTCTTTATGGAAGCTCTGTATCGACCCTCCATAAGGGATAAAGGCAAGTTGATAATTTTCTCGATAAACTCAATCTATCGAGTGTAACATTGTAAGGTAGTGTATGGCTTTATTCAAGAATTTAGCTGCTTTTCAACACTTCGCGTGTAGCAATGCTTATGCTGATTATCGTTTAGCTTAACTGCTTCACTGCTTCACTGCTACGGCTTCCAGCTTGGGATCAACTATCTTGCAAACCTTCACATTATATTTTACTAGTTGGGTGCAATATCGGTGAAGACAACTGGAGCCAACTAATGATTAAATTCAAGCCATTTTAAGGATACCTAGACAGCCAAGAGAGGACTTTCTAAATCCTGTGGAAAAGTAGTCAATTAGTAATAGTCTAAAAGTAATCATATATATAACAAACTCAAACATGTTTTCAAATAAACACAATTGCGATAAAAGTAAACAAAAATTGCAGTGGAAATGCAATTATTTTCTTACGTTGAGAGAGATATTGCCCGCTTTAGAAGTAGGTCGGAATCCCGGAGCCGCGGCTTCCGAAAGCAGGACGTACCGACATTCCTTTATGTTCCCCGATGTGATCCGCTGCACTGCATCTAACAATTACACTTTTAACATGTTGCTGATATTTGAAAAACTTCATTCTGCTATAACCTATATAATAGAAAGCTTAATGAGTTCTAATTCATTTTAATTACGATTCCACGTTTAATACAATTATATCAAAAGTAATTTTACAAATTCTTTAATTCGAATTATAAAAGCGGCTGGACGTAATTTTGGCGGCAACAACGCTTGCGACATTCCTTAGAAAGCGGGAGCGCGGGAATCAATAAAGGATTTCCTGGCGTCATGCCCACGCATGTGCGTCGTGTTCATTGGTGACTCATGCCAAACACTTCTCTCATGGACTTGGACAGGTGGAACCAACAATAGCTGTTCCAAAAAATCTCCTAAATTCATATTTCAAATTTACAAATTAAAATTTACCGGTAATTAAATAAAATTGTAATCTACATCCATTTAAGATAGATACAAAGGTTTAGGGTGTCATGAATTTGTTGCATTATCAAATAAATCTCAATATTAAGTATAGTAGCGCTGCGTTATTGGGCGTATGATTCGCGCAGCGGCAGTGCGGCCTGCGGGCGCGGGGTGTGGGGGAGCGGGGCGAGCGGCGTGCGGCGGCGCGAAGCTGTCCTCCGCGCCACTCTGTCCTCGCCCTGCGGCCCGCTCGGCGTCCGTCCTCTAAGCGGATGCTCCTCGCACAATAGAGCCTTGAGAGTGTCAGTGCTCGGTGCTCAGTGCAGTGGGTGTGTGGATGTGAGGCGCGGTGCGGACGAGCCGCGTGTCATGTGTCCGGTGCGCTGGTGAAGGCAGCATGTCGCCGCTCGCGCTGCTGCTGCCGCTGCTGGCTGCAGCGCTCCTCAACGCTAACCAGATCGAGGATATACCTCACAATGAGTAAGACAACTTTACCTACTCTATAATATATCGTAGCATACAGCAGATAAAAGAATATCGATTTTAAAATGAAAATTTTATCTTAAAGTGAATTTATTTCCGCAAACGCTTCATTTCCTCAACAAAAGTATTGAGTTCTGTGCTTTCATTTTACGTTATATAAAGCTTTAAGTGGAAGCATCAAAAGCACTACGTTAAAGTTTGTGATATTCCGAAAGTTGCTGTTAAAAGTCTTATACAGATGACGTTGAAATAACAATGTAATATGAAAGCATATATGTATGTTAAAAAATATGTACTCGTATATACGTAGACTAAGATTTTCTGTAGATGAATTGCTTATAGTACTTGTATGGTATGGTACTATAAATTTTAAGAATTTTATGTGCCATATATATTGCATATTCAAGTGAACATAAATATAATTACAAACAACAGAATATATGAATAAGTGTTTATCATTATTTCCACCGAGTATGATTAGAATTATAAAAACTTAATTTTGAATAGTATTATGCAAAACCGAGGTCGCCTATTGAATAATTATTTTAAATACATTAACATAGAATAGATAATAAATATTTTATGTACTCGCATATAGTCAAACATCCACAATATTTATGTACATTTAAATATCTTAAAATGTAACGAGTTGCATAACGATAATTTCGATTATAAGTTAAACATAACTTCTGAACTTAACTTAACTTAAATATATAAATTCATTAAGTTTTTATTATTCAGCCTACTTACTCCTTTATAGTACACTAGCTGTTGCTCGCGACTTTGTCCTCTTAAATGTAGAAAAATATAGCCTATGTTACTTACAGATTAATTACCTTTCTAATGGTAAAAGGTTTAAAATCGGACCAGTAGTTTTTGCCTGAATCAAATACATACAAAAACCCAAAAATACAAATCATTCCTCTAATGTAAATATAGATGAACTAAAAGATGTACATTTATATTCATATGGAACATATATTTCATAAATCGATAGTTCTAAACTGTGTCTTGTCTTGTTTTGACAGTACTCTTAATATTGTGATAAACAGTAGGTTGTAAGTATAGTACGCCGGTGCCCATGTAAATAACGAGTGTTCCCTCATTTCTTTGAAAAGTCGTCGCGTCGGCGTCACGTTGTCGTTGCGCCGGCAAGCGATACACGCGTCAAGCGTAGTAATTAAAAACTCTTCTACACCTCTATTTTCCTCAAAGTACCGTTAAAGCGTTTAGAATTAGCTTTCTAATACGTCTCAATATCGAAAACTTTATAATCATACTAATATTATAAATACGAAATTTTTGATGGATGGATGTTTCTTAGAGTTTGTAGCCTTAACAGCTGTACGGATCTCGATGAAATAGGACATAGATGTAGAAGATAGCCTGGAAGAACACATAGGCTACTTACTTTTTTTTAATATCACACGGACGAAGTCTCGGGCAAAATTTAGTTATTAAACATTCTATTTTGTGGATGGATTATGTGAGGATAAGCTTAAGAAGGGAGTAGATACAAATATTACGGCTGATAGAAATGTATGGAAGAGCAGCACATACTGTGCCGAGCCTACGTAGGTATGGCAAGTTTATGATAAAACATTCTACTTTTATTTGATTGTGGATAATATTAATATTATAAATTGTATAGATGGATGTTTGTATTTATACGGCTTAACGAATCTTGATGGACTTAAGACTAAATATAAAACATAGTTTTTCAGAACACATAGGATATTTACCTAGTTTTTTTAATCCCGAGCAAGTCGCGGGCATAAGCTAGCATATGATCTAAATTTGGATTAAAATGTTACAGGAAAAGTGTTACAGAGACGTAATAAGATTTTGAATAACATAACATAAATTATAAATACTTTATCTATAGTTTTATTTTTGGGAGATTGGATCTACAGTAGTTTATTTTATGTGATTATTTTCCATTTCTCGGTTTAAAGACGTACAGTAAGGGGAGACATTTTACGTCCATTGTTAAATGTCTTATTGTGTGTAAAAGCCAGATTCTAAATTGTTGAGCTTTTTTATTGTCTGTGCATATCTCTTGTTTACTTTAAAACGAAAGACGTTTAACTTCGTACCAACAATATAAATTTTAAAATACTATTGAAATTAAACTAATATATCATCACATATATATTTGACTCGAGAAACAATTCTGATCATCGACGCCCATGGACATCCCTAATGTCGGAGTGCAGATGAGTTGACGGTTGTTGAGTAAAAAATCTATTAGTTATTCACTACATAACTATTATAATTAAAACTATTACACGTCTTTACTTGTAAATCACAATAAACAAAAGCATAATTAGCTTTGTTCAATATTATCGTACATTCAGAATGAATGAATGAATTTACGTCAGGTATCAGAATGATCAGACCATTGAATATGCTACATAATAGATAGGATACTAATGGTATGCCACAATGGAAAGTAGCTGACATTAACTTCATACTATTGAGTTATTCCTTATTTATAAAAGAATATTCTTACATTAGATTAAACATTCACACAATTTAATTGTTACTAAATCATATATAAAATCAATTAAATAACAAAGAATTATTTTCATTTTACATCCTCTTTGAAAAAAACCGAGTTATGTTTTATACTCGGTTTACAATCGGAATTAATAAACAAAAGAAAAAGAGTTATATATTAAAAGAAAGTAAAACTCCACTATCTTTAAAGATTCCAATAGATAACAGACGTCTCGCCGAGTTATTTAGATAAAGAAGCAGTATCTTTTAATGCTATCAGACGAGGCTAGAGGAGTCGCCGTAATGGCCGCCGAAAGAGCCGCCATTTGCTAAACGAAAAAGTTCACAAGTGACAGTCCGGAGTTCAGAGCTTGATCAATTCGTGATATAATTCGATTTGATCCCGCATACAATGGCATAGAGCTAAATAAGCATTACACCAGCCATTTTAGTATATTTTAACTAACTTTAATTCAGTTGACGCATCAATTCAGTACTTCGGTGCTCTGTGACTTTATACTTACGTCAGAATTGTTACTTGTTCCAGTTGCCTATGATTCTCATCTCTGTACATTACCCATCATATTCGTGTCTCTGAAGTACGTGGGAGTGAATCACTAATTGGACTACACTCCTACTCCACTCCTACGCTCTAACTGAATCATTAATTGGAAATCAGTGAAATGTCAAATGTGCACCATATATGTAACTGGAAAGGATAATGTTGTTTAGTTGGTATTACCGTGGGTGGTCTGTGGGCGGTAAACGACCGCAGTATGTGAGTGGGAGTCTCAAATCGTAGTTGACTGACCTTTCATTTTTCATAACATACAACAATCTGTTCTGAAAACCGTGAATGAAAAAAAATTGAATTGATTTTTGGTTTGATTAAATTTTTATTGTTGGATTGTTGCCAAAAAATACTTTAAGGCTGTTTAATTTTTATTTCGTTGTATGAAATGAAAATACATTTATAAGTTAATACTTTATTCGTGTTTTTTTTGCGTCTTTTTATTGTTTTTTGCAAAATAATTTTATAAATGTAAGATTTTTTAAACCAATTCGTAGAAATGATCTTTACTATAAAATCTTATACAATTATAGTGAAATGTTAATCGCTGAGTTTAAAGAATAATAATGTAGAATTTTCTTGTTTTTTCAATAGAATTTCTAACGGAGCAGTCGCTCTCATAGCCCTAATTACGCATAATTATCCTCAAAACTCTCATTTTAAAGTTATAAAATCCGATCAAAGGACACATGTTTTATTACTTGAGACTGAGCGCACACCTTTTATTTGACTAAACTATGGCACAACTTATGAGAGTGTCGACTTTTTTCGCAGCTTATTCAACTGTTTAGTTGCACAATTAAAAATCGAGTAGTGTGCGCACCTCCATTGAAACTCATAGGAATCAAAGCGCACTAAAGTGGGTGCTATATTTTAGACAAAGGTGTGCGCTTAAACCAACCTCACTATGGCGAGGATCAAATGTCACGAAGGTGTTTTCCATTAGAAAACCAAGAACTCTCTGTATAGTGAAGAAAGATTCTTGATCATTGAGGGAATAACAAAAGGTTACTTCAGCCGGTTTTCATGGAATACGAACACAACCAATCAAAACATACTTATGAATTGTTAATGATGATATTTCGTCGGAACTTTGCTATTGATTGCTTTAAAAATAACTTTAAAATCCAACACTCCAAGGTGTGTGTTACTTTGTTGTATTGTAACTTCACTATATGAATAACATTAACAAGCTCACGCTGCGTAACAGGCCGATATCGACCTGACGAGGTATTTAAGCTGGCGCGGACGAAAAAAAACTATGTCCCTCTCGTTAGTGCGAAACAGTTATCTTAAGTGTGTACATTACATTACATAAAATGTATACATTATGTTTCCACAAATTTAAAGAAATTTAATCTATCCTAGTGCTGGTGGGTCTAGAAAGACCAGCCACGCAATGGCGGAAATGTCATTGGGGGCGCATTTTAACCCGTCTAAATGCATAATTCTTATTAAAAACAACTGTTGCTGGCAACTTTGTCCGCATCGGATTTAATTATTTTGATTACTTTGTACCTATTAAGTGCCTGCAGGCACTAGCCTCCAGTCGTTCTGGCCGACATCCTCTTTAGCAGTCACGCCCGCGCCAGTGGAAATACGACGCTCGGACAGAATCGCACGGCCAAGTGGAAATTAGGGTCAAAGCCCACTGTATACGTACCTTAGTTTTGCACTGTTCGAACTGAACAATCAATCTGTACAAATTTTAACTATCAGTTAAACTGTACAGTATTTGTCCTAGTTTAAACTCGAGTTAAGAAGGTAGTGTTTTAGTATAACTGAATAAACAGTAAAACAACGGAACAAAGATTTTTTTATACACGTTCTTTTATTCCATTTGATTAAATACATTTTAATGTAAAAAATTATTACGAATGAGGAAGCTTAAGTTTTTAAAAGCCCGTTATTAAATTTTAATGAATCCGTTTGAATTTACCATAATGCAGGAGGAGCGAGCTTCCCCATAATTCTCGCACACAACGGACCGTGAAATATAATTTGTCAACATCAAAGCACTTGCTTTCTATTTAAAATTCAATTTATTTATCATTTTTTTTCATATAAATTCATCTAACACTCAACAAATGATTTTGTTACATTTCCGAAGTGATTTTATTTAATAAAAAAATCTTTAATTGTTTTTTTTAATTCAAAAATTACAGTCTTAAATTAGATAAATTTAATTTTTTAGCTGTCCCCATTTAGACGTTAAAAACCCAACTAAACTTCTACCTACATGGGCTGTAAACTGATACCGCAGTATATAACAAATATATACTGTTATTTATGTCTCTAATATGATACTTGTAACGTGTAACACAGTATTTAACGAAAAAAAAAACATATATCGACTTGTAAAAGCCATTCAAGTCACTTTAATATCGGAGCAAATACTCTGATAGGATTACTGGGATGTCCTTCGAGGTAAAGATTTCTCCTTGCGTTTGGAAAACCTTACCGGCAGTTTTCTTGCTATATTTGTATTTAATTTAATACCCTAACATGTCAAGTAATCGGGAACATATGTTCTAATTCAATTATACTGAATATGTTTTTTTAAACATTGTTGTTTATAATTAAAAACGTCGTCTTTAGAAAATTGACATTTTCTGTGAGAACTTCGCGAGTTGGCGCGCTTTTTGATAAAATATTTTTTTATTGACATGTTGTTTTTATTACTTGGTTTTTAGTTCTTTTTTAATACGGGTTTACAGCAATTGAGATGAAATCTTACGTTCTTTATCAATTCTTGTATTTTTTTAAGTGAATACAAATATTAGCATGTTACACTGCAGTATAAAATTGTATTAAATAGGCTGTGTGAAAAGATTTCCATGTGAATTAAGCTGTAAGTCGTCCAGAAGCAAATTGAGGCCGTTTTTATTGGTCCAGCCGCGACCGCCGCGACGGTCGGCGGTCCTTGGCCCGTGCAAATAGCCAAATGGAACTAACTAGTTATGATCTGCTTCCACTACGTAAATATTTGCGAGGCGGCAGGCGGGGCACATGTCAAAGGCGCCGGCCGGAGTATTGATCTGGAGAGGGCGCGCGGGGTGCGGGCGGGGCGAGCGGAGTATGCGGGAGAGAGGAGGGGCTCGCCGCTGCGTACTACGGAGGCTGACTTACGTAAGGGCGAATCGTCTGACACCCCGTCTGCCGGCGCTCGACGACGCTGATTAATAAAACAAGCGGCATATCGGAGGCTGGTGCAGCTCACCGCGAGATATCGCCGCTCTCATCTCTAATGAACTTCGCTTAAGCACACCCTCGCCTCGACTCTCCTGGCTATCTTACACAGATCGCCGCATCTCCCTCTTTCGACGCTCAATCAGTTATAACTTGGGTAATGGTTGGAAGACTTTGTTTTCTAGTTAGTCTTTATCTCCCCAGATGTAATCTCGAATGCAAAGTTCATATAACTGACATCTTTACATTGACACTACTCGCTTCATTTCTTAACCAAATTAATTAAGATAGAATTATTGGTAAGGATATTTTACTAAAATGTAAGTATGATATATAGAATTCTTTTCATCGATTGACTATTTAGGTTTCATACATATATGTAGAGACAAAAGTGACCCCAACGACACTTTCAAATATGAACTCACAGAGAACATCACATAATCTAAGTAAAAAAAGTCATCTCACTATCTTGGGAAAAAATAAAATGTTTGACAAATATTAAAGGACTTTTTCATGCCCTTAAAGTTCAATCCTTTATTAAAGTAACAATGTTTTTTGGTCGCAGATGAGGTTTTCCAAAGTATTACAGCGGTTGTAAGAACAAACAGTTTTCAGTAAAAGCGAGGGAAAGCTTTAGCAAAATAAAGAATTAAATACCCACAAAAAGTTTTGACGCGGAAAGTTGGGAGAAACCATCGCGCAAGCTTCTTAGAAAACATTTCAAACGGGAAAGACATTAGTGTTAAAAAGCTTTATTTTTTAATTTTTATAGAAAATTACTTATTGAGTGATGCTTAATAATGGAATTTTGATAAAAATTAAAAAAAAGATAAACTTCTCGGAGGATAACGTTTTCTCAAAAACACTATGGCTTTTTGTGTTTGTTTTCTATAACTCATGTTAATTTTAAAACTAAAGCTTGATCAAAGATAAGTAATGATTTCAGAAAGACAACATTACAAAATCAGGTGAGAGGTAAATGTAACGGAGAGTCGGCAGCCGGCAGAGGGCGGCAGCGACGCTCGCAGCTTTAGGGTTAAACCGATTACCGTAACAAGATCTTCCGAGATTCTCGTTTCAATTCGCTTTTCTTGTGTTTTTTTCTTAAAGCGATCACGGCCTCGTAAAATAACGTGACATCTTTGTCAAGTTCCGAAATAACTTCTTATATTGTTTTTTGTCGGGTATATCTAATATAGTCGTCGTGATTCTGACTTTAAATAGATTTATAAATAGCTAATTTAGTTCAGATATCCTTCTTTGACGTTAGTGTCTAATAATTATTTCTTACTATATAATTTATAACACGGCTAAAACTCACGTGGGAACTTTCGGTGTAGGCACCGACCAGTTTCATACTAAGTCTGGATAGAAGAATATGCAAGAATAACTTACCTACTTTGCAATATCTTGAAGATGCCGGGAGCTTCGAGCAGACATTTGAAAACACCTGACGTCGACCGACGAGCATTTTAAATCATTTTAAATTCCAAACTTCTGCCGATGACGGCCGAAATCCCGCCAACAATGGCGGCTAAACATTCCCTGATTGCTAATGAGCACATTGTGAAACAACTTGAATTAAACGAAACGGAATAAGGAAATAGCTTTTCAGTGACGGTGCCTAACAAGGAGTATTCGTAGGGAAGAGCTGCTTTGTTTTTTATAAATAGAATTTCATTAGCCGCTGATGAATGGAACTGACGTATTATGCGATAAAATATTTTTCATTTGAAGGACATTGAATAGGTTACTAATTCCGAGAGTGCAAACATTTTTTTATCTATTTACAGCAGCAAAGCTTACATATTTAAACTCAGAACGACGGGAAATTATTGTTAATTTTAGAACGATTAAACTTACTATGATATAATAATTTTAAATGCTGGCAACATTTGAAATTGTTTGTAATTGGTTTTGTTAAGGTGGCAATCAAATAACAGATGACAGTTGTCATTAAATGGTGGAATGATGCACTTTGTAGTCATGGGCTTAATCGGACATCTGCAAGTGCGCACCGTACTAGTACAATTGGGAAAACGTACTAGTACAGACTTATAGTACCTTTAGTACTTCAGATTTGTGAGAACACATAACATGATTAGTATATAACGAGGGTTATAGATTACTTCATATCAAATTTTAAGCATGGTCAAACATATGTTATTAGCGAAAATAAATTTAAGTTATAAATATTTTTATCCACTTTTATTACATGCTTCAATCTAGCTAATATACAATCAAATAAAACAACGAAGAAGCGAACACCGATATCGTGTAGTACTGTACTAAAAGTGCCAAATGTCCGATTAACAGAAGCCGTTCGGTAACGTTACTTTCAGTACAGTGCCGAGTAACATTACTTTTTAGTACATCGTACCTGTACTACCCAAGACTACTTAGGATGTGCGCACATATAAAGTTAATTGGTTAATCTCTGTAAATGTTTCCAATCTGGTTAGATAGTGTTGTGCAGTTTTCACTAATGATTGAAGAATTGTGTTTCTAATATTACGCAATTGTTATTTCATCATCTCCGATAAACGCACGCCCAGAATTGATCAGTTACCATGTGTATGATCTACCTTCAAAATTAAATTATGCAAGCCGCTCGACACTTCTACATGCATATATTTAGCTCAGTATTCGCTTAATAAAATGTTAACGTTTGAAATGAATTAGGGTCAGACAGGTCAGGTTACAAAGGTCTACGATACAAAAGTCTACAAAGGTCTACGATACTCGTAGCGATAGTGGAGTTGAAAATAGATGACCTATTAAATATAAGGTAAAGCTAGTACGAATTGAAATCCCTAGGAGGAGGCCTCCTCCAGGCTCGCGGATTACGGTCGGTGGAGTTACGATCGAGGTGGCGTCTTGCATGAAGTACTTGGGCCTCATGCTGGACGGTCGGTGGACCTTTGAGGGACACTTCCGACAACTGGGGCCCAAGCTGATGCGTACGGCTGCGGCACTAGGCAGGTTACTGCCGAACGTCGGCGGCCCGAAGGCGAAGTGCCGGAGACTGTTCATGGGCGTCGTTGGCTCCATGGCGCTTTACGGCGCACCAGTGTGGAGCGGCGCCCTGAATAGACGGACGACGGACATTCTGCACCGACCGCAGAGAACGATGGCGATAAGGGCGATCAGAGGTTACCGCACCATCTCGTATGAGGCGGCCTGCGCCCTGGCCGGTTCTCTGCCGTGGGTGTTGGAAGCGGAGGTGTTGGCGGCCGTTTTTGAATGGCGCGAACGCAGAAATCTGCTCGACGGATCTCCGCCTTTAAGGGCGCAGATAGAGTCCTTTCGGGCCGAGAGGCGGAACATGGCAGTAGCCAGGTGGCAGCGCTGCCTCCGCGAACCGCGTGCTGGTGCCAGGACAGTCGGGGCGATCTGTCCAGTGCTGGTGGACTGGATGGAGAGGGGGCATGGGGCGGTGACCTTCCGTCTGGCGCAGGTGCTGTCGGGGCATGGCTGCTTCGGTAGTTATCTGTGCCGGATTGGGAGGGAGCCGTCCGCACAGTGCCACCACTGTGACGATTGTCCCGAGGACACTGCCCAGCACACGCTGGCGGAGTGCC
>NW_013525157.1:4087990-4091721 GCF_000836215.1 Papilio polytes
AAAAAAAAAAAAAAAAAAAAAAAAGGCTTGTTCCCTTTACCTTAATTTACCCAACCAGTAAGGTAACAAATGATTTTTTCCGTTTCCGTAACCAGTAAAAGATTTTTGCTAGGGTGGGTACACTTTGCTAGTTTCATGCCCTCAATCCCATATTAAAAACGATCAGCTATCGATTTCAATACGAAATAGATAGCGCAATCTAATATCGAACTAATTAACATTTTACGTTTGGACTTGATTTTTATGTTTAAGTCCTGGAATTTATTTTGCCAATTCCACAATTTTTATTATTTTATTTTTCTTATACGCTAAAATGCAAGTGTCGGCAACGTATTTTAAAAGGTCTGGGAAACAAAAAATCAGTTCGTCATTTCCAACAATTATTTAATTCACATAAAAAATCTTTGAGATATACATACACATTTGAGATATCAATCAGAAAGTTTTCTCTTGCATTAGTTCAAGTCAAACAATTTTATAATATAATATTCCTAAAGCATTATCACAGGGCAGCTGCAATAAGGCACTTGATTTGCACTAATAGACTTAGCTAATACAACATCCTTGTGCATCACAATTACACTAAATACAAACATCTACAAATTATACAAATAACTTCAAATGCATTGGGATTTTATAAATGCACATAAACATTGTTTTTGTATCTATCATATAAAACAACACTCAAATATAACGTAAGCAGATTTACTAGTTTTCATTAATGTGTTGACAAAACATTGATTGTAGAAAACCAATGCTTTAACTTAGTATCTGTGAGAAGAGAAAGTTTTATAATTTTGTTTACTTAATAACATTTTTTTTTTATGCGCACATAACATTTGAACTCCCAAAATAGATTTAAAACATTAACAGAATGGATTTAAAGGAAATCTGAGTGATAAATGCACACGACACAATAAAACCAAACTATATCAATAACAAACTTTAAATAAGAATAAATTTATATGAAATATTCCATTCCGTCTGATTCATATTCCAAAAGTAATATAATTTAGACGTTTTACGTATTTCTTCATATGGCAGTGTCATTTAAGTCTACACAGTAGTTGGAGTAATCATTGTATCATGGATTTAAATTAACTATTTTCTATAAACCAATCAATAACCTCCAGATAGTGTTTCTTACAATTACGACGTACAAGAATGATTTTCTAGATATCAATGTGAGAAAGAAATATTATTTGTAAATAAATTTTAACCATTAAAATATCTTTACTTTACGAATTTATCCATTTTGGGTCACAATTGGCATCTGGAGATATTGAAATTTTGGCTCTAACCTATAAAACCAAAATATTATCCTACTAAAATTAATTAGATTGGATGCTTGTGTGCTCTGTTCATACGAGTTTTAGTAGGGTAATATCAAAGTGATTAAAAAATAATAAATGTAAATATATCCACCTAACATCACTTCCAAGTAAAAATTAAATGAATGAAAACAAAGAGTAAATTATACCCGGAAGCGATACACTTACAAATTCTTAAAACTAAAATGGCAACATCAGTAATGAGTGTTTACAAACTTGAACAATATTAAATACAGTGAGACAGGAAAACAACATTATTCAAACAATAGGATATTGTATCACACATAAATATTATTAATTCATGTTCATGTATATTCTATAACATTATAATAGTTTTAAAAACTAAAATTAAGTACTTACCTAAAGGCAAAACTTGTTAAACTACATATTTGACAGAAAATAGTCCCTATAGCTAAAAAGATAATAAATACAGATATTAGTTAACATTCATGAAAATTCGTATGGCACATACCAAACGATAGTTTCGATAGAATAGGCAGTGACATGTTGCACACTGGCAACAAACAACTAAGCCATAGATATTTTATTTTAGGTGAAAATAACTTTAGTTTCGGTTTACTGAAAGATAAATAACATGTGCGTTAATTAAATTTTGTATTATTGATATTTAATTTTTATTTTTTTTTATTTTTTGTTACAACACTAAAAAGAAATAATTATAAACTGTACTATAGTTCAGCTGTTTTAAATGTGCAATAAAAATACAGAGTTTATTTAGATATTTAATTATTTGTTGCACAAATTACAATTACTATTTTTTTGATTAAAAATAAGACGATAAATGTATGGTAAGGAAAACAAAAACCAAAATTTTGAATTGATACCGCCATTTTTTTTTTCGTTTTTATAATTGGTCGAACCACTTGATTCGTCGCGCTTTTGTTTAATTAAAATACTTCATTAAAAAGCAAAACTGGTGTAAAATTAGCGTCTTTCGTCAGTTTTCTTCGCTTGATATAAATATGGGTATAATAAATATGTTTTTTTTTTCTTCAGTTTTTTCATTCATTTCATTTTTTTCAATTAATTATAACTAGACCTTAGTAATTAAATATTTCTGACATAAACTTTATTGATTACTTATTTTCTTAATTATCCTGGTATTTTTTAAGTAAAAGTATAAAATTTGGTCCATCTTGTAAATTTTAATTTGTACATCTGTATCGTTAATTTAATTGAGTAAGGCAGTAAAAAAGGACATTGGTATAATTTGAATCGAATGCAAGTTTGAATGTTTGTTAACAAATTAACAAAGTGGTGTAAAAATTTAAAACTTTACATTTAAATGCAGCCAAACATAAAAAGCGATGGCAATATTTAAAAAATATTTAACTTAAGGCGGCAAAGCTAACAACCAAAGACAATCAAATGCTTAATATAAAATTTCTCTGAAATTACGATACGATCAAAACCTACAAACTAATTGATTAACTAAAATATTATGGCGACTCTTATCAATTCCTTACTACATGGCGGACTTTTGTGATTTGAATAATCTATAAGTTTTATACGTAAGAATTAGTTGGTTTTTCGCAAATATATGCGCGTTGCGATGTGTGCGAGTGTGACAAAAGATTTGCGAAGATATCGCGTCGAATCTCAAGTTAGCTACAGCATTGTTAAAAGAACACGCATTATTGCCTCCCGCTAAATTAAAACTATCTCGTTTGTCATTTTGGAAAACAAAAATTTTGAGCTTTTAAAACGTAGACAAAATAAAGTCCTCTTACATCACAATGCCCATGCAAGTGACTTCTTTATAAAACGAGATATAATAAAAATCAATAATTACCCTAAAATGTACAGCAAGAATCTAAATCAACCTAAAACTTCGATCTTCTGACTGACAATATCTTAAAATCCTAATATAAGTTTATTAGAGTTTGACTTTGTGTCCACTGTATTTTAATATTATACAAACAAATTTGTTCTAATTTCAGATCATCAACAGACATCCCGTAAGATAATTGTTTAGACATAATTAAAAATGATTTTCCACTTATTGGAAAAAAATAAAACTGGAAACAGTAGTAACAATAAATAGATTAAAATGTTAACAAAATCAGATTTGAAAACAAAGATTTTAGTTTTTCCAAATGAAAATAGAACAAACTTTCATTAGTTTATTATATAAAGTAAAGTTTATTTTCTAAATCAATCTCTCGATTGCATAAAACTAATTCTCTTTTCTTTAATCCCCGTCATACAGTGACGAGGAATTAAACTAAAGCATAACACCAGCAAATGGCTAAGATCACTGCCGTAGTGTACACTACAGGAAATCTCATTATAAGTAAAAATTGAGCAAGTACCGTATTGCCGAGCGAGGGTATGACGTCACAAGTCAGCGTTAGCGACACTACGGCGTGGCGCTACCGT
>NW_013525157.1:4094102-4102539 GCF_000836215.1 Papilio polytes
AACCCAGTCATTTATCTTAACATTTAAAAATCTTACTGTTACGTAATGGTACTTACAGGCGAGAATCTTCAGCGTGTCGGGGTGCTTGAGAACGTACCACACGATGCCGCCAAACAGCATCAGCAGGAGCAAGCACAGCAACGTCACCAGCACCCACCCGTACACCGGGAAGCCCTCCGTCTCTTCTGCGCCCGCGCCGTGCTCGCCGCGCGGCACACATGCCGAGTTCACATCGCCACGGTGGTCTATCACCAATCTAACAATGTAGAACACCAAAGAAAGAATTGTTATATTTCTATTCAATACAGACATTCAAGTTCAGTGACATCTATTATGTATATATGTCTAAGCAAATACATGAAAGATCAAGTTAAAGCGTAATGCAATGAGCATCAAAATGGTGCCGTAGGTCTTCTGAAAATTTAAGACACTCACCCTTTGTAGCAAGGTCCACAATCAGACACAGATTTGACGCAAGAGGACTGCGAGGGTAGCGATTCCCGCTTCAAGTCCTCGCAGCGCAGACACTTGCGGCAGTACAGCAGGTCGGGCTCGCAGTAGAAACCTTCGGGGCAGTAGTGGGTGCCGAAGCTGCAGCCCGTCGGCTGCGCCTCCCCCCCGGTTAAGCACAGGCACACAGCGGCCAGCGCCGCTAGTGCCCTGAGACAAGACAAAAAATATAAAATACTGGATGACATGAACATCATATTAATGATAATTTGTTTTTTTTTTTAACGGAGTTTTACTTATGATTGTAAATATGGGCTAACAAATAAAGTGTTCGTATCATCCTCAGTCGTCTCTCCGTTTTTCTAAAATAAGTTAGTTTATCCAAAATATATATTTATTAATGAAAAACACTCATAAAATTGTATAGGCTTATGTAGAAAGTTCTCGCATTACAAACTTGGTATTTTACTTATCCTAAAGAATCTCGGTTTATATTCAGAACAGTATCATTAACTTCGAGAACATTCGTAGTGGATAAGATATATTTTTGCAAACAAGTCTAGTGCAACAAGTGCGCACGACTGGAAAGATGAGTCATTGTAAAACATTACCGGTCGCCGCAGCGCCGACAGCGCCACCAAGCGGCTTATCTCCATTCTATCGAGATCGGTGCAGTGCATGCAACTGATATTATTGGCGCAAAAACTCTGCACTTGTACATAATTGTAATAATTCGATAAGATACGTTTATATTTCTTTAAAATGCAACTTTCCTGAATATAGGACGTTACGAAAAACATCGGTTTTTAGTCAAGATAAAACAATCCAATACAGATCTGATAAACTGATATAAAATCAATCCACATTGATAGTAGAGCTTTGTAATAGGGTAAATAAACAACGCAATAAATGAGTGACGCATATGCTAAGGTCAAACTAATGTGGAAAATGCATCGTTAAAGCGCGCATAAACAAAGAAATCATATCTCACATGATAAGACACACCTTTTGAAGCAACGTAGAAACTATAAGGTTTGTATTTACAACCTTAGTCATTATTAGAAAAGTAACGAATGGTTAAGCAAACATTAAATCATTTTACATGTTGTAAGTTACATTAGAAATACAGTAGAACCTCGGTAACTTAAAACCTCGATAACTTCAAGAAATATTATGTTCCCTTCCCACCAGAGCCCAAAACCTCTAACAACATAGACCCTTGATAACTTAAAATATTTAGTGTTTCCCTTGGACTTTAACTTATCGAGGTTCTACTGTATATTTGACATTACCCTGGTCTCCAATGTCGGCTGCCCCTTATCTAACACTTAGTGCGATGTTTATTGCAAACTATTATGTTGTATTAATTGCAATTATGCGTAACGATTAAACGAAACGTAATATGTGGTTGAATAATTAGTATAACAGTTGCATGTTAGAGTAAACATTGTATTTACATTTAATTAATGCGAAACATGTGTTGACTCTCACGGTTATTAAGTCGACTGAGCTAGTGATAATGACCTGAATATGACTTAATACTCTCAATTCATTTGTAATGAATAGCTAATCTTACTAATATTATAAATGCGAAAGTTTACATGGATGGATGGATGTTTGCTAGAGTTTGTAGCCTAAACGGCTGAACGGATTTCGATGAAATTTGGTATAGATGTGGAGGATAGTCTGGAAGAACACATAGGCTACTCACTTTTGTTTTTTTTAATTCCACGCGGACGAAGTCGCGGGCGAAACCTAGTAAATAATATAGCTTTACTTATCAAATTGATCGCTCTTTAGACAGAGTTTTTAAGAATTGGATGATCTGATCATTGACATGAGTGTTCTTAGATTTATCTGGAAAAATATTCAATTTTATCACGACTCATATTTTGTCAATATTAAGTAATTACAAGAGCAACTCTAATTAGTGTTTCCACAAAAACCGCAATTGATAATTGTCTTCTTCGTCATTCAAGTTCAAATGCTGTACCGAATGACGTTATCAGTGAGTCAATGCAACCGCACACTGTTCAGCAAAGCCACATCCACCAACAATCATCTCTAACCTTAGCCTTGGTACAATAAAATTACATATCAGTTTCATTGTTTTTCTAAGAACGACGTTTTTTAAAGGACAATCGGCCGTTTAGAAGGTTTTATATAACTAACCAAGGATACCTTTACCGTTTTCCTACAACAAATATGTAACATTACATTGAGACAATTTGATTAAAAATATCATAGACAATGTTCGAATTATGTACACAGTGTAGCGTTACCTACATAAGATATTGTATAGTGCGCAAAGTGCAGCGAGCTTTAAGTAACAAATAGCATCGAGTAATTCAATAAAAGGAAAACACGAATAATCGAGGCACAAGTTGAGGTGCACAAAGGGAATAAAACAATAAGTAGGAGAGAGAAATAGTCGCGAGCGCACGCGAGGAAGCAGGCCTCACAACGAGTCGTCGATCTGCTTATTCACAGCACTATTTTAATTTATTCTAAATCCACACGTGTCCTTTACGCGAGGCTCGGGACTAAAGCGGCAGATGATGCAATCACTGCCGACGAAAGCTACAGTGATTAATAACTAAAATAATTATGCATCCATAAATGAAAAAGATTATAAATTTTGAAGCGTAATAACGATGACAAAGGTTCACCGGTGAGGTTTGTTTGTACGTCCGTATCGAATTCCGAGAAGAGCAATCGAATAAAAGATATCGTATTGAAGTTTGTAATGAATCCTAAAACAAAGAGCGAGATTAAATTATGTTTATAGTAGTTAATCTGAAATAACATTATCAATTGAGAGTTTATTGTTATTATGGTCTCTGCGTTTTGTTTGGCTCGTGTCCAGTAGAGCGATAATATACCACAATTAAATAGAACCCTTTTTTATCTCAGAAGCGATGTTGATAGTTTTATAAATCGATCACTCTGTTACAACCGCTGCAAACTGCAACGATATTTTAAATAACTAGATAGGTATCTACTTCGAAAAACAAAAAAAAATCCAAACCTATGCTTTAGGTAATTTACTACGTTAAAGTTTTTTAGTTGTCTAAAGCAAACTTATAATATTTTGCATAGAAATGCAACTTCATTATTACTCAAATAACACTTACCAAGATAATATAACACTCATAAACATAGTAAAACAGCAAGTCAATTATTCTAATAAAATGCGGAGCAGTAATCTTGATGCAGGAGACAGCAACTATAGGGTCCGTACAAGTTGGGACATGTCATAATTACAAGCCGGCCAATATGTCCCTATTTACCTGCGATCACGGACGAATAACACTTCATGTTAACAGGAATAAAGGGTCACATCGCGCGTTAACACGTAACTACCTGTTTCGCGCACTATTTGTTATGTAAGATGTGTATTTTATATTGATCAAATTTAATAACTCAATTTTTCTCTTAAGACCTATCATTTGAAAATAATTACCTATAACAATGTTTATAATTTGCTCTAAATGTCCACTTTTTAGATATGCACCACAATACAAATTTTAAGTAATTTCACACGCATAATTTCAGGTCATTTTAGGGTTGCCAAAATAAAATTTGTATTTAATCGTTACTACGTAATTTGAACTTTAAGAGGTAATATAATAATTATGGGTGAGAACATAAATAAGCACCGTCTTTTTAAATGGTACAGGTATCAATGGACAAAATACAAAATGGCCAATAACATGTAATAATATTAGCTTATTTAAGGATTGGACTATTCCATTTCTGATCGTTTGTGAACATTTGACGGTAGGACTCGTATTTTTTTACACAACGATTCTTGTACTGAATAAATTGAGTATAACGCTATTGTTACACATATGTTGTCATGTAAATTTTTAGACATAATAGCCACCTCGTAGTATCGGTGATGACTTGCCAATAACCTTGAAGCTACGCGTACTTATTATTACTTGAACAAACACCGACGTGGGAGGCAAACGTACGAATATTTATCTACATATTCCTAAACTACTTATTCATCTGTAACCTTGCGATCTTATTTTAGTGTTTGTGTACTGTTGATCGATTAAATCTATAAGACATAAATATAATAAATGCAAAAGTTTAGATGGATCAATGCATGTTTGTTAGATTTTTTTAGCCTAAACGGCTGAACGGATCTCGACAAAATTTGGCATAGATCTAAAGGATAGTCTGGAAGAACACATAGTATATTTACTTTTTTTTTAATTATAAGCGGACGGAGTCGCGAACGAAATCTAGTAAGATACAAATGTTAAAGTTAACAGCTAAAGTTGCCATCTTTCTCAAAGTACTACTAAGTTATAGGTACTTATTTAAGATAGGATCCGACAGTAAAAACATTAATTAGTTAAATAAAAACTAATACAATCTTGACCGAAATACCATTAAGGTATGGTGATGTATCAAAACCTATATAAAAAAACAACAAAAAAAAACTGCATCCTTCTTTTTCAAGTTGTTCAATAAATGGACGGAGGCATATAAATTGTTAGCGATCGGGCGAAAATACCCTAATCCGGTTTTTGCTTTCAATCTCGAGATGTGGTCCTTTTTTTCTCTCGGCTAGGGAATACGCGGTGAGTCATACCTTCGCCCGGTCGTCGTGCCTAGCACGGCTTGTTACGAACATAGCCGATCGCCCCGAACTATATACATTTCGATAGCGCGCGCGCGCAGCTTAGTAAAAAAGAGGGGAGAGATCATTGGTCCACAATATAATATTATGACGCAATATTTGAGTTGTGTTACGGGAGGTCAAATTATTACATTAAACAGCACCATGAATTGATTCCACAATATCTACTACAATTCTAAAGTGGTCAAGAAAAGAATATTTTATAGGAGCCAAATTAAAATATTAATTAAATGAATAAAAACATTAGGCAAATAATATAGTGGATTTAACTTCATTTACATGAGGCTACATGAATTTATATTATCTAAGCATATCATAATCCAGATGTGTCATTTTTTAAAAATTAAGGCATATTTGGAATGGGGTAATTAGTAAACTTCTGTTCAGTTTCGTTTTTACAGTTGATACTTATGCATAAGAACATAGTCATTTTTCTTATAAAAACTTATAAAGTTAACATTATGCACTGTCTACATTCAAGTACAGCAATCACATTCACTGCTGGATTGTTCTAACACTAAAACCCACAAAAGAGCATTTTAGAGTGGGTTTAAATTTTCCAATTCTTTATGAGCGCTCAATTTTGATTACTGGACTGGAATAATGTAAATAGGTCACATTTGTCTTCTACCAATAAGCTTGTGTTTACAATCTAATTCCAAGAAATGATAAGAAAATGTATCACTTTTACATTATAACAAACTTACTTAGATCTTTTTTAAAACTCTGAAACCTATATAAGAAATGGGTTTTTAACAGAAGATTTGGAATAGCATATATTAATTGTAATTATTTTGGTGCTGATTGAAAAACATACATATCCAATTGTTGCATCAAAATAGCAGAAAATAATTCGTAATTTTTTAACTAATTATGCTCGAACTTAAATATGTAGGTACTTTTATAACACTATTTCTTTGATCAATCATAACTGTGAGAAAATGTCTAATTGTTTATATAAAATGACTATTAGAATAGGATATTATATTTATGTTACAGCCTGTTTTGGAAGGATTTGTTTAGGTTTTTCAACAATCAGCAGTTTTTGGGCAGCATGTTTCTGTATTTACAATGTACATATTATTTAATATTTGTAAGAATGAACCATTGTATCTCACTTGGCATTTGATTGTGCCTTACAATAAATAATGGTAGTGCAACTCTGGAGCCTTTGCTACTGCATTGCTTCCTACCACATTTTGTAGAAATTAAAAATAATTTTGTAAAAGAAATATACAGGGTTATTGGTAATTCAACACATTCCAGTTAAGTAATAGAGGGAAACATTTGCGATAATTTTAACCCCCATACTCATTTTGCTAATGTTAACCATTTTTAAATGATTATTTTTTTCTTTCCAAATAAGCCCAAAACAATTTATTCTTCTGATTTATCAAAACCATTAAACACTGATTAACTGACAAAATAAAACATCAAATATTTGTCCAAATTTAAAAATGTGAGCTAAAGACCATTTTACTTTTTAATTCTAATCCACTAAAATGCCCTAAAAACAAAAAGACTTGTATAAAACTTAGCTGGCAGATTAAAAAAAAAACATAACTGTTTTATTAGCTCTACAAAAATGTGTACTAACTATGATACCAATAACCCTGTACATAGGCAGTGGTAAGTGATTTTAAAATTTACTTTGTAACTGATAAAATTCACTATCCTAAATCAAAATCTTTAGGTTCAGAAGTTTTGAAATTGCAAAATTCTTTCAGCTGTTGTTTAAAATGTTCAAATTAATTTTTAATAAAAAATAGTAGAAACCATAGATAATAGAAACATAATACAACCATTTAAATATATTCAAATTAAATAAAACAACATATAAAAACAGCCTTAGCCTACTTAGTGACCTAAAATGATGCCACAAAGGTTTCTTATATCCAGACAAGACATTGATTTTGAAATTTTTGATAGAAAAAACGACAAAAAGAGCAGCATATAGAAACAAATACACCCTATGACAAGAACACAACTTGTATTACTTTGCATTTCCACTGGAAATGGAGACAAACATATGTCAGTGAAATTTGCAATGAAATCATAAAGTCTAAAATTGAATCTGTATTTTTACTGTTTGAGCAATATATTTAAAAAGTTAAACCAAACTGTTAAAAATTATTAGATCAATATTAAATTAACTCATAGAAAAGGTCACGTTAATACAGAATTTTAAGTAATTTCACTAAGAAGACAAACAAAAAATTAATAACTTTTAAATTTTTTAATTAAATATGTTGAATGATGTAAATAGATTTTAAACTTATAACAAAAAATACTTACTGTGTCATTTTTATTTCTTTTCCAGCAAAAAATAACGAACAGCTGTGGTATAAACACTAACCAATACACTACACAATCACTTAAAAGTTTTAAAATTTATTAAACAATGTATCAGTGCAATACAATGTGTGGATATAACGAATCTCGATTAATAAAACTTCACAAAGTTTGTGAAGTTTTATTGTGTGTGACACAAACGATCACCTCCTAACTAAATCTTTAAATAAATGACAATTGGCTGTTGTCAGCAAGAACTTTATTTTCCCAAACAAAAAAAGAAAACAACCTGCTTTCCGATATTTACGGACAAGTCAAAACATGTTGAGGATTATGTCCTCCTTGTTTAATAGTATGGGACCAAGTGAGATAGAATGAAAACAAACTTGCTGAAATTGTGCGACATGAACTTAGGAATTTGTCTTTTTACATCTGAAATGTGAAGTTGTAATCGATTGAAAAAAACTTGATAGCATTGTTTTCTTTTTAAAACGATTTGAACCCTATATATAAATACCAAAAATTACAATTTCCGATATGTATTTAAATCAAAGCAATAAAGTTTAAATTATATATCTGGTATTTTTTCATATATACTCTTTGATGTCTACTTCACGACAAATTGTCAAATTGTAAGCAGATTTGTCATTGGTCAGCAGTCAGCAGTGGCCAGTTGTCAGGACAAAAATCAATATCAATTTTAAATTTAATGTAGCTTTACCCAACCACAACCCATTGCATTAAAAAGAATCTAACGATGGTGTTTTCGAAATAAGTTTAGTTCGTGTTTTTGAAATATAGTGTTTCGAGTAAATTTTGTTGATACTTTTTACTATCACTCAATATTTGTCACCGACTTGTTGCGTCGTAGTTGTATTTGTATGTAAACTTATCAAATAATATCAACATATTTCATTCATATTGCTTTTAAACTAATTTATAAGCGTAGATTTTAAACCCTACGCTAAGTTGTTGTCGTAAGTAGTTGGCTAATGGAGTCAGTAGAAGCTAATAGCACAACGAATTTAGCAGACATGCCAC
>NW_013525157.1:4102569-4111058 GCF_000836215.1 Papilio polytes
ATCTGGTTAGCAACTTCTGCGCTGTCCTGTTCAATGCTATCATACTTTATTGCTGTTTTAAAGATGGTGTTACTTTATTCTCATTTCACCCTAGCCTGATGTCCTTAGGGGTAAGTAGAAATAATATGTATAATTTCTTTGATTGTATTATATTTCAACTATTTCAATTGAATTTCATGCATTATTTAGCTGTTTCACTGACATCAGCCTGAACATCATGGAATTATGTCTTATTATCAACAGCATAAAAGAAAGATTTCGGAATAATATGCAAATTTTAAATGCAATGAATTTCTTGCTAGATTTCCCAGTGTTTGGAAGTTAGAAATTAAATATAAATATATTAAATTAAAATAAACATTTTATCATTTCCAGTGGATCATTCTAATGTCATCTGCAATAAATGCTATAACTCCAGGAGACTTTGCAACTGAATGGATGCCGATTCGTCTCCGCAGCGCCCGTCACTGGGTTATACAAATGTTAGCTGGTGTATTTATATTAATTGGCTTTTTTGTAATACTTGCAAATAAAATCGCCCATGACAAGTCACACTTTGTCACCTTACATGCAAAATTTGGGCTAGCTTCCTTGATTTTTATGTGTTTAACATCTTTGGGAGGTGTTGGTGCTCTATATAGTTTGAAGCTAAAGGACTACATCGCACCAATTTACACAAAACTAATCCATGCTAGTGCTGGCTTGTTGACCTTTACACTGGGAATAATCACCATATTACTTGGTACTTTATCACGCTGGTGGTCCTTTGGTGAAATATTAAGATACACAAGCATGATTTTAGTTCTGTTGGTCATGCTATTTACTCTACTTCGACCCAGTCTTAAAGTGTATTTCCGTCTTAAAGAGAGACTTGAAAATATGAATTAATATGTTCTTGCATGACAATCTGATAATAATTACGACTTGGCAAAGCAAACTGGTGTTCCTGCATATATTTTAAGAATTATTATTATAATGATGTAGAAGTTTATGATAAATGTTTTAATTTTACAGTTATATTTGTATATTTTGTATTAGAATAGGTGCTATGTTAGATAATAAAAAGCTTTACATGTGTACAATGCATAGTTTACTATTGCTGGTATAGTATATTTTTATTGAAATTTTACCATTTTCTTAATTCAAAGTATACTTATTCTATCATTATAATCTAAGTGGTCCAATCCTAATACTACATAGTTACCAGTGAATTGCTTTCATTTAGTATTGTACTTTACAATGATAAGTACAGTGTAATGTGATTTATTTTAATAGTCTATATCTTTATGAATTTACAATTGTTTTTTTTAGTGATTTTAAAATTTTATAATACAAATATACTTATTAAGTAATCGTTATTTACAATACAGGATTTATTGTACCTATTTTTATGATAAGTGTTTTTTGTTAAAATGATAATTATAAATAATTTGTAATGAAACATTAGTTATCTCAATAATTATTTCATGTTCTCTGAAGATAATGATCTGAAATCTTTATTTAAATCAGACTTACTATTTTTAAAATCTTAAATTGAAATTGTTTAGATTAATAAATAGCAATGTTTATGTAATGTTACTGTCTTTAATGCCAAATTAATTAGCAAATACTATTTTGGATAGCGCAAAATGAATTAGCTGTTAAAATACTTATTTGAATGTTTTGGAGTACTATGATGTGTAGACAGTAGATTTAGAAAGAATTTATGTCCTTTCCTATGTAATTTAAAATTGTGATTTGTGCCAAAAAGTAATCGTGTAGTGGTATTTATTTATAAATACCTACATTTTAGTAATGTTCTATCAAAATTGCATTTACCAATTGTTAATTAGAAAGCATGTATTGTAGTAATGAACAATTTATTGGATGAATATATATGGTGTATTCAATCAGCCTGTCTTTTAATTCTATGCCTTAACTTAACTAGGGGAAATATGCTCTTTAAGTGCGTCTCCTCCTCCGTCGTATAACGGTAGGCAACGCATCTGCAATTGCGGATGTCTATGGGCAGCGGTCGCTTCGCCATTTTGGCGTCGCGCCACTTGCTCGTTTGCCACCTTATGCTATAAAAAAAACTACACATATTTGAGAACTAATTATGTATGTATTAGCAAAATAAATTTATATGGTTTAATGTCTACATAATAAACATTATGTAGACTCTTTAAAATTGTTTTGAAAATATCCCTTATCGGACATCTTCCTTTATGATGTTACTGTTTCTTAGATATTATATTTCTTAGCAAAAGGAGCCAAACAAGTTTAAGGCCGTATTGCTGACACTATTTCAAACCACCCCAAAAATGTAAGGTTTTAGGCTTTTTAGCTTAGATTAGTTTTCAAGTTAAAAATCTTGTAACTTTCGCCTACATTAGGTACCGATACTATGGCGATTGGTTTAGCTTATTGTGTTCTTGATAGATGAACAATATTTCAATCATACTAAATACTAATATTATATTTGCGAAAATTTAGATGGATATAGACTAAACGGCTGAATGGATTTCGATGGTATAAATTTAGAGCATAGTCTGGAAGAACGCATAGGCTACTTTGTTTTGTTTTGTTTTTATTCCATGTGGACGGAGTCGCGGGTGAAAGCTAGTACACTATACTATATATTGATTCGGGAAGCAAATGCATAGATCCAACCCATACATCCAACAAGATGAAGTCTCCAGTGGCAAAAAAGTTACTGTAAAGTAGGTTCCTCTTGTTTTCGATAATCAACACACAATAGAAACTTGGAATTTCTCTCTATATTACAATATCTGTATTAGATTCATAGCACGCTATTGTAAACAAAAGTTGTAAATATGGCAATCAAAAAGATATTGCTATTTAGTGAAAACTTAAATGGCAACATTGTATCATGGTTGTTAAAAGTAGGGATGTGTCTTTGGCGTTTTCGGCATTTCAGTTTTGGCGTCAACGAAACCGACAAAGTTAAGTTGAGTTTATTCGGTCATTTCAACTAGTCGAAGAACTAGTTGCATTTGTCGATTTTGTTGTCATTCATTGAAAAAAGAAAGACTGGTTGCAAAAAAAGCGATCGGAAATTACTATGTTTTCGAAAAATTGAACTAGTTGAATGAAAAATGTTCAACGGTTAAATCGTTGAAGGGTGATTAACGGTTGATTCAACTAGTTGGTGAATCAACAACCATTCCATGTCCCATCCCTACAACAGCAAAAAACCTGTGAATTGTGAAGTAAGCCGATCATTGTTTTTGATTTGATTGCCACTTTAATTATCGATCATTCTCGATTTAATACAGATCTAAATTCAAACGTTTTTAAACACGCAGAGACAACATTTTGGCTAAGGTAAAGCATTGTTCCTGGCTATTTATAAGTTTTACTTTATCGTCCAGGCACAAGGTACCCTGAGCTCCTATTTATATTTTATGAAAATGGCGTCCCCTGAATTAAGTATTTATTTTCTTTTTAGATGCCTGTTATAAAGCTTCAATCATCCGATAATGAAATTTTTGATGTTGATGTCGAGATCGCAAAATGTTCTGTAACAATAAAGACAATGTTGGAAGATTTGGGCATGGATGATGACGAAGAGGAAGTTGTTCCGCTACCAAACGTCAATTCTGCAATTCTCAAAAAGGTTATTCAATGGGCAACCTATCACAAAGATGACCCTCCATTACCCGAGGACGATGAGAACAAAGAAAAGCGCACTGATGATATTTCATCGTGGGATGCGGACTTTTTAAAAGTCGACCAAGGCACTTTGTTTGAATTAATATTGGCTGCTAATTACCTTGACATTAAGGGTTTACTGGATGTGACATGTAAAACTGTAGCCAATATGATCAAGGGTAAGACACCTGAAGAGATTCGCAAAACCTTTAATATCAAGAATGATTTCACGGCAGCTGAGGAAGACCAGGTGCGCAAGGAGAATGAATGGTGTGAGGAAAAATAAACTTGATGGTTGTTAGCTTAGTTTTTCGAATTAATCCATTTAAAAGTTAGTTTAATTTATGTTAAAAGTAAATAAAATAAAATTCCAAGTATTAGTAGTGATTTCTGAAGTGTTACAAGGCATATCAGACTAACTTACAATGTACAGCAGAATTTCCTTCTTTATGATTTGTTCACACTGTGGACATAAGAAATTAACACATTTTAATATTCATGACAAAATTTTTGACTATTTGAAGTATCCAACAAGCCATACAGTCTTAAATAGGTGTTTTTAAACTTTTGCTTGTTTTTATTTTAATTAGTAAATGTATTTACCACTTGATATCTTCCTCTCGATTTTTTGTTGTGGCGAAATTTTTAAAATATAACCATGTGAATAGTGAGATCCTGCTGTATTTAATATTTGTTTTGTTATAGATATTTACTACATCCAATTTCAAATTAATATGTGTATAAAAGTATAAATTATTAATAATTATCTTTATGCTACAAATATTGACTAATTTTATTTTAAGTTTTCTACATTTGGCATCCTGCTTTAGAACAATATCATTGTAAAAAATAATTAAACATCTTGCATTAAAGAAAGTCTTGTAAATAATGATTATTTTAAATTACATTTTCTACCCCTGATTGTAGCAATGTTTAAGACTTAAATCACCATATTGCGGTAGATCTTACTAATATTATAAATGCGAAAGTTTAGATGGATGGATGGATGGATGTGTGTTAGCGTTTGTAGCCTAAACGGCTGAACGGATCTCCATGAAATTTGGCACAGGTTTAGAGCATAGTCTGGAAGAACACATAGGCTATTTTTTATCCCTGGAATAGTTACGGTTCCTGTGAGATTCATTAATTTCGTTTTTTAATATTTACTCGATCATTCTGCAACGGTTCAACATATCTTATTGAAATTTGGCACAGATATAAAACAAAGTCTGGAGTACACATGGGATAAGCTTAATCCCCGAGAAATGTCCAGTTCCCGAGGGATACGTAGCTTTTTGTAATTTATATACCTTTATTCATTGATCCATAGTTTGTGTCAGTGGATATTATCATCAGCTCAATATATGTCCCCACTAAAGTCTTGAGATTTGACCTCAAGTTAGGGCTGACTAGGCTATAGTCAACTAACCATATCGACTCAGTTTTTAATTTTCTTTATAGAAAGTGCAGGTTGCATCTCAATGTTACCCTTCACCATAGAAATGATGGGGTCAGAGCATATAACATTTAAAAAACATTTGTAGAATACTATACTGTAACATATTGCTTGTTTATTAAATTTAAATGTTTCCAGTAGTAATTATGTGATCCCAAAAGAGACTTCTATTACAATGTTTTACTTTATATTTGGTTATTGAGTGCAACCCATAATTAGATACGAAGGAGCCTACAAAGATATAGAAACCATTTCTTTCGCATACTTTACAACTGATGAACTTTCATATAATTAATTTAAGTCTTTACTCTTTACCACCCTTTTCTTTAAAGGAGAGGATGGGAAGGGGTAGTGGATTTGACGGTGGAGATGCATAGGAAGGAGAAATATCAATATGTGCGTCTCCTCCTCCGTCGGATAAGGGTAGACAACGCATCTGCGATCTCGGATGTCTGTTGTCTATGGGCAACGGTCACTTCGCCATTTTGCGGATTGAGGTGGCCGCTTGCTCATTTGCCACCTTATGTTATAAAAAAAAAACAACTTAAATCTTATCGATATTTTATTTCGAAATGTAATAACTAATGAAAAAATAAAAAGAGATATCATTCATTACAACAGGTAACTCTTAAAAAACAAACTTACTCTGTTTGTATTTCTTAATTAAAAATTGTATAGATTATGTGATGGCGCGAAAACTTTTATCATTAGTGTAAGAATCAAAGGTGAGCATATTATCTATGCATGTCAATAAATGGCTATTAAATTTGCCATGCTGAGACTTACAGGAGGTTGCCCCTATGATTAGACCAAACAGGAATGCAGACAAAAGTAAAATAATAATAACATATTCCCATTTGTTCAAGTTCAGTAAGGTTTCTTTGCATAAGCAGACAACATCGTAAGGAGACCTGAAAAAACTTCTAATTAAAATGTGTAGTCAGTGAGATCAAGAGATACTGGACAACACAGTACTGGTTGATTCGTCATCCTTACTGTAGATTGAGAATTCGCCATAATAGCGATGCAACCGCTACCTATAAACATCCGTAAATGCAGACGCGTTCTTACCCTTTGTAGACGGAGGAGGGACCGCACATAAAGAGGATATTTTCCTTTCCTATGCATCTCTTGTACCGTCAAATCTATTTTTCTTTATAAGAAAAGTGTGGTAAACGAAAGAGGGCTAAAGATAGGCCTCCACGCAAACAGATGCAACAAGGTATTGCTTCTACTTTATGCGTCTTCTGTGTGGTCATGATATTGCACCGAGCGAAACAACCCATTCGTGAAATAGATTCTGTTGCTGGCGTCTACCGCTGTTAATATCTGAAGTTCACTACCCTTGAATTATTACATTTTGCAAATATAACATACTTATAATTCAACCTCGTGTTATCGCAAAGAAATCTGTCTGTTTCGTCTAAAAGCTTCTGAAGTTGCTGCTGTGCCAAAGCAATGACGGGACATTTTTTATGAAGAATGTTGGCTATTTCGGTTTCAGGGTCTAAATCGCAACTGCAGCCGGCGGTGGCGAGCCTTATTTCATCGAATCTTATGTCGTTTCTGGGCGATGAATCGGCCGCATCTGAATCAGGGTCCTCCCTTGGGCTCGGTGCATAGTTATCTATAGGAGAGTTCTGATGATTCCTAAAAGATTTTCTAGAATAACGGTAGATATTTTGAATTTGAAATTCATCTGTCGCCATTATTTAAAGTAAATATTGTGGTAGAATAAAAAACGATTGTAATAATTGCTCGAAATAATTGACAAGAATTGTTTTGGCTCTTATTTGCCTGTCACAGAGTATTAACAATTTTATAAATTGATTTTTACGCGTTCTTAGACAAGATTTTAATATATTTTTAATTGGTCTACTGCTGAGTTGCAAAATATACACATTTTAACTAAGTACCTACAATAAATGTTGTAATTAATTTATAGCAGGCGTGTGATGAGGTGGAAGGTATTGGGGAAGTCCAACAGTGGGCAGATAAAGGCTGATGCTGATGTTTGATAACACGATCGTACAATCACCCATCATACTTACACTTACCCTTTGCGACACAATGCATGCGTCATTTAGTGCTCTCGATTTAATGCCCCTTCTTGTACTTATGCTATATGACGGAGACCTTCCAGAGCCAACAGAAATCCTCTGACTGGAGTTTATTTTAAAAACTTTGAGAAATAAGAAGAATTTAAAGTCACCATATAGTGCGCAACGACAACCAGTAGGCAAAATTCATGGCACGATTTAAATCGATACTATTTCATATCTATACGATATAAAAATCTTGATAGGGTAGTATTTATAATAGATAATTTTTATACTACAAACAAAAGTTATTACTTTCATCATTATTTTTGTTACTCCTTATACAGAGGTTAGGAGATAAAACCACTCAATGTACAGCCGGTACACCCGTTTTTTCCGCAAAATTTGTTGAGGCGCTTTGAAGATACGTAGGAAGAAAAATCCATCCAAACTAATAATAGTAACATGATGATTATTAAATCATTAATTTCTAAATTTTTTGGAATGTACTTTATTACTATTTTATTGCAAGGGTATATAGTTATTAAAATAGACATAATTAAATGGAGTTTAAAAATAGCAGCAAACAGCAATGCGCAATAAATATCGCAAGAAAAGATAATCCAGATAACCTCATTAGTCGAGACCTTCCGTGTCGATTGGACTAAAGGAAAATTAAAACACGAGTAATAATAATTATACATTTCAACATGTCATAAGATTTTTATAACTTAAAATATATTTGTCTTTGTTTAATATAAAATAAATTATTGTTTTAGGAAGTAGCTTGCCAGTACCGTAAACTTACATTGACTAAACTAAACAAACTACACAAAAATACCGACATCTCTGTCGTTCTGTTTGGAAAAAGAGAGATAACAGTATGTTCTTGTATACTTTTTGCAGAACTATTCATAAATGCTGTACAGAGTATTCATTATTGTCATATAAAAGTTAATAATTAATCTCCAAACGATTGATGCATAAATTTCTTGGAATATTCGTACACTACGAATAATGCAGCGGTCGCCGGAACTGTTCTTATTAGAGTAGGTTTTAATCCATTGTAAAGAGCTAAGATACCTAAAAATACAAAGCAAATAAATACATTAGTCTATTATTTGGTTAAAACCAAATTAGCTCTATTATGTTTAAAATACAAGTGCTATAGTCAACTTTATTCAAATGTTTAGATATATCGTTTTCAAAATGTGCAATATCTTATTAAATTTGCGTTACATCAAAATCCACGCGGTAAATAACAAAGTACAATAAATCTTTATATTCCACTAGCTTCCGCTCGGACTCCGTCCACGTGGAATTAAAAAAAAAAAACAAAA
>NW_013525157.1:4111083-4127521 GCF_000836215.1 Papilio polytes
TTCATCGAAATCCGTACAGAAGTTTAGGCTCTAACAAACATCCATCCATCCATCTAAACTTTCGCATTTATAATATTAGGATGATTTATAATGATCGGGATTAAATTATCTTTAATTTAATCCAAGATTGTTACAAGCGTTTAGATTTATCTGAGAAATGCACGCGAAACCGGTTAATGCGTATATAACCACTTTTCCAGCCTTGATATATAAACTAGACTTAGCTAAATATGGTATGACATTAAAATACTTCTACTTTATCTCTTGAAAGGTTATCAGTATAACGTAAGCATGAATTGTCTACGCTATTCTGATAAACAATCAATCCAAAATAAACGTTATACTTAAGTTTTAAGGATTCATTTAAATTAGATCATCAAAGGATTTACAATTCTATAGTTTTGCTGTTTGTGATTAAAGTAAATTTTTCGAAGGGGCTTAAAATTTTCATTAGTTTCGATGTGAAGACTGAGAAAGTCAAAATTAGCTTATCTTTACATCGAAAACTGAATTGCGAAGATTTTATTTCGGATGAGACATGAGTTACATTAGTTTTCAATATGATCTTATACCATTTTTTTTTTAAATTAATACTTCCATCCTCTATCCCTTCTAGACAGCTGCTTTCCCCTAACCCTCCCCTGGGCAATGATGATTACAATTTTAAGTACAACTTACCTTCATTCTTTACAATCTCATATCCGACTGTTAGGAACTTTAATTTTTTGTTTGATATCTGTACACGTGACTTGATGACGTCAGAAGGAAAGATGACAGTCCACAGAACACAGCCGCCCACTGCGCCCGCGATCATTGTTCTAACAAAGCCTATATCATCCTTTGACTGTCCTGGCTTCGCTAATAATTCTCTTGTACCTTAAATAAAAAATACAGGTGTTGAAATACTTAAAAATTTTAAAATAAATTTTCTCCAATATTATAAATGCGAAAGTTTAGATGGATGGATGGATGTTTGTTAGAGTTTCTAGCCTATTCGGTGAAGCAGATCTTGATAAAATTTGGCGTACATGTAGATAGCATAGAACACAGGTTACTTGCTTTTTTTAATTCTAAGCGGACAGAGTCGCGAGCCTAAGCTAGTAATTTAAATTATTGTCAAGATATAGACAATAGCCATATGAGAGTAGGACCAAAATTATGAATTAATGAAACAAATCAGAAATACAATTATTGTCTATATACATATTACTACTAGATTTCGGTCGCGACTTCATCCGCGTGAAATAACTTTTTATTAATATAACTAGACTATGTTACAGTGATATAATTTAGCTTTATAATGGTGACTTTTTTAAAACGGCCGAGTAGTTTTTAATTTTTTTTATATTAGCCTACATCAATAGTAATCAAATATCGGTAGAGTCGATGGGTTATTTTCTAACAAAGACTTTCGAACCTTCATATCCACCGAAAAAGAAGAAATATCCTGGCATCTCCCTCATGATGGTCGGCACCAGACCTCTGAAGAGACCTTGTATCCCATATTGTTTGAATATCTGTTGAGACAGCTGTAGCGGCGTTATCTATAAGTAATACGACTATTAGTTACAATCTGTTGCCCTTGATATCGCGTACATTTATCTCAAGGTACTGATAGTGTGTATTTAGTTTAATAAAATTAAGCTTAACAAGTAATTTAAAGGTTCTTGTACTTTTACTTTACTTTTATTTTATAACATACTTGGATAGATTAATCTGTTCCCAATACGAAAATTAAGGGTACACTCAATGCCAATAAAAATGGACTTCAAAAGTTTATCTAATGATAAATACTTCTTGATAAGCACGTGGTCATACTTCCGAGTTATTTAATTTGTAATCTCAATATAGGACCACATTTATAACTGCTAGTAACCAGGTTCGGACTAGCTTTTGATCGCGACTTCGTCTGAGCGATATTAAAAAAAAATGTTATCCAGTGCCAATGAAGCTTTCTAACAGTAAAAGATTTTTTAAAATCGATTGAGTAATTTTCGAGTTTATTCCTTACATGTAAAGACAAAAATATATTTAGCCTCTATTTAACATTAGCATAGAATAATTTATCAGGAAAAATTGTGCTTAAAACAACTCATAATAATGACATGTATAATAAAATACCCAAAATTCATCATACAGCTGTTTGGGAGCCTTGCATGTTGACCTCTCGCATGGCTTGAAGTTGGCACTTGATCAGTTCAGTGGGACACAAAGTAAATGACGAGAAGAAAGCGGCCAGGAATCCCGCAGTTGCATTACCCATCATAGAAAGTTGGTCCGTGCTCTAAAATATTGACTTTTTTATCAAATGACAGGAAACATGTGTGATGCAATTATGTTTCGCTTTGTAAATTATTAACAGAATCTATAATTTCCCTTTATAATAAAAAAATCGTACTTTATCTTGGACTTAAAGTAAAATGAGAATGAATACTTAATTAAACTATTAACAAACTTTGACCTGTAAATTACAATACACGCTCATACATATTACACCTAATAATTAATCAAAGCAAAAAGGTTAATGACTTATACAATGGGCCCTTTTTCAATTACAGCCAACATTTAAATTTAACAAATCCACTCCATCAAGAATTTAAAAATTAGGATAATACATGATTTGAATTGGTTCTGATACCCATTTTTCCTGACAACCCTTTCAGAATAATTAGCAATCATTAAAAGCACACCATAGAATGATGAAGAAATTATTTTCTGCTAGCTTTCGCCTGCGCCTCCGTCCATGTGGAATTAAAAAGTTAAATTAAAAAAACAAAAGTGAGTAGCCTATGTATTCTTCTAGGCTATGCTCTATGTCCATGCCAAATTTCATCAAGATCCGTTCAGCCGTTTAAGCTACAAACTCTAACAAACATAAATCCATCCATCTAAACTTTTGCCTTTATAATATTATAAGTATAAGTAAGAAGTAAGATTTAAGCCCATCAGCTAGTGCATTCAATGCTGTTTCACACATAATTACATATTGCTAACTAGCATTTGCTTACAAATTTGTCTATGAAATTAAAAATAATAATACAAATAGCCTATATTACACACAGATAAATTAACTTTCTAATGGTGAATGAATTACTGAAATCCTGATGAAAGACATACAAAAATACAAATCTTTTCTTTTTATAATATTAGTATAGAAGTAAAGATATAGCCCTCATTCATAAAAAAATCAAAACAAAATGTTTACCTCGGTACCTGTAACATGACAAACAAACTTTTGACAATAGCCATATGCTGCAAAAAGTACAGAGTTCTCTGCAACATTGGCCATTATCGCTGGTGTGGTCCCTGCATATAGCCCTCGGATTATGCCATCATTTCTGAGTGTCTGTTTTAAACAATCATACATGCCTTTATATAGGTGAGGGAACGTTTGCATCTTTACTTTCACTGTATCCAATGGTTGCCCAACATAAACAACTGCTACACCACCTGGATCAAATTATTATATTTTTATAAATATAATTGAAAAACACATATAATCACAATATAAGAATACAAAGTTATTAACAATTGTATATAAATAAAAAATATTTGTAATAAAACAGCAGGAGCTAAGAATAAGCTCAATATGTTATAGATCAAATCTAAATAAGTGTTTTATGTAATAAGTACTTTATTATAAGAAATGTGTTTTATTTTTAGTAAATCTAAACATATTTGAAGTCGATTGTATTAAAAGTCAAATGCAAGGGAACAATAAATACCAAGTGATCCTGCAACAAAATCAATTGCTCCGCTTTTTAAGCCTTTGCTCTCCGAGGAGTGTGCCATCTTAAGTTTTCTTAACAAACCTAAAATGAAGTAGTTTATAAAACTTTTTTTGATTAACTAATAAAATTATTGTATGAAAAGAATGAGGCGAGAGGTGAATTACAAAAATGGAGTGGTATGTCTTTTTTTTTAATTTTATTATAGTCGAAGATAACCATAATTCAGAAAATAGGCAAAGTATGTTTGTAATTAAAAAAACTCACGAAATGCGAAAGGAATATCATACATAAAAACAACTATATTTTAGCATAGACACATTTCTTAAGAACATGATTGTATATTTAAAAAAATCTTTTGATATCTTCCATAAATTTTATATGCGCGATCTTATTTTTAACAAAAACAAGACTGGAAAAAACTTTTGGTACTCACTTTGTTTGTCGTAATGTATTGAAAACTTTGAGCCTATAAGAAGTTACTAATATAAAGTTTAATTGAATAATACGAAAAACATCCAAAACTAACTTAATACAACCATCAACGAAGGTGTCACAATTTGAATTGAAACTTTTAGTTGGCACATTTGACAGTGACATTTGTTGCTCAAAGAATAAATCGAAGACAAGCCATGTTTTAAATCAATTGAAAGTAATTACTTTTCAACTTAAACGGCGACAAAGGTGTTGAATCCATTGTGCATGTGCAATATCGATGAGTTATTGTAATGTATAAAGTGTACCGTACAGCTTTTCACATGTTCTATAAGTCCTTTGATTCTAATTTAATTTTATCAATATTTGTTCACAATGACAACTGACACTGACAGTAACTGTTAAATACTCTATGGTAAATAGTTCACGGAGTGCGTCCTCGATTAGTTACTAAAACTATTTGAGTAACTTAATAAAATATTTTTAAATAATTACTTACCTTATCGTAAATACTTAACATTAAGTTTGCGTATAAAGATCTTAAAAATTCTAACATTTTTATTAAATTATGCTTTTTTAATTAAACCAAGTAACGGTATTTAATAATCTGTAAAAACATTAACATATGAATGAAGTGTACGAAAACATGGTTGTTTTTCAGCTTTTCTTTATGATTTTCAAATATAGTTAATGCTGTTTATTAATAATCTGAGTTATATGTATAGAAATATAAAATGCAAATTTAAAACTGAGTTTTTGTTTTGATAAATTTGTTAATAACCTATCCGTTCAAGCGTCCGAATGCTTTCGATATAGCAGAGTTGTTATTGGAAATAAATATGACTTTGGAGTTGTTTTAACGCAATAAGTAAGTTTATAAGATATTCGAATGTCTGTTCTTTGAGGTAATATAAGTATTTTAGTGATCAGTGTATTTAATTATGTGAAAAACAGTGTGAAAATTTGACGTGTCGATTTTTTAAGATTAGTGATCGGCCGCCATATTTGTCCTTTTAAATTTTACTCTTTTATAGAATTATAATTTTCTGTATTTACTAGTTATGTGTATGATACAAGGGTTCGATTACATAAATCGTATATTAATAAATAACAATGTGAAATTCCAAAAACAACGTTATAATTGTGTATAAGTTATGTTGTTTTTACGAAATCTTTCGCGTCTTTGTTTAGGTAATCAGGATGGTTGTTGGGTCGGCATCATACCCTGGGAGGCAAGTGCTTCACAAAATGCAGCCGATGGGTATGACTCCCCGCGAGCTTTCGGACTACGACGACTTAGCAACAGCTCTAATAGTTGATCCATATCTTGGCATCACAACACATAAGATGAACATACGTTACAGACCATTAAAAACTAATAAAGAGGAATTAAAAAGTATCATAAAAGAATTTATTCAAACACAGGATTATAATAAAGCATACAACAAATTGTCAAATGGAGAATGGATGCCAAGACATTTCACAAAAAACAAACATCAACAAAACAAGTTCAGAGAACATGTTAGTAAACAAAACTTACTATTGGTGATTCTTTTTTTTACTGTAAATTTTAATTGTTTTGTTAATTTTCAGATTTATCGCTATCTGAGGGTTTTCGACAAAAAGGCTGGATTTGTAATTGAACCATGTTATAGATATTCATTAGAAGGTGGAGTTGGAGCTAAAATTTCAACTACTAAGAAGTTTTTCAAACATGAAAGGATTGACTTTCTCGTTGGATGTATTGCTGAAATGACTGAAGAAGAAGAAAAACAGCTGCTACATCCTGGAAAAAATGATTTTTCTGTTATGTACAGTTGTAGAAAAAATTGTGCTCAGTTATGGCTTGGACCAGCTGCATACATTAATCATGATTGTAGGCCAACATGTACTTTTGAAGCCACAGATCGTGGCAAAGCTTTTGTTCGTGTATTAAGGGATATAGAGGTTGGAGAAGAAATTACTTGTTATTACGGTGAAGACTTTTTTGGCAATGGGAATTGCTATTGTGAATGTGAAACTTGTGAAAGACGAGGTAAGGGTGCATTTTCAGTAAAGAATGGACACAATGATGAGGAAGCTACAAGATATAGATTTAGAGAAACTGATAATAGAATAAATAGGACAAAAGCTAAGTTAACACAAAAACCAGAAAACGGGAAACCTCCTGAAAAGGCTCGAATATCAAACAGACAAGTTTCTAATATTGTTTCCCCTCTTAGTATGAAGGAAATGAAGCAAAAAGGATTGACAAAATATGATGCTGAACTGTTAATAGCTCAAGGATGTATTGCAGATGTTGTTGATGGATCCCGTGACAAAGAATCACAAGGGAGTAGAGAATCTTCAGCTTCACGAAGAGGTGAACGTTTGAGAAGAAGGGCCGACAGTGGTCGTGCTCATAACGGTGTTTCTGCTACTGCCACTGCATCACAGCTTCATGAACAACCTTCGCGTTGTTGCAGTATAACTAGTTCACGGAGCAGTTGTGACTCCCATACTGGTATAGTTTTACGAAGTCATAAACGCCTCATTGATTCTCAATCCCCTTGTACAAAAGTTAGAAATAGTTCAAAGAATAGCACAGAAGTTAAAAATGGAAGAAATCATATTGTTCCTAAACAAGACACAGAATTGCCTAATTATACAGATACAGATAAAATACAAATTAAACAAGAACTACATAATGATATTTTTAAAGATAATTTCCAATCTGAGACTAGTAATATTAGTAAAGCAGATACAGAAACAGAAAACAGTAACGATAACAAAGAATCTCTATTGGAAAGAGCTGAATCATGTACTTCTATGTTAACAATAAAGAAAGAATGCTATGATAGTTCATATAGAAAAGAACAGAACAAAGTTGAATGTGTGAATGATGAGACATGTATAAAAAGAGAAATATTTGACTTTAGAGAAAATGTAAACCCAAGTGAATCTACAGATACTACAATAAGCAAACACAAAGTTGATATCTCTCATAGGATTGAAGAGGTAAAAAAGGAACCAGAGTCTGGACTTGCAGATAACTCAAATAAAAGCAGTGAGTGTCCCTGTACACCACCACAAAGAAAAACATTAAAGTTAACTCTGAGAATGAAACGTAGCCCAGCTGAAGAAGTAATGAATTGTGGTGGTACAACAGATGAACCAGAATATGAAGTGTTGCGCCTGGAGGGCGTAGATCCTGAAACGGCCCGCCGTTTAAAGAAGCGTAGACGATCAAAAGAACGACATCGTAAACATAGTCCAATCCGTCCTCTGCCTCCGATGAAAAGATTGCGGCTGATTGTCGGCAATGAGAGTCGAACTATAAATATTCCAAACGCAATATCGGCGGACTGACAGCCGCAACTACCTTATAGTTATTATTTCCACCGCTATATTCAATTATTAGTTTAATTGATACTGACTAGGATTATTTCGTCTAGTATTTATTTTGTGATGTGAACATTCATATTTGAATAATGTGTGATAGGCATCAGAATGATTAAAGTGATAATTCCAAGATATTTATTACAAAAATATGTAAAAACTGTGTTACATCATTAGCACTCAATTGTTTTTATCTAATTGACCTTTTAGTGAAATGTATTAATCAGAAATGAATTTATTTGCATGTTTTATGTTTGTTTTTAATGTGTGGATAGAATTCCATTATTTGGAGTTTAATTGAACATTTCCTTTAAATTTTGTTAATTTTGTCATTTCACTGTTGTAGTGATGTTATATTTAATTCTGTTCGTGTTTAGGTCTGTAGTTAGTGCCGCAGATGTTACTGTGGTGTAATAAGATCCAGGAGACTTCAGTAACCACGTTATAAATAATGTATGTAGTAATGTTAGTGATTCGCCGGGATTACTCTAGTTTGACATGTACGAGTTACGCGATCCATGTATTTTACGCTTATAAATAAACTTATGGTAATATCTGGAACTGTCTAACAAGCAATTATGTAATTAGTATTAAGATATTTTGATATAAATCACAGGATAGAAATGTTAATATCATGTAAATATGCTGGATTCTTATTGGTTATTGCCTCGTTTCTGGGTTTTAAATTTTTGACTTAAATTTGGAAGTTCCTCTTGAAGGGCTAATGTCACCTAGGCCAGGACTGATAGATTTTTGAGGAGACTTGCAGTACAGGTATTACAATAATGACTTTATCCCACTTAGTTTTAGATGTAAATTTGTTATTGAGTATTATGTTTTTAAACAAAGCAATAATACCCAGAAGTTAGAAAAATTATTGTGATTTATGTACACCTTATTTACCAGCCTAGTTAAATAACATTTAACATTATTTCTTGTCTAAATATAGACACTAGGTTTTGGTTATTAGCTTTAATATTTTTCATACCTATTGAAATATCATACTAATATATGTATGAATTAAACAATGATATATGTATGAAACTTATTTCATTTCAAATATGTAATCGCCTTATAAAGCGCAGGAACAAAAAAATCATAGATCACAACTACATTTCTCTATGTACTTTTAAAGGGGGAATACTTAAATCGTGACTATTTGAAATGCAGGCATATTGTTATTGTAAATTCGTATGATTATATAAATATAAGTTCGCATGTCTAGTATGTAGGTAGTTTGATGGATCCCATGACTTCGTGTTATGAATTAAATGTAATTCCGGCTTCAAAGTTACTTTTAGTGAAGTATTCGATCTCCATTTGTTGGTATGTAAATGACAAAATTAGGAAAAAAATATTAATACATAATAAATAAAATTTAAAAAAAAATATGGTTTTTCCATGTTATAGGTACTTATTAGCTTGAACACTGCCGCATCGTACAGCCATTGTATTGATTAGGAGTTAGGACATTACCAATGATTTTAATGATGAATAATTGTTTGTATTTCTCACATTGTAATAGTATATTTTACTCGTTTTTGATGTACAATCTCGGAAATCTGCGGTGTCCCACTTACGAAAAATTACCTCGTCCCTCTAAAGACAAACTCTCTTACAAATAACCTAGTAGTTCTGAGATGACAAAACCGACCTTTTTAGTAAATACAAAAGCTATGTCCTATTGGTTATTGTTCCGTGTCTCAATGGGTATACTACATTCAAGTGATTAGCTTTTAAGGTGGAACACCGCCAGATTCTCCGATTGTACATAACTGCTAGTTCTGGCTCAACCATTGGTGAATATTCCTCAAATATTAGATATCAGAAAAAGTAATATACTTACGTAATATATAAATGTCACCTTTTGGTTTGTAGCATTTTAAAGGATCATGATTATCAAAAATAAACAATTATTCGATTGAATGAAACAAATGACTTAACGATTTTATTTTAAAAACCCTGATAAGTACGACAATGAATTCAAATTATTAGCTTACAACTGGAAACCTATAGAGCAAATGATAACTAGGAATAGTTATATCGTATTTGATTTATCAACCATATTACTATTGTAAGAAAATTCTCTCAACATTCCTCTTTTTTTTCACGTTTAAAACATTTCTAATTTCAACTTTACCCTGCTTGTTTCTCAAATATTACGTGAATTAGCTGATGAGTCTTTATGCCAATAGTACTAATCAGCACTGGAATAATGTGACAAATTGGCGCCAGTGAGGCTATTACACATGTTGAAGTTGGTATTTGTCACTTTTCTGGTCCTGTCAGTGATGCTGAATAAACAAAATATGTTTACGATGTCATTCTTTGTCCCTTGTTTCAAATTGACCATGGAATAATAGGGATGGGTCTATATTGAGGAATAAAGAGACAGACACACAAAAAAATGTTCTTATTTAATGCAAAATTAAAGGTAAGAAATCAAGTTGAATATTTACTGTTTTTATGGTATTTTAATTATTAGTTTACAATAAATTGTCAGAATTAATAACAAAAAAATTTAGTACTCGCAGTTGGTTTATTAAAAACTTAATGCAAAAGTTACACATTACGCCAAATTACACTGGAGACCACTTCTAGGGTGAGAGATTGTTAAGTGGTGTGTAAGAATTAGTGGCCATACCTGTAAATACACAAGAAACAATAGTTAATCAATAATATCAGAATGTCTTGAATATTTTGATTTTACTCTCTTTAATTTTGGAGCGGACTGGAGGATTCTTTGTCAATTTGTTGATCATCAAATGCTAAAATGTTTTATAACATTAAATTCTATGATGGTTACAAAGTTTCATTCAATTAACTTACTTTTGGAACTCCCATTCTCTGTTGTCTAATGGACACACTTGTCGAGTTTTGAGCCAACGTGAAATACAATGGAAGTGGAATGCATGCTGAAAAATAATTTTGGAATACAATGTTAATGACAATCTAAACTAAAGGAAGTCTTTAAGCTGCATCAAAATCTACATTAGACAAAAATTCATTGAAAGTGAAAATGGACCATATTTATTATTAACATATATTAGTTTTTGTATAAATTAAATCTCAAATATTAAATTAAATTTAATAATACGGGTTTCGGTTATTATTGACATAACAAACACACATTTATACTTACATTACAAACTCCCCAAGCAACTGTGCATTCTTCACTGGTAGCAGATGCTTGATTCGCTTGGCATTCTATGCAAAGATCCATTATGTGGTTACGACAGATTGCGCAGTTGTCCACCACAATATCTGCAAGTAACTTAGACTTAGTTATTAAAAGAATTTCGTGAATACAACTTATAGGTTATACACCAAATCGATTATTTCAAACTTACCCCAAGCCCACAAAGCAACGGCGTTCCACTGAAATTAGAATTATCTTATTGAATTTCAGTTAATCATTTATTTGTTTATAAAAACAAAGAGTGATAGCAACAAAGAAAATTATTGGGTGCAAATGATGACTTTACCTTTTTTACTTCAAATCTTTTCTTGTCTCCTTTGCTACTGCTTGAAGAAGCCATTTCGACTTCGTCTTCGTCAATATCCATTGCGGATGCCATGTTTTTTACAATTACCTTGTTTTATGGTCCTAAAATGTTAATAAACTGTTAGTAATTTCATAGATGTTATTTGACAATGACAGCTTTGAACTTTGATGTTAATTTGACAGCCAGTCGTATTCAAGTCCAATTTAGTGTTGCTGTTTTATAAATGTTTAATGCCTTAGCCAGTAATAAAAAAAGTAACTATGCAAAAAAATCCTTCAAGTAAGATAATGTCGAACGGTAATGTATAAGACGCTTGTTTAAAGCTTTTGGATTTAGGAAACTGCAATAATAATAAAGTCGTAGCATTTCTTTTGCCAAGAGAAATAAAAAAAATTGAAAAGGAAGGAAATTTATTATTATTAAGCTACATGGTTTTTCAGTTCGAATTCATTATCGTCGCGGCTACTGGTATAGTTTTTCGTTTTATACGAGTTCTTCCAAATTTCGTAGAAGCAAACCGTAGCTTGAAATCTGTAGCAAACTAAAAGTGGCACCGACACATGCGTAATTAATGTCCATGCCCATACTCCGAAAAATTCCATCTGTAAAAGACAAAAAAATGTTTTATTTAGGTATATTTGAGTGAAGTAAACCGTCAAAACTAAATTTTCTGACGAAAGAAGAAGAATTTACTTGTAGGGGATGGTATTCTGCTCTCGCGTTTTTTACACGGTTGAGCAGCCACAGTGCAAAGTTGCCGACCAATAGGAATGTCACCAGCTGCCGACCGGGCCTTCTGCTCGCACCCGCGCACCGCCGCGACCACGCATCTAGCACCAGCAAGGACTGGCACGAACTTTGTATAACTGCACATAGTGGTGCTATTATCCTATAAATGAAATAAAATTAATATGAAGAGGATGATCCTATTTACTGTTGGCAAATTTGGTGTGTGTGTTGTAGGAAAATAACTTAAATTAATTTAAAAATAACTTGCCTTGTCGCTCGTCGGCCTTCAGGATATCTTTGAATAAGGAAGCCGGCTCCTATAATTTGAAAGAGATAATAAAGGTAGACTCCACATTGGGTGACAAGGAGCAACGCGTGCTCCAGAGGCATCGTGGTAGATATTTTGCGTAATGTCAATAAACGCATTCTCTGAATACAAGCTCCAGAGCCTATAGTCATGATAACAAATAGAACTGTCTCCCATATATTGATCTGAAAATATAAAATGTAAATAATTAAATGTCATTTAGCGATTTCATTTGTTTTTGATGAATTTTAAAAATATTAGGATCACTTTTGACTTGCCCTTCCGACGTGTTACCTGTAATAAAGCAAGTTCAACGTGTTTGTCCTTTTGAAAGAGTCCATTGAAGAGCATGAGGCTCACAACGGTCCCTGCTAGTACCGCTATACCCATGAACAAGCCCTTGTGAGCGCTGCCGCAGTCTACGGAAAAGTGATTGTTGGACTTTACTCTCGCGCAGCATTGCTTCACCTCTTTTGTGTAAACCCCGTTTGAATTGACATCGTTTCCAGGTTTCTGAAATTCATTTATTACATTATTTACTTAAAGCTAGCGCAATTACATTTTGACTGCATCGTCACATTCTTCAGGTGGGATCGTGGTCAAGCGCTAGCTTAACAAACATTAAAAAAAAATATATTTCGTTGTTAAAATAATACAAGTGAAAGAGCTATGATTAATTTGTTATTAGGTTTCGTTTGTTCCAGTTTAAATAACGTGTTTCGAATATAATAATTATACATTGATTATTTTGACAAGTCAAGACAAAATGAATGAATTAATCTGTACTAATATTATAAATAGAAAAGATTTTTGTATGTATTGAAGTAACTCAAAAGCTACTGTACCGATATCATACATTTTTTCACCGGTCGAAAGGTAATTTATCCGTGAGTAACATAGGCTATGTTTTTTTATTACTTTTAATTTCATGCGGGCGAATTCGCGAGCAATAGCTAGTCTTTTATATTTAAATATTTTTTCGTAATACGTGAAAGTATAATTGAATGAGTGTTGCATTCTCCTATCTCCGCTACCGTGTTTAACTTAATTATCATTGCTGAATGTGTCCACTCAGTTTCATTGCTGCGTCGGACAATGTAATCAGATTTGTGCGATTCATATTCAATTTTGTACAACGATGACACTGACACATTATAAAAAAAAACAACACGACTACTATTAAAGTTTAAATAAAAAACGATATAAGATTCCTTACCGATCCAGGTACGGTGCAAAGGTCGTTCCAAATCACAACTATTATGATTGAGCAAAGAAGGCTGTACTCAACACCACAAGGTCTTAGATACGGATTTACAGATCTAATTAAAGGAGTTATTATATCAGATATATTACAACTCCAAGTATCTGTAGATATTGTTATATTTTCAATCATATCTGTACTATTGTAATCTTGATCAAAATAGTTTGCCTCATCAGTTGCTATGGAAGATTTAGTTGGTTCATCGATGGTGGTGTATCTTATGAAAGGTGGACTGTTGTATGCAACAGCAATAATATCATCCCTTGTCTCTTGTATGATAACGTTAAGCCACTCGCAAACATTTGTAGCAATTAAATGCATCAAACCGAATCTATCAAGAACTACTCCGCGCATTGGGTCCAATATCTGTAAAATTGGTAAAATTTTAAATATGTATGTTTATCTTAAATCAGATGAATTTTCTAAGTATTAAAATGTTTTGTTAAAGTAAAATATATGAATCCCATTTTAACCACAAAAATGTCGTTAAAAATGTATTACTTACGTCTGTGTAGGAAAATATAAATACACTTTGTGCCACCATAAATAAGATTCGCAGAGTCGGTTTTAACGCGATCATAATTATCTGGCAATCTCCGGACAGGTCGAAATACTCGGCGATCTGTAGGCAGGAGTAGATAATGGAGCCAACACTAAAACCTGCTACTCCTATATGCAGGTAAAAACTTCCGTATCGCGTCCGTTTCACACTAACTGTAAGAAAAATACATAATTTATGCGGAGTATTTTAAAATATGATAAAACTCTGTATGTTAGAGATGAAAATACTTACCTTTGCTTTTCTTCACTTTGCTCAAATGGTAAAATGTGTAACCCAAAAAGAGCATACTAACAATATACAAATACATGGTGAATATCTGAAAAGAATATGTTGAAATGTCAAATGCTCCCATCTCTTTATCATCGCAACCTAAGTTAAAGTGATTTCAATTTTTTATATTAATCTTTGATTCGCTACTCGCCTTCTTTCCTTTTTGACTTTGACTAAAGTATCGCACAACTGTTTAGTCATGCTTTGATTCCTATGATCTTATATAGAGATTGAGTTAAACAGTTGAATGGGCTGCGAAACAATCGACAATCACATAACCGTTGTCCGATAGTTTAGTCCAAGGTGGCACGCCTACTCTAAATCTTAATACTTACATCTGAGGTAACGTTTGTAACAAGTTCATTCTGTATAGTGCTGGTGACCGGCAGTGCAAGACCTAAAACTATCAGTAGCTTAGCGTAAAACGCTGACAAGACCACTGTCATTGATTCACTGAAACAAAATGATATATGGAAACAATTAGTACGTTCAGTGCACACACACCTGCAGCTAACGATAATTATTCCAAAACTGTTTAATTAATCAGATGAAATTTGAAATTCTTCATTAAATTTAGCAAATGCACAGAATTTCGTGTAACTGATTCAGCTTGTACAAATTATTCAGCGGAAATTGTTTGAAATATCTAAATAGACCTGCATGCGATAGATTGAGTGCCTTCATACTTTATAGTAGTACTACTTTAACGTAGTGTTATTTTAGTGGAAAATAACTAAAATAACGTAAAAAACATCCAATTCTTTCTATGGGGTTGCACTTTTAGCTAGCTATATTGATATTAACTTGTGTAACATTCCATGTTATTGATGAAGGTTGAGGCTTATGTAAGCTATCAGTATAGACTCACTCGCCGTGTGAGAGAGGGCTCCGTGGTTTGTTCGGTGCGTGGTCGACGCTGGAGGTGCTGCTACAAGGCAGAACGACGCTCAGCCGCGGCAGTGAGTGTGGGGGATGCTCTCTGAAACCGATTGGATTTTCATTATGTAACGAAAAACTTAAATAGAAGTAATAACAATGCCAGGGCTATTTTTTGTTGTTAGGTTAAGATTGCTTTTTGTTTATTTTAAGCGTGAAGCTCGAAGCTAAAAATGGTTGTTCATTACGTTAAATGACTTAATTAAACCATTGTTCTCATGAGACTTAGGTTACTTACTAATAATTAACTATTTAGGATCAATTGAGCAAACAAATGGAACTAATATTGACTCATATTACAATTATGATGATATTTGCTAATATTGATAAGTAAATGTTAAATATGCTTGTCATAAATATTAGATTTGCGACCAATCTTCTAAAATAAGCGGTTATGCTGGTACAACGAGAATTTTAGTGACGTAATAATGTTAAGGTAGTTGTCTGGTTTTAGATAATAAGTTAGGACTTGTCGAGCAATTGCTGGGCTTCGGTTATCTTTCCGTCAAGAAGATGACGACGGTATATTACATTTTGTTAATGTTACGCAACATACATAAGACTAGTAAAATAAGAAGATCAGTGAAAGATGGAGAATTAAATTTAAAGCTGCAATCGTGTGGGTGTAAGGTTACAAGCCGATTTGTTTTTGTTTGATCGAGCGCTTATCGACTAATAGTGTGCTTAATGAAGGCTCGCCGACTCACCTTTCATCCTCAGGCACAGCGAGCAGAGGCTCATTCCGCTCGCGCCACTCCTTCCCACCCGCGCCGTTCTGATTGGATTTCTCTTTATTTTTCACCATCATAATATGTCCGGGAGCAAATTTTTATTACGGAGTAATAGGAAGCACTTTAATCACACGCCCTCTGCGAACCAATTACCGTTATCGATTTTTAAATCTTATCCCGTCTTCATTCAAGTTGTGTTGTGAATCACACATGCTAATACATCTAGAGCGAGTCATGCACTGTTCATAGTGACATTGGTCTGATCCACAAACGTGTTCGTATGTGTGTAAATAATTAGTTATTAGTAATTGTAACGAGGTACAAGTTTGCTTTAAACGAAGGTAAATTGACAGGCGAGATGAAAAATGTAAATTTGTTTGGCGAATCTCGGCCCGAGATCCACTTGTAATGGAATAAATTAAAACACAAGTAAAATTGTTTTATTAATAGTGCACAAAACAGATATATTATGAAGACTACGCTAAAATTTCTTATATCTTTGATTATAAAAACTTTAAGTTGCATTAACTATTCCAAGAAAAAAATTAATACAAATAAATGTAATTTACATCCAATAATATATATACTGCTGGAA
>NW_013525157.1:4127580-4144213 GCF_000836215.1 Papilio polytes
CCTCATCTCCCAGCACTACGCGGTTAATTAGACGTCTACTTCTAAACGATCCTGTGACTTACCGCTTACAGCTTATTTCTGCTCCAGTATTAAATTCTGTTCCAAATATAAAATGTTATTGGACGTTCCGGCTGCGCGTAACTTTGTTTACTTTTTTAATCTTCAGTCATTACGCAGCGCCTTGCCGCGTGACGTTTACCTTACATTAGCTTGCAGACTCGTTTATTTATTACTAGTATAAATACGGAATAAATATCACAAGGTTGTTTTTAACTGATATTAAAAGTGCAAGTATAAGATACTGTGTTCATCATGAGTATCGACTACGTATGGTACATCAACAATTGATAAGCGACGTCAGAATACGGCCCACAGAGAATATTGGTAGTGGGGATATCCGATGTCAATGTTTATCCTCACCCTGTCATTCACGAGTTAATGCCTACGGAATAATAGGTGACTCCACTCGGCTAGCATTGCTTATTCTTGCGTATTTACAGACTCCGTTATGTTCGCTACAGCCACAGATAATGCTATACAACTTGATAGTGCGGGTGCATTGGAAGATCTGACTTATGAGTTTGTTTATTTTTAATAATTTAATATTTTAATTCAACAAAAGAATCACTTGATTATGTTTCGAAATAATATATGCTGCAATAGTTTTTGAAACGCATAACATCACACTTTAATATGGTTGTTAATGTAAATAACTTAAGCTCAGAAATAATAATAACTTCATACAAATGAATAGCGAAACTCCATAAACAAAATAACTCTAAAACAAATCTAAAATCTTACATTGTTTGTTAAAATTTCCGTGGAACGTGATGAGGCATTTACCGCATTCAATACTAACCCTTTGTCACGAACTAACTGCCGACAACAATACTTCGCTAATTGCGTTTACTTTAAAATGTTACAATTGATTTCGTACACTAAGAGCTTGCGCACACCTGAAACTAAACTATAGCACAACTGTTTAGTCTCACTTTGATTCATATGAGTTTTTGGATCATACTTCTCCTTCATAACTAAGAAAACATGTTTAACAATTATACAGTATTTTTACATGTGATATTTTAATGTGTTTAATGGATTAGAGTTAACAATTTTGGGAACATCGTTTGTCAACGATTCAAAATAAAACAATACTCCATTTGATTTTATTTAAAACCTTCTCAGAATAAAGTGGTAAAAATAATATGGTATGCAGAAATAGTCTGTTCTGAAACTAGATGGCGCAACATGTAGCGTTTCTTTAAAAACCTCGCTTCTACGAAGTTTTCCGTAGAGCTCTCACAGCGTACACTTTATGTTGGTTAATATACATTAACTTTTATTATACCAATCATATTCCATTTTTAAAAAGTCTTAAATTAACGATTAAAAAAGAAGCTATGTAAAATATATTTATTTTTCAAAGTAAGTTGTAAAATTTCCTTGTTAATCTTATACATTTAAGTAAATTGGTTTGTTCTTGAAGCTGTTCTTCCAAATTTCGAAGAGGCATATTGTGGAGTGGAAGCGGTAGAAAATTGCCAGCGGCATCGACACATGCGTTATTATTGTCCAAGCCCATGGACCGTAAAACGCCAAGTGTGCTGGACGGAATTCTGCTCGATTCTGTAAAAAAAACCATTATGCAGTTAAACAGTTTTAGTATTGGTACTGATATATTATTTATTTTTTTTTGTATTTGCATGCGATAAAATAACTTCGATAAACGTTGAGTAGGGAATTATTTTGTTAACAATTTATAAAATAAAATTGTTCCCGCCCGGGATCGAACCGGGGACCTTGTGCGTGTGAAGCACACGTGATAACCGCTACACTACGGAAACTTGTTTCGAAAACAGGAATGCCTACATATTACTTAAAAATCTTTTATTGAATAGAGGATAATAACATGAATTAGTAAATATTACATGCTTGTCCTTTTTGTACAGCCATAGACTATCATCGTATATAATTTTAAGAACAGCATAATTTATTGCTTGGACGAAATTTCTTTATACTCGTATGTGGACTTTATTACCTCCTAAAATTTATTCTTCCTACTCCAAAAATACTTTCAATAGATTGGGATTATTAAAGTTAGACATCAAAGTTACCTTTTCCAATGTATTGATAGCCCACATGGCCATGTTGGCAACGAGGAGGAAGGTGACGAGTTGTCGACCCGGCTTCTGTCGGCGCTGCTCCGACGTGCTACTGCGACGCCACCATGCATCCAGGATGAACAGAGATTGCAAGATGGTCTGGAAACGAAGAATAGTCAGGAACTATATTCTATGTATGCAACTTCTACCTAGTTTGATGCATAGAGTGCAAGCAAGAGTTGAAAATGTTAGAGCAAGAGAAGTTACAAATCTTCGTTCAATCAACGAATCAACCTCAAATGTCGTTATAACATATGAATATTCCGTATGTTAAGTTACATTTGTCTATGTTCTCCCGTTTCTATTAATCTCTACTTCACTTTTTACCTTCTCTCATTTTTTTGCTTCCTTCTACTATTAATAATTGGACTTTAGGTGGGATCGTGGTCAACCACTAGATTACACTTATATCAATAATTATTTTCTATCACCTGATTCAATGATAATAGTTCTGAGAAGAATCCAGTGACGCCGGTGCTGTTGTCATTGTACATAGTATGGTGACTGCCGATCAGACTGAACATGCAATACACAAACATCCCCGACTGCGCCAAGATCAATAAAGATGTATCAAGACCTAAAATTGCTGAAAGGAAATATGAGAATAAGAGAATATTTAAATTATCCCATTAAACGCGGACGCACCTTGCATTGCGACCGTCGATTTTTTCGATTGTTAATTCAACTGTTTAGTTGCATAACTAAAATGGAGTAGTGTGCGCACCTCCATAGATGATAGTTCTCAATGATAGTTTAGTCATTTGTGCACGCTCTTAATGACTGTACATATAGTAATCTCTTTACATGTCATCATGTGTAAGGCATGTAATATTTACTCACCTTGAGATTTTCGTTTATACGGCAATGCTCTCATTTGCTTCAAAGCAGTGGCAGACGCTAACAGAGTCAAAGAGTATAGTATCAATTCGCAAATGTTTACTTGAAATATAGCATCCTAAAACAGAAATTAAAAACATATTACTATGCAAGTTACTGATACACATCAAACACATAATAACTACTCATGCTTTTCATCCAAAGATTCGCACTTGTTAGTATACATTTGTAATGAACGACTCCACCAAAGAATAAAAACAATGTGAAGTAAATTACGTGTATAGTCTTCGGATTGTGTGCTAGAACGAAGAACATGATGAGAGATATAATAGTGAAGACGATAAGCAGTATGCCGGCGAAGAGACCGCGGTGTGCGTGTGAGCAATCCACTGAGAAGTGGTGCAGGGCGGTGCGGCTTCCGTGAGGCGAACTCACACCCAGCATACCCGCTGTAACAAGATAAACGATTATTATAAGAAATTAATATACTAAGAGCGGGCGCACATCTTTGACTAAACTAACGCATACTGTTTTGTGATTGTCGATTGTTTCGCAGTCATTCAACTAATAGGTTGCATAATTAAAAATTGAGTAGTGTGCTCATCTCCATATGAGCTCACAGGAATCAAAGCGAGACTAAAAAGTTGTCCGATAGTTTAGTTTCAGGTGTGCGCACGCTCTAAGAATATAAATAAAGTTCACATTGGATATAAGTACGTCGGATTCTTACCGAATTGTTGTAAGATTTTTTCTGGTGTAACTGAATTATTTCTCGATTTGTTTTTAGGAATGTTGAATTTTTTTTCAAAATCCTCCGGTGTACATTTTACCTGAAAATAAACGGAAAACAATTACAAGAGTACTTTAAAGTTCGGATACAGTAACGACTACTCTTTATTCTATGCAGCAACGTTTAAAGTTTAAAATAAATTTTGAAATAAAAATGTACCTCTTTCCACATTTCATACAATATAACAGCACAGATGAGCGAATATTCAATCGTGCAAGGAAACAAGAAGGGTGATGCGTTTTGTAACAAGGCGCCCATAATATTAGCTCGTCGACAATGCAGCTCCGTCGTTTCATTCTGAGATATGTTCGTCTCCGGTATCGAATGTTCCAAGTGATGTATTTCATGCTTTGTCTCCTCGACTAGCACATACAGCCACTCGCACAGATTGGTCGCTATCATATGCATGATTCCGAATCTCTGCACTATTTTATAGCTGCCCGCCCCGATGTCTTTGTTCGTTAGGAAAATGAACTGCATCTGAGCCAAAGTTAATGCCATTCTCAACGCCGGCGTCAGCGCGGACATGATCGATCGACAGCGATCTGTCATTTCGAAGTATTCACCGAATTCCAATCCACTGTACACCATCGAACCAATACCAAATGCTAAAAACATCGTAACAAAATAATTCACAATATCTATTATTCAGTTATTTAAGAATTTCAATGATCATTTTGACAATAAAATTTGATCCTTAAATACCTGAAGTTTCATTTGATACCGAGGTTATAAATAGCGTAGGGCATCTACAATCGATTTCATTTTAAAATAAGGCTGTTTACATGTTACTTTTGACTCTTTAAGTCAGAAAGTCAAAAGGCTATCGAAAATATTACTATCTTTGAAGGTATGGATTTTTCGGCAACAAGTTGGAAGAATATTAAAATATCATTTTGAGTTTTTTTAATATTTTCCCCCATTAGTAAACACAGTAAAGGGTACACTTTAATATTTTTTTAATTTTATTTAAATAATCAGGCTTTTAAGGGCTGAGGAAATGTTTCAGGATAAATAGTCTTTACCCATGGCTCCTAATCTCAAATAAAAGCTGCCATAACGCGAAATTGTCTCCTTCTGTTTATTTTTTTCCCCTGGCGTCGTTTTTCCATTATCTGGATTTTCTGTAAATACAATAGGAACATAAATAGTTTTGACTTTTCAACACACGAAAAGGCTAATTCGCAATTAAAACTAATGCCGAATGGCTGAAGAAGTTAGTGGAATACAAAGCAAAGAAGCAAAGAAGGTAATATCCTTAGCGGTAGCAATTATGCAAACGAGATGCGATTTTAATGTCGCATTTTGTTACGCAAATGCGGCTAATTACTAAAACTCATGACTTTGCTAGATGTCCTTTTTCATATGACCTCCTCAGTACAATATGATCGGGTTGAACTCTTACCGTGTTCGTGGATGATCGAATTAACAGCTTTCTGTCGGATCAGGTTCGCGTATTGAAATATCACAAACAGCACCGACACTAAGTACAGATATAAGTAAAAACCCTGAAAAAAATGTACATTTTTTTCAAATCAGAAAATTAGTTAAGGGAGGTAGTATAAGGCCTTTTAAAATTTTAGTCATCGATTTACTAATAGACACGTACATAAAGTTACACATATAAACAATATATAACCTGATAATACGATTCCGGCACACCAGTGGCAATTACTTCAGTAACTGGAAACGCCAGCCCGAGCACCACTAGTAATTTGGCGTAAAGAGCTGACAGTGCCTTACTTAACGCCTCACTGCGAACAACATACCACATCATATGTTTTTTTATCTTAATATATACCTTTCATGTAACTTTTCATTTATAATCGACTAACTGTTGCCAGCGACTTCGCCTGCGTAAAATTAAAAAATAATACGAAATAAAGGCTGTTACTCACACATTCATTACATTTCTAACGGTTAAGGATTTTTAAAACCAGCCCAGTAGTTTTTGAGCCTATTAATTATAATCAAACAAACAAAGTTTTAAGTTTAGAGCCTGTCCCACAATTCTTGTAAATTGACAGATAACAATCCAACGTATGAAACATGTGAAGGAAATATCGGATTTTGGTACTAATTCTGATAGTGACGACACTTTCAAGCTAACTGAGCCTCTGTCAGCCAGTGGTGGAACATTAATCTTATGTCCATGATCTATACATTTTTAAATACATTAGCTAATTTCCTATACTAACAATATCGGATATTTATTAAAGTGGTAATTATACAGCATTGTAATGATGTTATAATCGCATTAACGGATTAGCAGTAATGGAAATTCCATTCAACTTGAGATGATGGACATGATATTAAGATGCGATATACTGTAGGAAGATAGAGATATGTAGCTATAGATATCGAACGATACCGTTTTATCTATATTATTACATTTATGACTTACTCGTATATCCTTATAATAACACAAATCTTAGTTAAAGAATATTTTTATTAAGGAACTAGCTGTACCCATACGACTTCATCCGTAAGAAGTTATAAAATCTTTATAGTATTGTTTACATTTGTCAAACTCTCAATTCTAAATTATCGTTACCATAATAACTTTGTTTCCTTAATGTTGGCAGCTTGTAGCTTATGGTCCCTTTCCTACATGGAGGTTTTTTCTAATTTATTTACCCCTTGAGTTAATGAGCATGAAAATATATAGCCTAAATCATGTCGTAAGTGTAGGGCTTCTTATTAGAGAAAGAATTATTAAAAAACATGCTGCGATTGCTCACAACCTACGAAACAAAGTAGAGTGTGTTTATGATTTATTATATTAGTATAGATGGTAGGGTAAAAGGAATGTACAAGAGAGTTGACGGAAAGGTATGGAAATCCACAGAAAGAGGATCCTACTTAAAAGTATTCACTTATTTTATTATATAGAATTGCAATAAAATAATTGATGTGTTATGTGCTTATGTATATGCTGCAGCAATCACTAATGGTAATGCATTGTAATAATAATAAAAAAAATATCAGTTATCATAGTGGAATGACTGAGATTTTCCTAGATCTTGACTGTACATATTACAAGGAAATTTTCATAAATCTTAATTGAACTATAGAGAGGTCATTATCATTATAGCGGAGCGCATGTATTTGTGCGTTTTGTATTGAAATTAACTCGAAATATAATCCGTATTGTGCTTCAATTAACCTAATTATTATGGAACAAATAGTTCACCTCGGCTCGGCCTGCTAGGAGATTGTAGTTAGGTTAAGTAGATTAGCATTAATTGGACAACTTTGGAGTAGAAATGACGAATCCGTAGTATTTTTAATAAGTTTAGTATTGCAAAATAAGGAAATCAGTTTTTGTGATAATGTAACATCTTAAATTTGAACTTTCGTAATAAAAAGAAAAAATGATTCGGTTAAACAGTTACCCGTAAAGGAGTAGAGAACACAAAAATTAACATTTGTTTATTACTTACTGTCCAAGTATTTCTGCTGCGGATGGTGGTGGTTCGTGTGTCGTGGAGGCAACAGAAGTGCGGGAATGTGGTGACAGTTCTGATAGAAAGCGACGCTGTGTTGCCGCGCACAGTGCCAACGCTTGCGATGGACGTCGAAATGCAGCGATTATTGCTGACGGACGTCTAAGTAACATATGAAACAAATTCATTTATTTTAATCAAGACTTTACATAGGTCTCTTTCATAACATCACGTCCTTTTAAATACGAAAAAAATTATGAACTGAAAACACTGAATAATGCGTAGTTCTAAAATGTGACGTATTTTGTTTTCATTGGCAACGTAATTTTAATGGAATTATATATGAAAGTTGATGCTGAAAGTGTACGCACCTTGTGTTAAGGTTGGCGGCGAGCTTAGCATCGATATCGCTAGACATACGTCTACTATTCGGCTGTGAGTGTGAGTTCTGTATGAGCGGGTCCGCAGCGGTGCCAAGCATGGCCCTCGTCCTCTCACGTAGTCTGCCGAGGTCGGAGTATGATGATTCATCACTAGAGACATAAGAAGAATTTACACATACTCGTATTATAAGTGTTAGGAGCTTTAAAAGTTACTTAAGGAACTGAAAGCTTTCGGCCTTTAGATTTGTCTCAATTATATTGAAAAAAATACGGTAGATAGAATTAGAATTTGGAATTGCTAATTTCGAATTATTTAGTAGACTTAATAAGAATTGGTAAAAAAGACTGTTACAACTCATTTGCCATAACGGACATTAAAGAGATGTTTTATATCTATTTTTATAAAATATTTTATACTTTAAACTATTAAAGGTATTTATGTAACGTCCATGAAGCATGAGGCATGATGCATAAAGCGCGCTAGGGTAAGCGTAGTGTAGTATCGAGCTGAACGGTGCATAAAGGAGTTCATAGGCCCGCTCTCACCGTAAGAGGCTTTCGAGAGTAATACACTTCGCTTTAGAATCTCATGGTTTGTTCATCAAACAATATTCAATATATCAAATAACATTTGTGCTATCTCAAATGTATTTGCAGTTAAGGTGCTGTTTTTCTTCTAACTTGTTTACGATGATTTTATTGATAAAGAATGCACTAAGGAAGATAACAACTTTGTGGTTTTATATACACTGTTTCTGTCTTAAATACGAATAGAGACACAAAATCAATGCGCTTTCACAACTTTTTATTTCATCAAAAATTTTATTGAACACTAAAAATCAAATCTGAAAATAACTGGCGTATACAATAGAAATAGATGAAAAGAATCGAGAGAAAGGTGCGTTGGGCGACACAAAGCGGTCTATCAAACGTCATAAATATTTTTGAAGCTTTGCTGCCGTTACTGCACCGGAATCCCTCTTTGCGTATGCATTTCATACCTCCCTTTTGATACAGTGTGTTGAGAAATCGTTTACATTGTTTTGATGGAAACATTATTTAAAACTACAGTGTCGAATCGTTTTTCAGTTGATAATTATACAATAACTTAATGTTATTTTTATTCTAACATCGATATATAAAACGAATCGAGATCACATCGTCTAAACATCGAATAATAAAACGATTACGAGATCGTAACTTACATCTTATTGTTTTTGATTATCAGTATTACTTTGAATAATTACATCAAAGGTTTAAAGATAATTGGGCCACCCTGTAAATTTTATAATATTTAAAGAAGAATGTATTGAAGTTGAGTTGTATTGAACTATTTCGACTTCAGCGCTCTGAGCGTAAAATCTCCAAAATGTGCATCCGCCCGCCGGAAATGTCTCCCTAAGCTTCCATGTATCCGCGCCACATCTATTCGATACGAAAATATTACAATGTACATTTTCTCCTTGACTAAATTTAGCATACACTTTATTTTATATATTTAAATTCATTTAAATGGTAGTCCCTTTTTAGCAATTATTTAGATGCGGGATGTTGAATATTATTTTAAATCGTTTTTATTTTAGGTAAGTATTTTTTACAAAGCAATTATGTTTATCTTTCCAAAGCAACATGATATGTTTTCGATGCTTTTATTTATTTTCAAAGTAATGTATTTACTTATTTCAAAGAGCATAATTTATTCAATTTACTCTTTCGCTTCCCCGTTTCGCCGTCTGTTTTGATTTATCAATTTAATTCAAATCCTATTTTTTCTCAGTGTGGACATAGTTAGAGTTATGAGAGTTATTTAAATAGATGTTCATAGACATTATCTATTGGGGTAATTTAAAAAAAAAGTATTCAAACAAGTTTACACGAAAATACATGTTTCCAATGCCAGTAAAATACACGTTCCCAGAAAACGTGTATTAACGTTTTTTTTTTTATTACAATTACAATAAAATAAAATAAAAACGTTTTGTTATTATGTTTCTAGAAAATTATTTCTCGGGATTAAAAGTTACCATAAATATGAGACAAATAAATTGCATACTCGTGTAAAGAGATATTTGTCTCTACAGCAAATCCTTTATGAGAGATAAAAGATAAAAGTGAGTTATAAGTAAGGACAAAGAAAGTACAATTCAAGACAAACTTTAATTAAAATCCTAGCATACTCTGTTTCATTGTTCACTTGACAGTTATAAAATTATAATCTGTGCGAATTTTATTATTAAAAATATTCTTCATTTCGTTTTCAAATTGTACAATACAAATTAAATTTTGTTACACATTAAGAAAATTATTGTACTGCATTTGAATTCATAATAACATTGTTTTTTTTTTTTATAAAACTACAGATCGTTTTTTTTTTATTGTTGTACCTTTCAGCAAATTATGCCTGTACTTTAACTTTTAATCTATTTTTTTGTTACTTACGAAAGTAGGTATATTTATAACTGATATCCATTAAGTTTTAACAATACGAAACGAATTGTTATTATTTACTTGTTATTGTAATTGTTCTTTAAACATCGGTAGGTTTTAATTTTTGCAACATTGTGTGGTTTTTTGTGGCCAGTACTACCAAAAGTGTTTTAAAAGATTTTTTAATATAGTGAAGTACTGACCTGTCATCATTTTCTTCGTGCACGGTGTCCATGTCGGTGACAGTGACGCTGGGTCGAGCGTCGGTTGCTTCGCAGAGCGGGCTGCGTTTACCCGGACTCATCTGGAATGAGACTATCGTATTAAGGTATGCTTATATCATATAAGTATTCAAACGGAACGTGTTTGTTGACGAATGCCAATTGGGTAATGAAAGTCTTTTAAGCAATTGTAATGGTTTCATTCTCAAATCAGCTTATTTGGAAAGGCTGCTAACGCCTATATTGTCAAAAATGTTAAATATAATTATACCGTAACACACATAAAAAAAATCTGTATGTTTATTTTTTTATGTTTATTATTTTTACGAATTGAGTACCTCCTTCTTTTGGGAAGTCGGTCAAAAAGAGAGATAAATTATGTTGAAAAAGTTTATTTAAATTTTTATAAAAAAATTAACTTTACTTACATGACAATAAAATAAATCCAAGAGGAAAATCAAAATGTTTAAGTTGATTTGTTATTAAATAACGACCTACCTGTCTATGAGATGTTTGCTAGGTATTTTATTATAATATTTTTTCATTGCCTTAATCTTCGACGCGGTAAAGCTCTCGGCGTACGTAATTGAATTGACACGGCACATCCGAATCACTTCCAGCGAATGCTTTATAAAGTTGTTTTCATTTCAACGCTTTTTATTTTTTAAAACTAATATTATGTACTAGGTGCTATAACGAGTGACGCTAGACTGTGGTGTGCGGCGTGTAGTGATGTTTACCGACGTATATTATCGTTCAATGTATGGCGTAGGCATTCGGTAAGCCTTTAATGCTTGTTGACTTGTTCAGAGGCATATTCGATAGCAGTGTTATACCATAATGCTAATAGAATTAATAATTTGAAAACCGTTCACTGCACATTATGTACGGGTATACTTGCCTTGGTAATCCCAAGACATCTTCAAAATTTTTCGTCTTTGGTTTATTTTTAAAGGGTATAAGGAGAAGACACTGTTTTTAAAGGTTTTTCGGCAATGAAATCCTACGGTTATAATTATAAATCTGATATTTATTAATGAAAAATTAATTCTTATGCAATGGGGTATTTTATTTAAATTGTTGTAAATAGTATAACAAAAAGCATTTGTGTTTTATGTAAATGTTTATTTTAATAAAAGACAAAGATTAAAGAGTAGTAAGGTTTGTTTGTGTTGGGTCCGGCGCGACGGGCGCGGGCGGTCCGCTCTAAGGTTGTTAGGTTGTTGAATAAGTTTCTGAATTAAGAGAACTGAAAGTTTTCTCATCTCGAGATTACAGCAAAGTGTTTACCGTTTGGCTGCGCGATGCGGCCGAGCGACACCCCTCGCTAGTCAAGATACCCCAGCAGACACTCGATATATTTACATAATTTAACATTCGACTATTAAATATAACGATATTTATTTTTACTATAAAATATTTAGATAACCAAAACAAACTTTAAAAGTGAAAAGAGATGATTGTTAATATATCTATTAATTTAATGTAACCTCAATAGTATTTCAGAGAAGTTATAGGTTATAAATTATGTATTACATTTTTTTATATTTAACATTCGATGGAAAGAAATATCGATATCGCGTACATCACTAATGTAACATTCTCGGTATTTTCTTAAAATATTTGCGTGAGTGTATAGCACCTGATGCCGCCACCGTCGGTGCACTTTAAAATCGTTGTGATTTACGAAAACAAAAAGCCGCTAACAAATGTGGCATATGTAAAAGTAACCAACATCTTGACGACAAATTTGCAATAATTTTATCTTTATTAATACATATAATGCTTGTTGTATTTAATAACTTAAATATAAGAAAAAGGATACATTCTGAATGTTGGTAATATTTTAAATAAAACATTTTATTTTTTTAACAATTAACTTTTTTATTCTGCATTGAGTAGTTTGTAGTATATTAAAAAAGATACATTTCGTTCTCTTAATTTTAAAAATGGAATCTTAAATTGAACGTTACTGTGTGAAGAGAATAAATATCGCTTCATTAGAATTCAAAGCGAGGTTGAGATTCCAAAATTTACTCTTTCTTTATAATAAAACGGACACGTATTTTTCTTTAACACGTGTAAAATGAGATGATGTATAAGATAACGTTAGTGATAAGATTCCATTTGATAACGATAATCTCATCTACACCGTAATCCTTTGATTACCACATAATCTCTGTTTATACATTGACTCGTAGTTATGCTGAGAAGGTAATCTGACATATTTACTGTGTTTCCGGTGGTAAGCAAATCGTCAAAATAATTTCATGGACATTTGACATTATTTTACAAGAATTTGTTGTACTTGCTTTAGTATCTTTTTTTACAACCTACGACAATCTGAAGGTTTTTATGATTTGTAATAACGGAAAGTAGACGACGGAGAAAGGATGACGTTTTGCAATTTTCGTAATTAAAATAATTTGAAAGTTTCATATACGATAAAAATATATATGATTTTCACCTATGAAGACAGAATCTTTTTATTTCTAAATATTATATTTTTCTAAACGGCCACGGTATTTTCCCCGTTGTGGAATTGTTTTTGTCTTTAAAAATAAATCCTTTGCGGCCGGCGAGCGGTAGAGCGTCTTTATATCGCATGGAAGAAAAATCTTGAACACAACGCTTAGCAACTACTTACCAAGCTATCGTTTTTACTTTTTTTCTAAATGTATAAACAAGTATCTTTAACAACATAATAGATTATAATAAATTAAAATTCTCATTCAGGATGAATTAATGATTGCTTTACACTATTGTATTAATATGTTAATGATATTTGATTTTGACCAACATCGTATATGTGAGACTTGAGTGACGCTCTCGAATTACTAATTATTGACTGCAACATTTTCGAAACAAATCGCGATAAAGTTTAAAACACAAAAAAGGAATTTTATATAAATACAGCGAATAGTCGAAGTTCTAATACCTTAATTAAAGATACTAGTTGTTTCCCGAGACTTTGTTCGCGTATAATAAAAATATAGCCTATTTTACTCACGGATAAATTACATTTCTAATGGTGGAAGAATTTTTAAAATCGACAGAGTAGTTTTTACGTGAATCGAATACATGCAAAAATCTTAAAATACAAATCTTTGCTATTTATAACATTAGTATAGATAACTATAGAAAAAATTAAAAGTGCTTGTATGGTTGCGGGAGGATTGAAAAACATATTTTTCACTGTGTTACACAAACATATAGTTCACTCCATAAAGTGTCGTTCAAAGTTTGAAATAAAAAATCATATGAAATGTAATACTATGATGTAGGAAGAAGTCCGATTTATTATTTGTCATCAATAATTTGATACGTGTGTACTGTGGCAATGCAAATAACGCTGCCCGCCCTTGTTAGCGCGCAGCGTCGTGATCTGTCTCAATTTACATGCCTCGAGTATATGTGATACTTACAAATTATAACCTCATAGTAGTTTGAACATTTGGTGTCCACAAATATAATCTGAATATATTTTTAAACTCTACGTGCACTTCACATCAAAACAGATAATACAAGAATGATGAATTGATAAATACACACAGACTAGCTATTCCCGTGCGGCTTCATCCGCATGAAATTATGAAAATTTTATTTTATTGTTTATGTTTGTCAAATTATCAAATGTCAAAATGACATAACATGATATACCTTGGCAATCTTGCTTCCTTGATGTCGGCAGCAAACTTATGGTCTCTTTTCCACATTAGGGTTTTTATCCAAAATATTTACTCCTAAGTTTAATGTCGTGAAAATATATAGCCTAAAGCGTGACGTAAGTGTAGGGCTTTTTATTACAGAAAGAATTATTCAAAAATATGCTGTAATTGCTGACATCTTAGGCAACAAAGAAGTGTGTGTTAACGCTTTATTATGATAGTATAGATATTTTGTAACAATTTCTAAAATGCAACTGTGTAAATATCATAAAGTATTATATTATTTAAATAATTGCTAATTCACCGCGGACATTGTTATTCAAGGAGCGTCGGTGGCTCAGTGGTTTAAGCACTTGACTTGTAATCTACAGGTCTTGGGTTCGAATCCCGCCGCCATGTACCAATGTGATTTTCGATTTTTCGAATTTTCATATGTACATAATTTACCCGACGTTCTTACGGTGAAGGAAAACATCGTGATGCAACCTGCACATATCCGCGAAGAAATTCAAAGATATGTGTGAAGTCAACCATCCCGCACTTGACCAGCGTGGTTGACTATGGCCTAGTCACCCTAACATTAGGGTAGGCTCCGAGCCCCTCGGTGGGGACATATAGTGAGCTGGTGATGATTGTTATTCAATAATTAAAAAAGTGATTACTGAACTTAAGAAGTATTACGTTTAATTTTTCAGGCATTCGTTAAACACACTTTCAGTGTACTTATTACCAATATTCGTGATAATGTTTTCGTAAAATATGGCCAAAAAATTGAATTACATCTGTACAGTCCCTCTGTCGGATGTAAAGTACACTAATAAATCTCATACTGTCGATGACATTACGAATATGTTTTCGCAACTATCACGCAAATATTCGTGATAGACCTTCAGTTATTTTATAAAACGGAAGGGCGTCGGTGTCTGTATTCATTTGTTTATGTTCCTACAAAATTCGACTGCATTGTCATTTATATATTTACATATTAACGTCTCTGTTTTATTAAAGAGAATGATAAGGATGACAATATGTATTGATAGAAGTGTCACTGCAATGGAGTTCTACGGTTAGCATTGTTCTACACGTGTCGACTAGTTTATTGAAATGTTATTAGAATATATTACAGTGAAGGTTTACACAATTAATTTTCTTGAATGTCATATTCTAGTTATTTTTCTATTTAAATTATAACTTGTAACTTTTAAGATAAACTATTTTAGACTAGTCACCCTGTAATTGCATTTTAATTTTAGCTAAAATAAAAAATACTTAATACTAATAATTTTACTTAAATAAAAAATACTACACCATAAATAAATATTTAATTGTAAAATGAACATAGTAATACAATACATAACAAATGTTAATAAAAAGTGAGGGCTTTTCCTCAATTTTTCCCAATAATTAGTAAAATATTTTTTTCCGATGGATTGAATTTATAAAAACAATAATTTGTTGTATTTCCAGCATTTTAATGCGCTATGGTTTTACATGTCATTATTAATTAAAATAAAAATTATTATAAAAATCAAACAATAATGCAACATACCTTGTTAATAAAAATCCTTTTTATCGGCAAATATAGTTTTGAAATAAGAATACACAAAAAACAAAGGTATTTCACAGGTGTGCCATGGTTTCAGTCCGCATACTGATTTCGGTGATCAAATCACGTCGCTCCGACGCTTGCTAATTGTGTCATCAATTTATGTAGCACGACTCTCACGTTACTACTTCGTGTTGTCATTTCTTTGCGGGGATGATCTGACGTCGCATATCCCACGTGGTAAACCAGACATACCGATCGGACAACTGGCACAAGTCTAGTTTTCTCTGCGATGTCTCGTTGCAGATTAACTGTTCTACGTGTCTTTGCTTTTTTATGTTTTGTATATGGTAATTGTTTTACTTATAGGAAAATAAGAACTACGATTGAGCGTTAAGATTCTGTTGCATCTATTAAATAATCGAGTGAGGTTTCAAAAATTAGAATACAAAAAATTAATGCTGGCTTTATTTTACATTTTTTCTATCAAACATTTGTGCACGTAGTGAACTTTTAAAATGTTTTAAGGACACCAAAGGAGTTAGTGGGCGAAAGTATAGCTTTTTTCAGGTATTTCGCGTGTGTTTGTAAAATGCAGCGTGGTGTCCAAACTCTTTGACGAGCTTGCTCATGTCAGCGTCCGTTAAACGCCATTTACAAAGCTTCCGATTTTTTCGAAGCACTGCGTTAGTGAACACCCTCAAAGCGCTTTGCTGTCCACTACACTGTTATTGCGCGTTACCGTCCTCTGTGCGAACTGTCGACGAACCAATCTCCTATACCTTGTTACACTTTTAAAAACAATTTTTTAAAATAGGCGCTATTTATGGTTCTAAAAATGTATGTTTCTTTTTGTACACGTAGATTAGAAACGAACAAACAATTTAAACGTCTAAAATGTAAAAAGATTTTAATGCGCTCTGAAATTTATAAACGGCGTAATAATAACTACATTAATTAATTAATTACAATTTCTCTCTTTTGTGGACATTCGCGGCGGAGTTTTACGTAAATATTTTCTAGGCGGCACAAAGGAAGATGCTGTGGTGCCGTGTGAAATTATGTTGGCAAAACGACGTTAATATTTTTTACTCCCCTTTGACGTTCAAAGTAACCGGAGTTAATTCGATTTATTGTCTCTTAAAACGAGACT
>NW_013525157.1:4144269-4190260 GCF_000836215.1 Papilio polytes
ATTAGGGAGCAGCGGGCTCACTTATTCAATCATATCGGCAGCGAAGCCGACAGCGACGTCGCCTATCCTTTCCGCACACTCCATTCCTTCGCTGCATAATCAGTTTTTCCTACATAAAATGCTCTACATTCAATTTAAGCGAGAGTTTCACTCGAGTCTTAAAACATCCGCTTGTGTTCCGGAGTCTTATGTACAAAAATAAATATCGTCCCTTGTCACTTTCCAGTCGTCGAATTCTATATAAAGAAAGACGGGAGCTAATTACGAATCCAATATCGGCGGGAAGTAATTGTTGTAACGATTTTTCCTTCCTTATGCGGCGTCGAATGCGGAACGTTTCCGCCGCGCCGCTGCGGAGAAGGAATCGCGTCTTCCCCGACGTTGTCTGCGTCCTGTGACACAGGAAATGGTAATTACCGCCTAATCTCGCCCGGAGCGCAGGCAGGCCCGACGTCCGGATATGAACTTCCGTTATGAACAATTTAGCGCGCGAAATTGGACGACGCTACGTCCTGCATTCGGGCGAATCGCATGATGCGGAGCACACGTGTCTGCATGCTGCATATGATGGGCCCATTCGAGACCATTCACATTCACGAATAACTTAAACGTCCACACTTTGAATGTGAATCGTATGAAACCTTTTAAAAAGCAGTGTCTAGGAAATTGCTATGTCATTCAATTTAAAAAGTGAAATACTGAAAGCGTGGGCTCTGAAGTTATTACATGGCGTGAATACTTTGTAAAGAGCAAATAGAATAAATGGCTTACCATTCACAAGGCAATTGAGGGCTTTTATAAAGCATTTTGATATATGCATTCCATTGTCTTGTTCAAATGTTGAAATTAAATGCTGTATTAGGCGTAGTGTGAAATGATTTCGAAGACTTACTACGTATTGAAAACAGACGAGCTTTTATTTGGATTGTATTTTGGACTTTCTTTTTAACATATGACGGTACGAAAAAGGTTAGTTTAGGTCAGTAGGTATATAAAACAATAATCGTTACAAAATCTTACTCTACAAAGTAGTTACATAATGTAAACAGAGCTTTATCTATACGTGTACAATTTCTGTGGCCGCAAATGCTTATTGTAGTTTGAATTTAGCTAATGATCGTCATTCATCGTAATCTGCATTGATATAGAGCTATTATTGCAGCAACTACAAGCCTCGACCATCAGTCTGTAATTTGTCATTGCGATTGGATCGACGGCAACTGACTCAAGCTCATCATCTAATGGTAGACCTGTGGAGCTTTTGCTATCGATATTGTATTATGTCTACGAACATCTTAACAGAAGTTTAGACATGCAAAGGACCGACTAATGTTTAATACTTTTTGGTGCAAGACCAGATTCTAGTAGCATTTTAAAAGCTTTCTTCATTCCTTAGTTAAATTGTAAAAATTGTAAGTTGGTATAAATATATGTTTCTTTTTTTAATTTAAAATCACTTCATACTACAGTAAACTTTAGACAAAATAATATGTCTTAAAAAGTTTAAAGTGCACTAGATGTGATGTTTGATTTTTTTTATAACGTAAAGTGATGTAAAAAACATTTTTTCATTTCAGATTAAATGTTGGTAAAAACCTCAAATAGTCCGTAGTGTCTGTCGGCGTTAATAAAACGTCAGATAACTGGAGTAATTAACTTATCAGGCTGCTATCGACGATTCTGTTCGGAACATTTAAAAATCAACGCTCGCAAATGGCATTGGTGGTGCAATAAAATTGAGGAAAAATGATTTGGTTATTCAGAGAGCCAGAAACGAATGGTCGACCGATTACCGTCGGCTATCATATAGACTCTAAATGGAGGGCGCTCGTTCAATTTCGATACTTTCACAACACAATAGGCGAGAGTAAGGCGTGTTCGTTCACCTGTCAAATTAAAAAAAAGCACGTGCATATTCAACATAACCCGGTTAAACGTTCATTCAGTCGCCCACCTATCATGGACAATGACTTTCAGTCGTTTTTTTCTGTCGTCTACTGAAATTGTCTCGATTTAATTACGAAAGCAATACAGATGCACATTGTAGCGCGACTGTTTGAACTTTCCATGTTATTTTATCAACAAAGCTTTTGCATTGTTTAAAACGAATTGAATTACAGTTTTCATTTAATTAATTTTTTAACGTTTTGCTTCATATTTCTAACAGTATAGTCAAAATTGGCTTTACTTTTTTCTACTTTTCCAGATGTTTATTATCTCCTAACGGGTTTTTACAATTCATAAAGTGGATACGAGGACAACTTCTACGCAACCGTCGTAAAGGTGCGTATTGACTCACGTTACGCGGTGTAATATAATATGTTAAACGGCGAGCATTCATCCAGTCAGGACGTAGTTGAACAACCAGCGAGAAACAAGACACTCGATGCAGATGTTACACGTCGTAACATTATACAGCGTAACGTGAATCAGTACGCACCGTAAAGGGATGAAAATACTGACGCCAGCAAATTGTTCTGATTATTTGCTGTATCCAAATAATTAGGTCGAATGCGCGGTTTAAACTATAGTTCTTGGCGTTTAATAGTGGTAATGTATGAGAATAGACCATAAAATTGAGGGACAAGGTAGTATCACATATGTATATTAAAATTGGAGTGTCGGTTTGTAATATCAAAAGAAAAATTCCAGATTTCGGGAAGTTGCTGATAAAGAAAATCGCATTTATTTTTTTTTGGCTGTCTGTCTGTCCCCAAGCCGCGTTTGTTCCTGGTTATTTCCGAAACGGCTGGGCCGATTTCGACGGGAATTTCACTGGACGGTAGCTGACATGGATAGACATATTATAGACTTGTTTTTAAATTCTGCGCTATCAAAATGGCGTAACGGGTGGTCCAAATTTGCGGACGACAGCTCGTTCTAGTATAAAGAGTGTAGTCACCTGACGAAAGCTATCTTAAAAATCAGTAGTTAATAAGACCCATAAGATATCTAACCAGGCGGTAAAAATCAAACTTACATTACCTCAGTAGTATACTTTTTTTACGCCGTTTTCATATCCATGTAGGATTTACATATTTCCCGACAGAACCACCGACAGTAGCGCCCCTCTCACCAGGATAAATATCCTCATTTGACTATAGCAAAGTTTTAGCAAAGGGCGAAGAAAAAACAAATCGCAGGCGCTTAACCACATCGTGAAATCGTAAGATAACATCTATCATCTCGGAAATTTTGAAATACTTTGATTTGACTTTTTTTTTGTATTTGTAGTAAAATTATATTAGTTACTTAAATATTGCTTGTTTTCTATCTGGCGTATTGAAACAAATTTAGTGATGGGTTACCTTGTAACCAAGGTTCCAAATTTTTACTAATTAAATAATTAGTAGTTATTTCTTAAGATAGATTGATATATTCTCTACATGTGAAGTCTAAATGTGATCGTTGTATTATTGATCTACTAGCTTTCGCCCTCGACTCTGTTTGCGCTAAATAAAAAAAAAAACAAAAGTGAGTAGCCTATTTGTTTTTCCAGACTATCCTCTACATCTATACCAAATTTAATCAAAATCCGTTCAGCCGCTTAGGATACAAACTCTAACAAACATCCATCCATCCATCTAAACTTTCGCATTTATAACGACTACCGCTTCCTATGAAAGACATAATTCTATTTTCTATGATAAGTCAACTTTAGTCTATTACCATATGTTGATTTGCAAATATGTGAATACTGCTTATTTGGGAATCGAACCCAAAACTCATAATCTTGATTATTAGAAAGGTAATATATTCTGTCTTATTTGCAAGTTGATATCATTTTCAAATTTTTACTTGAAAAATATTTTTATATTAAAAAGTTTTCGTCGATCGGTGCTTACAATTTTTTTTATATTTATGTTATCTCTTTTTTCTAGTTAACTTGAATTTTGCTGAGTAAATAAAACAAAGTATTTTTTAAACACATTTATTAAAATGCATATTGACGCCAGAATAAAAACACCATAAACATATGATGTTATAAAAATGATGAATAATGAAAGAAATTTACATAGAGGTGAATACAGTAATTATTGGCTTTGCAGTTTATAGTATTAATTTTCGTACAATTCAATATTAATGTTTCTATCGTAAGCAACAACTAATTTGTATGATTTATTTACACATAAAAATACAAGGTCAATGAATTAAACAATGTTGACACACAATACAAAATAACAATACATAACATGTACTCAATTAAAAGCCTCAATAGTTGCGGTGAAATTATTGTAACAGTCTATCCCAAAAGTTGTCGGAGTCGTATCGAAGCGGTCAACCGCACATTTTGCAGGTTTCGTCGACAACGAACCATCTCATTTATCACGGTTACATCGTCCCGAAACCCGAATTATGTGAGGATTTTACTCGAGAAACGCACCACATTTTCATTCTTCGCACTCGTTAGTTATACCATATAACTTCTCGTAACATTATAAATCGTCCAAAGCTGATATTTGTCGACATCATTTCTTCTATCCTAGATGAAATCTGTAAAACTATGTTTACACAATAATGTATTTAGAAGTCACTTTACATAGTAAATTTTTCTACAAGAAAATGTAAATAATAATTATACAAAATAATAAACATCAAGAAGTAACTGTCATAAGTATATTAGTGTAGCGTTTGCCTATTTGTCAATTTTATTAATATTTATTTATTATTATTTTCTTGATTTAAATACACATTTAATAGAAAGATTAAGCATGAATCAAACATTTTCTCACTTAACAAATGACCAATTGTTTATTTTCCCATAACCCAGCTGCTAAAAGTTTTCCCATTTATTCTGCGCTCCTACGTCAAGTGGCTGTGGCGGAGAGCGCGGGACGCAAGCAGGCGCGGGGGCGGGCGAACGGCGCGTTCCGGCGCGATAAGGCGGGCGGGCTATTGTCGCGGCGTCGGCGCACGTTTCCTTTGCAGCCGCCGAGCCTACCGCATTGTTCCCTCGCGTAATGAACAAACTTATTCCAGGAGTTAATGCTACAAACCGACCGCCGAATTCTCTGCCGACGTTATCTAGCCGTATTGTCGGCTCGCCATTGAGCCGCGACTCGCGACTACCGCTCGTAATAGCTTGCAACCCATAGGCCCAGTTTTGTTTGAACGGTGTTAAGAGACTATTGGTTGTGTACTCCGTTACATTAGCTCGACGCCGAAGGGTTGTTTGAGTAGGGACCGAATTCTATTAAGGCGCTGTGATGCGAATGTAAGATAATTTGGAGTCACGCTTGTTTAAACACTTGTCACATCAACGGAGTAATATTCGCGGTTAACATATCTGTGTCAACTATAACACATAACAAATACATTGATGCGAATCAGGAAGGATAATTAAGATATCAAATAACTTTTAATAAGAAATAGCAGTTAAAATAACTTTAAAATAAATGAATTTAACAGAATACAGAATCTGATACTAATTAAGCAACCGACACAGCGCAAGAAAACAATCATTAATTAATACCGATTATAAACATCTAATTGATCGAATCGTGTTTCATGATTCGTTAATTGGGACTTGATATCAATATGTCTTATTATTTCCTTGTTAAGGTACGATTATCAACGGTTAGCGCAAAATATTATTATTGTGTTGTCTAACTTACGTGAATATAATTCAATTTGTTGTCATCCACTTCCATTTCCGTATTACGTATTCTTTGGTGCGATAATTTCTTATTCATTGGAATACATTCAAAATTTTTCAATAGTAGTAGCGCTTCATTTTCAATAGCGAAAAAATTCGAGGCGAGCCGACAATAACTGCGGAGGGAGAAAATCGCATTTCGATCGAAAAGAGGGCAAATCTTTTATGTAATATCAGATTGTCATCGCGATTATTACAGGCAAATAGAATACGGCGGATCAGTAAGTAGGTTATCGTCTTGCTTCCTTTGGCTGGAATTACTTTATTGGATGTACAATCTATTTATATATTTTATGCTCAGCCACGTTTTAAATATGCTTACCTCTCCCGTCTACGGTCATAAGACCGTAAATAATTACTGCAATTTATTTCTTCTAGAGTATAAGTAACTTTGTAATAAAATTGGATTTGTGGTGAAAGAAATTGAAAATATCGGTTGTTCTATTTTAATTCGTGTACCGTGTTAGTTATCCGAAAACAACGGGTTACCTTAAGGTTACTTTGCTTGATTTGATTCTGGATGTACAATCTGAAAAAAAAATCTTTATTAGAATTAGGTTGAAAATGTTTTAGGACTTCTATAAAATTAGTTATTTAAAATTCATGATCGTTATGCAAAAGCAAAAGTTTAATAGAGGATTCAACGTGATATTTTATAAATCTGGGTAATAAATACAAAGTTAAAAATAAAACAAAGGTTTATCATATTAAAACCTTGTTTCGTCAAAAACACGTATGTGTTTGTAAAGTGTATATTTTTTTCTCGTTCTACGCAAAAGGATATGAATCAAAACTTTTATCGCGCGAGGGGTGACGTCAATTTGCGAGAAATGCTTTCCCGTTGACTCAAATTACTCCCCCAAACAAATGCCTATCACGAAGTTGTTATCTCAAGTTTGAAAAAAAGTAGTCCGTTCTCCGAAACAGTTTTACTATTGAAAATAAAGAAGGCTATGTATGACTTCATGTAACATTAATGTTTCTGAAAAAACTTTGTAACCTCATTGTAATATACTTGAATCTCATTTGGAGATTGGGTTAGAAACTTTTTCAGTTCCAAGATTTACGTCTAATTCCCATAACTAGATGTTTTCGGTAAACTGGAATAATCCAATTTACTTTTTTTTGAAACTTTAGTATTTAATACAAAATCAAATTATTTTGTTGGCAATATTAACAAAACACTTCTAATCACTTATGCGTTGGCATTTTAAAGTAGGGAATAATATTTCTTACAAAGCTTCGATGAAACCTTTTAAATTTTACATTTTTTCATCAATGTGGAAGTTGTCCTTCTACCAAAATATGATTTCTTTTGAAGGCAATAAATTAGGTCAACATTTTATAAAAAGAAAAAAGTTTTATGTCCGTGCCAACATGATTACGGGCACCCAAGACATGGCGTTGCTTTAATAAGGTTAAAGTTAACTTTAACGATGAGGGTAAAAATATATTTCCCTGCACATTTTGTTGCGTCGATTAAGCGAAGCGTATTAGTTGTTACAAGGTATTGATTAAGGCAGAGCACGGCACGTCTCGGTGCAGTGAACGCGGCTGCTGGGCTCAGATGCGCGGAAAAATCACACATTATTAGCGTACTCGTAGACGCAACGACGACGTATTCATATTTAAATGTCATTTTACGTTCGCGCCGGAGTTAGCTCATGTGTAACACGGCATTTGCCGGCAGCTAATTTCTTATTTCTTTATCTTCATATTTGATATTATGCGTTGAACGATGGGATCTAGATGCATATATAATCTGGTTCCACGACTAAATTATAACTATACTAGTTAACTATTAATTTTCTACTAAGATTTTTCATCGAAGGGTTGTACTTTTATTAACTTTACTACTGTGACCTCATCTTTTTGAAAATGCTTAAATTCCACAGCCTATTTCCGACGATTTCGATGCCGTCGATTTCTTTGCTTTTTTAACTTCTTGTCTGATGATCTGCTTCACGTCGCAATCGAAGCAAACCTGAAAACATTTTAATTGGTTAATTATAATATTTTTACAAATAAACTTACATTTTTGTACTTTACTGAATTATAGCTTATATGCGCTTCATTTTCTAAATATATTTTATATCCGTCATTGCAAATTCGTATCACTACGTAAATATAATATATAATGATCCGAAAACAATATTAAAGACAAAAAAGTTTAAACTTTCTCCAGCCTCAAAGCACAATGAAGCCCGCGCCGACGTTTCATTGGTTGACAATCAAAACGAGTTACAATATTACAAAGACTTAGAGGATCCTCTCTTAAATATCTCGGCTACAATACAAAGGGATAAAAATGTTCGGTGCAATTTTGCTGGAAGTCAACGTTTCAATCCCGCGCCGCTCCGGGGAGCTAAACCGAATTTATGGTTAGAAAATTAAACTGAAATTGGATATAGCCGAGTTATTTTTAAGCATTTGCATTTAGTCATTAATTACGCCTTGATAAATTTCATGGTAACTTGATTGAGGGCGCGGAGAACTCAATTTCGTTTTGCTTTCGATGTTAATATTTATAATGTTATAAAGCTTTTATAATAATCAAAATGTTTTAAATTATAAGCTTATTCTAGATATTGACAGTTTTTTTTATTTCATCTATTACCTGCTTAGATATAGTTACAAAAATGACGAAGTATTTTATTATCGTGTAATATAAATGTTTCGGATCAATATGCCTATACAATAAAGGAGAAATAACGAAGTGCATTGATTATAATAGCTCGTTCTACATTTACAAATGGAGCGGAACAGCTCTGACATTCAATACTATGGCTGTCACAGTTGTCATCCTCCTACAAAGGTTTGCTGCAGCTGCTATTTAATGTATTATGTTGCATTTTAAATAGATATATTTACAATTAATATTTACATATTTACTTATAACTTTAGACTTATCTAACTTATCCATACAAAGTTTTAACAGTACACTTATCTACACACCAATAATTTTAACATAATTGATGTACAACATAGTGATCAAGAGTGGGCCAGTTTCTTAAATAAGAGAAACAACGTAGCTATTGATTGACAGCTTTAAAATAGGGATATATGTCTGCTTTAATAGTAAAGCTAACTCTAAGCCTGGTATTTGTGTGTTGTCACTGTTTCAAAGTATCTTTGCTTAGTTCAACTCTGCGTTGGGAACGCTACCTCGGGAATATGTTACGCATTCTCTTTATACTTGCTCAATAACCTCAGGAAAACTCAGGAAATGTTTACACTGTTGTAGCCTAGATAAATATTATAGATTCGAGTATTTATAAACATAGAATAAGCAGCTAATATATCTTACAAATGCAGCAATGTAGATGTAAAATTTACGCGGCGTAAAACCAAAGCGAAAAAAAGAAAATTTGTTCAGTGTTGACTGTCAATGCTTTTATCGCCCTTTTTTGGGAGAGAAATCTCTTACACATATTTAAATACGCAAACAATACACGCGTGGGGACAAATAAAAATAGAATCGGAGTAAAGGGGAATACGGTATATTACAACAGGGGTGAAAATTATTTTGTCCGTTAAGTGACCCACATTTCAACCACGTGCATCATCTAACGAAGTGTGAACCGTGAAAATAATTCTACACAACTCACAGTGTTACAAAGAAACGCGGGAATATAGGATTTATCTAGATTATATGTGTTTATTGACACTATAGCTATATAAATTGTATTTCGTATTTAAAAAAAAGAAGCTATAGAATTAAGGTGTTATCTAACCGCAGTGCTTATTTCAAAACAACGGCAGCAAATCTTGTTTAACAAACGAGTAACGGGATCAAGGCAGATGACACGCCATATTTTAAGTATCGAAGGAAAGTCGACGCGAAGGCGACACCTGACGGTGGAATCAGGTGTACTCGTGCCCTGTTGAGCCTACACCCCTCCCTTTTTTATTGATATTACGGTCTGTGTACATTAAGTACTTCACGCGTTTTGTATTAAATTTTACTAGAGCCACAATAAAGTGTAATAGCGTACCGTAAGCTACTAGAAAAACGTTACGGCCTCCAGTTTAACTAGTTTTATGATGTCAGTTTGCACAAAGAAAAATACGTTCACAATAGTCCGGTACGATGCTTGTTTACTGTGTAAAATGAATGTTTATTGACTTTGAAAATGTGTTGTATGCTAGACAGAGCATAGTGGTAAAATATTTATAAGTTGTTGAAACACTGTAATGAAACGTAGTATGAGTACACGTTGCCTGCAATACTTACAAAAGAATATTTCTGTTAAATTAAGACGGTAGTTTCAATTCACTTACATCTAAAAAATACGTGCGATCTTTGATTAATGGTAAACACTTTGAGGTGGAATAAAAATAAATAAATCAACTTGTATACCGATTGGCTTTATTGAGCCGAGTTTTATCTTGATTGCAAGTTGATATTCAAAGCTCGAGTCGGGAGACCGGACACGGGGCGAGGAGGGTGTCGTAAAGGTGTACCGTCGCCTCAGGATCGCTATAATGAGAGAGCTGTACCATTACGGATAAGAGCTTATATTTCCTCGAAGCGATGCGGTCAGCGTCGTCTGTAATTGTATCCGGTGTGCCTTCCCCGCAAATAGCAATTGAAATGTCCAAGCGCTTACATTATCGTGGCTTAAGTTACGGCAAAGCGGCGCGCCGATGCAATTGTCGTTTCATTTTAATTGAAAACAAGCGTAGAAATTAAAGGATGTGTAATTGCCGATCCCAAAGGAGGTTCGGTAACAGGTTGTTTATGTTACGAGGCCAAGTTTGCAGCAAGTCGCCGTTTTCTGACCACGAATACGAAACGACTGGCGAACTTTGCTACACTCTAATTAGTACTTACCACACTTATCTTAGTTGCTAGTTGTTAAGTTTCAAAAATAATGTTCTTTGTGCTTAATTTTATTACAAATTTAAAATTGAAACGCTTTTCGTTTCATTTTACTTAATTTCGTTTCATTTTACTTAATTGAAAAAACATGAAATTTAGGAATGTACTTATTATTGCAATGAACAAAATATAGTCGTCAAATAGCGTGTGTCTAATAGAATAAAAAGATTTCTGTATACTCAATATCATAAAGAGTATAATCTGTTAAATCTTTGAAAATTACCTGATAATATCGGAGATATGAAAGTTGAAAAGAAAATACGCTGCAAGTATATTAAGTTTAGCACCGTCTACAACCTATTCGGGATTTCCCTGTAAAGCCGTTCTCAATAGATAGCTTCGGGTAATAAGCTCAGCGATGGGCTATTACGAGGCTACGGGAGAAATTCGTAGCGATGAAGCCTACGAGGTATCCGTAGCGCAACTTTTATGAAACGGCCACTAGATGCGAGCGTGCTGGTTACAATCACAATCGATTAGTTGTAGTGAGCCTCGGTCGATGGCAAATTACAACTATTGTTCGATGCGTCGCAAAGCTCTCATAACAATTGTTGCTTTGAACCTACAATTTTTGGCCAAACATTTTCCTTATGTTTTGGCAGAATGAGATTTATACGTGATTAAAAATATACAATTAAAATGGTTACTTTATAACTTACTGTTACTAGTTTGTTTAATTACGTATATACACTTACTGTATTTATTTGTATTTTAAAAATGAGTTTATTTAATTATCTAATTTTATTTGTTTAATAAATAAACGGAATCTTTATTAAATGAAAACAAACCAGAACTGAAACAACCTGACAGAGTCGGAGCTTTTGAATCAACAAGCTTTTTCTTCACTGGGATAAATGGCTGAGTGCTAATGGTTTAATGTTATTTCAAGGTGTTGGTCTGTAACGAAGGCTTTCTTCTCGTCCTTACTCTTTTCATATCGACACTTAAGTTGGAGCACTTAAGTGGGTAATGTACTAGTAATCGCTTAGCTTTTGTGAAACGTATTCTAAGTTTGTATGTTTATGAGCGGAATGGTTTTATATTTATGGTTGCAACAGAATAAAAAAAATAAAATAATAAATATTGAATTTAATAAACAACATAAAAGGAACGATATGTTTAGTGCAAACAATTAATTCTTTAACCATAAATAAACACTATCAAATACATTCAAAATTAATAAAATGTTCTCTTTGATTTTCAATTATAATTTCATGTTTATTTTGATCAAATATTATGGTTGATTAGATACTTCACACGAATGCAAATTAGTCAGTCCTTTGGTCTGTGATGACGTGGAAAATGTGGCTTGGACTCTCACCGACTATTTCTATAAATCAAAATCAAACATTATTCAAACCGAACTCATCAGTGTAACGAGAATGTTAAAATATATTTCCCAATTGTAGGCGGTTTCTATTGTCCGTAGTTCAGGTTTAGTTGTTTTGTTTTCGGAGCTAATCAATGTACATTAATCTTTAAAGGAAACCTTTATGTTCCGTTATCTATATAATATACCATTACAACCGTTTATTTAATACAAACTTTTTTCTATTATTTTAACTAAAATTTTATATGTTTTTTTTAGATGTTATGTTCTTGAATTATGATAGTGGTATTTCCTCATTTGAATGAGTTTTATTTACTTTCTAATGAAGCAGATTCAGTGATAAATATCATAAATTAATGCACATCGTGTTTAACATGATGGTTAGAATAACATTATAAATCACGTTGTCATATTAAAATGAAATTAGTGCACTAAACGTCGTCGCTGTGTCGTCAGGTTAAAATGAAAATGCTGAAATTGTTATAATGTCTCTTGTTGTAATTGAATAAGGCTCGCTTACATTTTACGACGCGCCGAGAGAAAGCCGCGTTAATCTCGGCGGTGAAATCAATTGCCAAAAATTACATTCACCTTCACCGCGGTCGTGTAATATCCAGCTCTGCATGAAGGGGTTACGTTATGGTTTCGCGTGTTATCATAACACGGAAGGAGAATCATATCAAAGTAAATTATTTCCTCGTTTAGCGTCGTTCGCGAAAGTGCACATCTCTGTTGTGATATAGTACTTTGATAATGTGCTTAAAGAAGTTCTCGTAAGGTTTGTTTTTCAATGGCTGCGTTGGGAGCAGTGTTTTTATTGAGAAATTTATAGAGCGACGTTTAAGAGCGTTACCGCACAGGCCGCCGCCGTTGCTCGTTGTGAAGACATCTCGCTGTCCCTTTATTGCTTGCTTGAAATTAATGTCTCGACCTGGTGGGGTAGGATTTTCTACTTTGTGGGAACGTTTATCGAATTTTATTACGCAAATATATCTTAAGGAAATGAAACAAGTCTGCCCACTTACTTATATGACAGCCATTAAACAATAATGCAAAAAAAAAATACACTTGTCACTTTATTTACTAAAACTAAAAAAATGGGTATAGTGATACCCGTTCATTTTCGTTGAGGTGAAAGTTAGGCGAACTGTTTATTCTTTGTGAAGTTGGCTATTTAGTAAAGTGGCAAATATTAACGAACGAGCGGCGTTTGTTAACATTTGGGGCAGTTTGCCACTTGCTACGCGGGACGCCGGCAGGGCGGGCGGGCGGCGCGCGTGTAATTTTCAGATTAGTTTGTTCAGTAAGCGAGCTGCTATACCGATGCAAATATGCTGCCAATAATAAATAAGTACGATACGCTTATTATTGTAATGCCAATATTGCAATGTATAGTAACTAACTAACTATTAAGTAATCTTAGTAAAAATTTAGCTCTAAAACCAATACAAAAAGATTTTGATGTCAACTTTTGAAGATTAACAATTTACAAATTATTCTTCGATAGAATTAAATTCTTTGATTTAGATATAAGTAATATTTGCGAAATAAAGAGGAGTAGGGAGTCCTTTCTTTTAAACATTTTATGTTATCTACATAACATCTGTTGCCGTCTCTTCAATTAAGGTGAGTTGACGAAGCATTGCAAGAATGCTCATTTGGGGCGTAGCGGCGCGTGCGCTGCGTGCCGGCGGAAACAATGAAAGCTTTGACATTACTTCCGGCAGTTACCTCGCAGTATCCAACACGGTTCATTTGATCGCCCTCCTCCGTCGTGCGCACGACTGCGGCTACGGACCTACGAGTATCTACGGTACACAGGGTTGCTACAATTTTGAAATTTAAAATGGTTTTTCGTAGGAAAATAGAAATGGCCAACTGCGATCTCTTGTTAGATACGAAATTATTTTTCAAAAAGCACACATACTAATTAATTTTAAACATGTATTTCTGATTTAAAACTGATGTTATTGTTATATTTCACTTGTTACTTTCCTCGCACTATCTGTAATAAAAAAATATTGTTTAATTGTTTAAAAGTAATATTTATTATTCTTGCCAACCCTAGCCCGGCGATTGACTCTCAACTAGATAAGTAACATCATGTAAGTGGACTTCAATTTTGTTTGAATCCACTTTAAATAAAATATTCCACGTCATTGGAGCAAAAATAAGACTTAGTATTATGTTGGAAATTACACCGTAAGCGAAATAATTAGCATATGCTGATATTCTTGCTATAGTTCATGACTTCTATATTTTTTCAAAGGAAATTTTACCATGTTCATATTTTTTATTAAAGTTATTTTACCTATATAGTAAATCATTGATGTATATTAAATAGGTCAGTGTATTTTATAAAAAGAAGAACCTATATAAATAATAATTTAGTATAAAATGCCGTTAGTTTTATTCTCTTATTCAATACGGATAGATGGGCGGGTAACTATAAGCACCTTCTGATATAAAACTGAGATATAAAAGAGGTTATTTGGTTTCTCTCGCAATAAAGCGGCATTCTTCTCGGACAATGAAAACAGTACGTCTGTAGCGAACTGCACAGGGATCGGACACGGATCTCCAACGGACATAAGAATGGTTTTAAAATGATTACATCCTCGCCGCTATCATACATAAGCTTTAATCTTCGATACGTTATTTCAAGTTCTTCACTGTCCATGCTTTAAATGTACACTATTATAGTACTAGCTTTCGCTCGCGGCTGCGTCCGCGTGGAATAAAGAAAAACAAAAGTAAGTAGCCTATATGTTCCTCCAGACTATGTTCTACATCTATGCTAAATTTCACACAGATCCATTCAGCCGTTAATTCTACAAACTCTATCAAATTTTAAACATTCATCCATCCATCCATCCATCTAAATTTTCGCATTTATAATATAACTATGATTTAGAATTATGATTAATACTTATAGTTCTCTGCGAGGCAAAAAAAAAGTTGTTTATTGTTTCAAAATCGTGTTTATTAATGTTCAATGTAATCAAAATCTTGTATAACAATTTTATTTTATAATCCAAGGTCAATAATCTAATTCGACACAAATTAAGCAATAAACAAAACATTGAAATGCTTTACAAAGTTAAATATAAGTTTAACGATCAAATTTACGGCGATGTTTCTGATAATCTTAGTGAAACAAGGGAATCGGCAACGGGATTGTGGTTGACAATAATACAAAGGGGAGGTAAAGACTGCCTCGTTAGGCCGCCGGCTCGTCTGAACGCAATCACGACCTACGCCTCAAATAACTAAAGCTTTAACACTTTAATATCATAGTATTGCCAATTAAAATGACAGTAATAAAGTAATATAAAATTCAATAATACAAAAAAATATTTTTTAATCGATACGGATATGCTAACCATAATTATCGATAGTTAACTTTATGGTATTGATTACACATTATATGGTGTACCGCACTTCACACAAACAAATATAAATTTAAAAACAAGAGTTGAATGAAATTAAAATGCATTCGATGCGTATTTTTGCTAGAGCAATACCAGTTAAAGCACGCCCGATTTACCTTTATTGTGAGGATTAAGCGAATATACGTGTACGAGTTCATTTGAAAGTATTAATGGAAAGCGAGCAACGAAAAATTCTTTAAAATTCCCAATGTTTCTGTGCGGGTCGTCTTATTAGCGATGGTAGAAGTAATTGTGGCGGTCTTACAAAGTTAAGCGGTCGCTCGTGAGCCGGGGGCTTGGCGGAACGCTCATAATCGTTTATTTCGTCTGCGGACTTTATAAAATGTGACCGAGGCCGACCGCCGTTTCCTACTATCGTATTATTAGCTTTTAGATTACCCTTTCATTAGGGTGATCGTGTAATCATACTAATATTATAAATGCGAAAGTTTAAATGGATGAATGTTTGTTTTGAGTTTGTAGCCTAAACGATTGAACGGATTTCGTTAAAATTTGGTATAGATGCAGAGGATAGTCTGGAAGAACACATAGCCTACTCACTTTTTTTTAATTCACGCGTACTGAGTCGCGGGCAAAAGCCAGTTAGTAATAAGAATTTACGTATAATTGTACTGAATTATATATGTTTTTGACTTATAAAGTACCTTAAAACGAGTTCATAACAAAATATTTGAATATGATCGATATGTGGTAACTTTATTCCAACTTTACATTCGTATGGGCGCTCGTATTGGAGACGAGCTATTGTATCATTGATATTGAAATGGTGCGACGTTTTCAAATGGCAGAGTTATCAAATCGGTCGCTGTGACGCTGCTGCGGTGCTGTGGTGACGTCAGCCTATTCATGTCAACGCGTCGCAGTCGCATAGGCCTCCGGCGCACGTGCTCACAATAGACATTCAGAGAGGCAGCCGTATTCCATCAATCAATGGACACTTGGATTGGCAAAATTCATGTTAAATTTTCTAATGTCTCGTTAAGAAAATGACAATTGACTACTGCTTATAATAAACATGTTATAGCAATTGACAATATAACTTTTTAATTAAAATCTTAGTGGCGTTACATGATTTTTATTTGAATATGTTTTTATTTACACGAAGAAACGCGAATGTTTCTCGTTCGAGTGTATGTCAGCGGTGTAAAATACTTTTGATTCGCTGGTGATTCGATGCGACCGTAACCAATGAATAAGTTTGATTGGTTTCAAATAACACAAAGTTATCGAATCGTCAAAACTCAATTAAAAGTAAAGAGAAAATACTGAAGCGAGTAACGAGTACGTCGCATCTTGATGTAGACTTTAAAGGTGTTTCAAACAATCTTAATATAGCAACATTTTGTATTTACACTCTGTATTTTTAACGACAAATTGTTTTATATACGAGTACAACAAATTTAAAATACACAGAAAATATGTTTATTAGTACGTAAAGTTTAGAACACTGGACTTCGACGTCCATCGTTTTAACTTTTTTCGGAGTAAAATAATACATAGGTTCCTATGGTTTTTATTTCATAAGTATTGCTTTCAAAGTTACATATTTTTTTTTGCTTGTTATACAAGAATTGGGTACAAATATTATATTTTTTAACAATATTAATGAAGTAGACGCTTGAATACAGCATGTGTAAGTGGAATGAGCAGGGGCAATGCTCAGCGAGCGCAAACAGAATGAGGACAGGGGTATGCGTGGAGTGACTCTCTTTCATTACTAGATGACTGGACAGGCGGGAAATTCTCTTTGTTAAACCATGTTACGGGACCGCTCTTGTGGTTATTCTAAGTGTGAAATTTCTGTTTGTTTCATAACCTCTTGAACGGTTGACAACATAATTATTTTCATATTCAACATTTCTTTTCATACATAAGTTAATTTATATCTAGTACAGAGGTAGTAATGTCGTGACAAGTATAAAATATGTTACAGTTATGCAATTTAATATGATTTTATAAGTCTATTCATACGTTATCAGATAGGTTATCGTTAAAATGATGAACATTAGAGCAGGCGCACACCTTTGACTAAGCTATCGCACAACTGTTGTGCGATTGTCGATTGCCGGTTATTTTGCAGCAATTTCAATTGTCTAGTTGAACAATTAAAAATCGAGTAATGTGTGCACCACCATTTTTTTTATAATATAGGGTGGCAAACGAGCAAGCGGCCACTTGAATCCACCGAAATGGAAGGCGACCGCTGCCCATAAACATCCGCAATTGCAGATGCGTTGCCTACCCTTCATTGACGGAAGAGGAGACGCACGTCAAAGGACATTTCTCTTTCCTATGTCTCTCCTCCACCGTAAAATCCACTTTTCCTTTTCATCCTTTCCTCTTAAGAAAAGGGTGGAAAGGGAAAGGGACTAAAATTAGGTCTCCGGCACCATACTCATCAGATGAAACGCGGAATTGCATTCACTTCACGCCTGTCTTCTGTGTGGTCGTGGTATTACACCGGGCGAGCCGACCTATCCGTGCGAAGATGTTAAAGCGGGCTCTACCACTGTTAAAACCATATAACCATATAAGCTCATAGGAATTAAAGCGCGTCTAAACAGTTGTGAAATAGTTTAGCGACGGTGGGATTCGAGAATAATATTGTGGCGGATAACAGAAGCCACGTTGTAACATAAATGTTAAATATTGCCTTCTTAACGCACGCACGGGAGACGTTTAGCGAATTTTTCTAGTAATTTCTATTTAAACTTGCAGGTAAATGAAGATGTGCGGTTATGTAGTCTATGTAGATACAGACAGATCGACGTTCCCACGTAATTAGTTAACCGCTAACCTCACAAGTCAATGTAACATTATTAATTAATTAATCAGACACGGAGATGTCTGTTTCTGACAATGAATTTAGTTTTGGTTGTGCTTGTCTTGTGGTCGATCAAGAATCGCATGACTTTTAAAGAATAAGCACTTGTTTATGTTTCTTTCTTGTTATCATATAATTTAATTAATAACATTCTCATTTTGTGTTTTGTTTTTGTATTTTTCTCGACCAATACATAGTGTTTTGTTTTTTAATTTTTTTTATTATGTAATTAATTCAGTTTCATGGAGTAACAGCAGTAGCAGTAATGTATTTTCAATTACATGTAGATTGCTACATAAAATCGTTTCTCCAACTGGTGCATTTATATTTTTTTATTACAGTAAATATTTTTCGCCATTTCTCCTAATAACAAAAAGTCGCGACTGATTTAGTAATATTTATATAAATTGCGCAATTTTCATTTGTTACGCAGGCAGGATTACAAATGTTTAAGTTAGAATATTTTAAAAGAAAACACACAAAATCATCGAAATACATAAAAATTTGAGTAGTTACTCGAAGATCGTTATGGTTTTTTTATAATTAACATTATAAAATGCCACCTGGATCTTATATTTTTGTAATTTAAAAGGTGTAAGTATTATAAAGATAGTATTAAATTGCAATTTATTGTACAGGTAAAGAGTTGTCAATTTTATAACAACTAAAATATTTTAATGTATTATCATGCAAGACATGGTTCTGTATATTTTTAATTCTTTAAATTAAATTACGGATTTTTTTTTTATTTTATAGCCGTTAAAATACAAGGAAACAGTTAAAAGACAAGCCAGTAAATGTATGAATTTAACTTTCAAGTAATCAATCATTAATATATCGTGTTTTGTTTTACCGACGGCATTAACGGCGCGGGTCGAACTAAAAAAAAGTAAAACAAAGTATTTAGGGTTGCTATTACATATATTATTAGAATCTTTATGAATTTTAATATTTTTTTTATTACATGTGTTGTGTACTTTTTATGTTATGAGCAAATAATAATTTATTATTATTAACACACTTACATACACTTTTATTTTAAAAGGGCTTTACTCCAAAAATAAACTGTTGATTACGGGTCGGCTTGGGGTTTAGTCATTGTTGAAAAACAACAAAAAATAAGTTTTGTATAACAGAACTTTTAAATGATGAATAAGTTATTAAAAGCCGATAGTTTTAAAGCTTACCGATTCCTAACAAATATTTTGGCTTTTGAACTATGGAAAATTTTTGTGTTTTTTTTTAATATCGCAAAATAGTGTGTTATAAGTTTTTGTAGTTATAAAGATTTTTGTGTTGTTAAATATGAAGATGAAATTCATTTCCTGTGATAAAATAAAATGTTACATAAATACTAGAATGTATTAAAAAGAGATAAACAAATTTCGATGAGATAATACGCAAATAAAGGTAAAAATTTGTGTATTTTCATCTCAGGTAAATCACGCTAAATTACACCCTTTGAAGATTGATATACTCCACTCGAGTTTAATACCGCGGCCCGTTGCGAGACAAATATTACGAAAACTGATCGCCGATTACATTTCATATGTCCTTATTCATGCGTGATTAAAATATTTCTTCGGTAGTTAAAAAGGTTGAAAATATATGAATAGCCTCAATAGGCTATTCATATATTTTTAGTAACAATTTACTGACTTCTTTAATGGCCCATTACTTATTCCATTTCATTTTTAAAGCTTTAAGAAAATAGGACAAGAATAGAAATGATTCATGAATGAAATTTTTCCAACATTTCGAAAGTTACGACCCGCGAATTAATTTTTGACCGACTTCTTTTTTTAACAACTTTTATTAAATGTTAACAACTTTCTGAAAAATATCAGAAAGCATATTATTAAATAATCGACGTTACGCGAATCGTAAGACGTTAAGCGCGCCGGTGTACCCGCGACTTCCCCGAAGAAATTGCTTTTTAATCGAATAAAATGTTCACTTACCACCGAAGATGTGGGAGCTCCAGCCGAGGCGCGTCCACTTCGCGCAACCCCGCAAACTCAACTGGTTTTGTAGCGCGAAAACTTCCCTCAACCGCGTCATCACTCACCCCATTCGATGTTGGCCAATCAGGCACTGTCGGGCCGGCGAAGCCTTCCGGTTCCGCCCGAGCGCCGCCGAGCGCTTGGGGTGGCGATTGGATCTTTTAATCTGAAAGGAAAATGCATACAAAAAGAAAATAAGTGAGGTGTAAGCTGGCGCGCGGGATGTGGGCCGTGACGTCGCTCGCCGCCCGCCGCCGCCAGCGCAACAGGTACAGCTTTCACATTCAGTTTTCCAGCATCTAACTTTCTGTTCAAGTCAAATATTTTTACTTTGTAACAATTTTAGTTTTATTGGATTTTAAATACTTTAGGTAACGATTGTGACTTATGCGGGTAGTCACAGAAGCAGCATTTAGCTATTGTAACACTTCAATAAATAAATATGTGCTAATGTTACTTATATTACAAAAAATAGATGGGTTTGCGACTAATGATACAACTTATTTACAATGCAAATGATTTGTTGATGGGAAACTCGTTGGATTAAGGAGTTAATTTATTCACTACAAAAGATTTTCTCTAATTAGGACATGGAAGGGTCTCGCCTAAAAATTAAAAACCACCACAATATTGAAATTAACAACTTTAAAATTCTTTATTCAAAGAAAAGTTTTTTTCAGTTGACTTAATTTTAAATTTTACCTTGGTTTTACAAATTATGTTTATAAATATAATTTTTAAAACCTCCCCGAGTTAACTCGTCCCTGATTCTATGTAATCTATATTTACATAAATTAATATACACAATTTTAATACAAGTATTACATCTAATCTTGTACGTCCTTTCGGGTAAATCGTGATCTAATTGAAATTTACTTCAGTAGTGGTAGTTCGGTGGTTGTATACCTTCGGCCCATTAGAATACTTGTTTAATTCTTGACCACAGGGTCGCCGTTAGTAATCTAAGTTGTAAACTAAATCTTAGGTACTGTCTCACATATCCCCGTAAGCTGGGCTCGCTTGCTGTTTGAATGTTCCTACACCGGCCACGAATTAGTATGCGTACTCCATTCGGCCAAAGCGTCCCAATGGGCGGAGCAGTCTTATTCTGTGAATAGACTATTGAACGTTACATTATTTGTACTTGAGTTAATTTTATTTTAAGATAATTAGGGAAGTGATGTTTGACTTGTGGCCGCTATACTCTACACATCTATACTGATATTATAAAGAGGAATCATTTGTATTTTTACATTTTTGTACGTATTGTAATATCTCAAAAACTACTGTGTTGATTTTATAAATTCTTTCACCATTAAAAAGCCACCTTATCAGTGATAACTTAAGCTGTATTTTTTAATTTCACGTGCGCGAAGTTATGAATAACAGCTAGTTTTAAATAAAGTTCTAAGTTCTAAACTAGAATACAAAAGGTACGTAATATATTTTATCATAGCCTTAATATTTTTTTTTTGTAGTGATTCTATAATTAATACTCCATGTGCCAACTCAATTTTCTTTTTATTGGCTTGCTATTTTTTTTGGTAGATTATTCCTGAACAACTGATATTATTGGTATAAAAATCCAGATAATTCGCAGAGTTATTTAAAATGTTGTCCCAACATAAAATAATTAAATTTTGACATCGTATTTTAATCGCGCCCCTACCATAATAAGGACGTAGAGAGGTTCAATTTGTAAGAGGGATCTTGGGATACGTTCATTTTGTGTATTACAGAACTAGCGGGGAATGATTCCGGCAGGAGCCTGAATTATGTAAATATGGATTCAAATGTTACATTCATACAATAACATAAATAAAGTCATGCTTTAGCGCGTAATTATTCATGTTTCATCACTGATATGTTTTCTTAATTATCTAGCAAAAATTACATATTGCAAACACAATATTAATTTTTTTGCATTGGAAATGTCTAATAAGTGATGTGTAGTTTGTAATAACTATGTCAATATATGTTAGTTTTGGTGTCAGGTTGAGGTAAACTTTCAAAGTGGTGTCCTACATTATCTTGATGTAGTTGCTATCTAGTGCCGGTCAGTATTGTTGCCACTACCTGTTCTAACTTTGCTACGCTGTTCTAAACTTGTTACGTACTCCTACATACAAGTACAAGATGGTATGAGTGTATCATATAATTTACAAGTACGTGTTGTGGATTTTTTGTATTATTCTTGTAAAATTATTCTTGAAAGCATAATCTTAACAACATCAGTAAAACTATCATTCTGTTTGTAGATTAAAAAATAGCGTTTATTTAAAAAGGAAGACAATTAGATATAAATAAAACTTGAATTTTCCTTGTGTGGTAAAACAGAGTACGGATATAGACCAAAGCGCGGCGGACGTCTGTAGGGCTACGAGACAATTTAAAAATTTGTCGTGAAGGCGTCGTAGCGTTGTCTATATTACGCGAGGCCCGCCGCAAACCCTACTAGCGTAGAGCTACGAATGCTACAACAAATGCCATTGATTAAATAAGTTACAACAACGTTAATAATTTCCGTGAAATATTTGTAATCGAAATAGAAATAGGATTAATAAACTCTTGCAAATTTTTGTCATATACAGTTTCGTAATAAATTACTACGATTAGTGTAAACTTTAAATGTTATCTGTTATCCTATATATAGCTAACGCTGCTACTTTTTGTCTTTAATTTTTTAAATACATTGTATAAATATATATTCGATTAATTATAATACATTAATGTTTATCGTAGATTGTAGATTATTTTTTTTTAAACAGTTTAACTATAATTATTTTAAGACTTTATGTACTTTACTAAAATATTTTAATAATTCATACTGAGTCTGTCTACACATGTGAAAGTCTATGTTATCCACCTGACAGGGCGGTTGGGGTGGCGCGAAGTAGACTTGATTGGAAACCCTATTCCATATTTATTATGGGCCCATTTTGTGATGTTTACTGAAGCGCCTCCAGGATATAACTCAGTTATTAGAAAAATACTAGTTTGAATTAGGAAATGAAATGCAGTTTTAATAACATTGTTTTAATATACGAGTACTACAGTAGTAAGACAGTAATCAAGATATCCAACGATAGAAATTTTGTTACCTGTGAAAAATTTTGTATTTACTGAAATGGATAAAAGTTTTCAATATCAATACCGAGTTTATTATATATACCAATTTATTTTTCTTTATTCAAATACATGCAGTAAATGATAATTATTTACCTATATTTTGCTAACTATTATTTTTTAAATTGTACGACTTAAGAACCATACAGTTAGTAATTAAAAACAAAAATGTTTGTAAATCTGTGTTTACAAGAGGTCGAATAGGTTATATAGACAACGTTTAATGTGAGGTCGAGAGTCTATCAACACCCGAACAGCATGACTCGAAGGCGGCACGAACTTCATGCTTCCTTTGTCTCCACTGCATTATTATTTCTGTATATTTTGTGTAATCGAACGCATACAGTATACGTAAATCCTAACATAATGAGGAGCGTTGTTTTAAAAAAAATACATCTTTTTTAAACATAAAGTTACTAGACCAAAATTTAGGCTGGATTCAAGATGACATTAAATCTATACATATAATAAAATTGGAGTGTCTGTTTGTAATGTTAAAAGAAAAATTATAGATTTCGTGAAGATGATGATATTTGCGTTGGTAATTACAAAATTCGCATTCAAAAATGTTTTGTCTGTCTGTCTGTCTGCCTGTCTGTCCGCAAGCGCTTGTTGTGGGTAATCTCCAAAACGGCTAGGCCGATTTTGACCGCACTGAAGTATAGCTGACTTTGACGGGCATATTATAGATTACTTTTATCATAATATTGTGTGGACAAGTCGCAGACAACAGCTAGTAAACAAACAACAAACGAATTGATGATACATAAGTAAAAGGTAAAAAGCGTATGTTAAATAAATATAGTTTCAAGTTCACTTGCCCGCTGGAACACGCCTGATTGTGCCCGGAAGCGCTGTTAAAGGCATTATTATCCGGACGGTCGCGCTGCAAATAAATCGTCTACCGAGCGTCGCTCTTTCGATTATCCTCAAATCTTCATTACATCGACATAAGCTTTTACACTCCTTTCCTTTATTTATACACTGTTTTCATTTAATTTATTGATTTTAATAATAACGTAAAGTATTTTTAAATCGAAAGAACATTATTGACTAGCAATACACAGATATTACAAATATATGCAATATTTGTACCTGTTAATTATTGCTTATTTTATTTTGGACGTAAATTTTAAAAAACTGGAATCACGAAAATACATATTGTTATTAACATTTGTAGATGATTCTCAGAGTTTCGTATGTGGTAACTTAACTTCCATTCGATAGCAAACTTTTAATGAAACACAATTACTTCATTTCTACGAAAGTTTTTGACTTAATTTACCATTTCATGGCCTCTATAATTGCGGATTTCTTAACGTTTTAACATTTCCAATAGTTTCTGTCGCAAACTACGAAATAATATTATATTTCAATTTTTCTTACGTGGTGGTAAACATTTAATGTATATCAGTAAATAGTTTTTCGTAATCACATTTGGAGTTGTTGAAGTATCCAAAAAGTCTCATCTAATTTCATCTGAGCAAAGAACAACCGATTATACGGTACATTTAGGAATTGAGTTATAAATACATGAAAATGTGTAAAACCTGAGTGCCATTAACACGAAACGAAGGGGAAGAAATAACAAAAACGAAAATTAAAACATCCTTGATCGACCATTAGATACATGAAAATAGCTTGAGTTAAAAGTTAGGTTATATTTTACCTGAATATTGCTTGTTTCAACGTATAGTGGAGCGTCTAACTACCGTAGATGCAGTGCATCTAACTTGAGGATGCAGTTAGCGGAGTTTTATTTAAATAGCGGCAAAAGCCGGTGACAGCCGCGCCCACCGGATATTGATTTACAGGGGCCAATGGAGCTCGCTTCCGGTTGCAGGCTGTGATACAGTGCCACATAAGCTTTGTGTGCCTACGTTGTGGGTAATTAATTTCCACGAGGTCGATCGCACGGTATGATGACCACGTAAAATAAATTTTTAGAACACCACATTTTACTATTACATTAAATCACAATTAACTTTGATGGTTTAAAAGTTTAGATAAATAGTGTTATTGAATCGTATTAGTTTATCAATTTGAACAAAATATCAATTATTTTAATAAGTTCGATTTTGATTCGATTCGTGTCAAAAAAGGTGATGATATCAGTTTAAAATGGTCCACTAAATGTAGAGAGTTTTCCACAGTTTAATTAAATGAGAAAGTAAATGCTTATGATAGTGGCTTGCAATTATTTTTTGCAACTTTTTGTTACCAATACTTGTATATATTTTGTTGCCATTTCAATAAATGTCATCATTGTGTGTTAACAATGCCGAGTGAGTGTACATTGTATCAACTGGCTGCAGCCACAAAAAATAAAAAATCTATGTGTACAGACAAAACGCATCAATCATAGAACAGTGAATTGTTTCAATACAAACTGTTATTTGTGAAAAATTAAAGTTATCGTAGTATATTTTGAATTTTTCTAATTAAACTAATAGTTACGTATAGATATTGAGTAAAAAGAAACATAAGTAATAATATAAAAAATAAATAAACATATTGTTTCAGAAAAACACAAAAGGAGATTATGATCTGATTATGGTAAGCAAACGTTACGCATTTTAAATAATTTTATATATGATTTAACCAGTGTTAAATTTTGTTAAAGAAAACCTAAGTTAAGTCTGGAATATGACTTAGATATGACTTGAGGCAACGGTGCAGTATAAACAAATTGCTCGCGGACCAAGAAAACTTAATTAAGTTTTACTTTCAGAAGCAATTTTCACTTTGTGTGGTATCGGTTCACTTCCAAGAATCTAAGTCGTGAAATTACATTCTAGTAGTATAGAATATTAGAAAAAAAATATTTTATAAAATTAATTTATTAAAAAAAATAGCGACTTAGACACATTAAACTTATTGACGGTGACTTCACATTCTTTAAAATTGAAATTTGCACTCGTTTGTCGTATGAAAAAAAATTGTTTAAATAAATATGTTATATCCCCTATAAGATTACGTTCGTCTACGTTCACAGGACACGTTAACAGGTAAATCCACATGATCAGAATCAGTGTATCGCTTCTAAACGTTTGATATGATATGAACAACATCAGAGGGTCGTTTCGAGCGGATGAGTCGCAGCTGGCCCTTTGCATGAATCACTAACACGTGTCATACATTTGTTTAACATTTATGGATACGGCTCTAATTTAAAGTAATTATTTTATACGTATTTCCAAAAACAACAAAAGTATAATCAATATCAAAATACTCTCTCTCTCTTTTTAATTAGGTTGATATTAACAATTTTTCTCTCCTTTTGATTTGTAACTTTTTGAAACTGGTTAAGGATGTATAAATGTTTTCAATAAAAGGTAAAATTAATAAGATCGCGTTGGTCCATTCTCCTGTAACATAATATCGGCTGTACGCTAAGTGCATTGTGAAATACAACTCAATTTATTCTCCTGCGAGCTCGGAAATTGGTAATGTAATTGTTTGCGTTCAGGCAATATTGCAGACTATGAATAACTAACTGTTTTGTTACACTTTTTATTTATATTCCAGATCATTCGTAATTGAAATTAATATTTGTTTGCTTTTAGAATACCGAAGGCTTCTACAGCCTGTGATTTGATTGAGTTTTTTGATACTTTAAGCAGGAACAATAAAGGTACAATTGATAGGTAATGTAAAATATAATGGTTAAAATATTTGAATATCAATTTTTTGTAGAGCCGTGCCCGACGGTGGGAACCGTGTAGAAGCGCTGCGCAGGGGGTGTAGGAAGGGGTAGCGGGAGGCGGGACGGCGGGGACACGATTCTCTCACTCGACAGATCACCTGAAAGTGTACCACTTAATAACTCACATCCTCTGCCGGTTCAGTGGGCAGCCGCTGGATCGTCACATATCTCTAAATATGACCGCCGGAGCGTGGAGACACACCACTCGCTGATTAAATGAATGCCTCTCGGATAATATTGTGTTGTTTTAACAAGATAAACATAATTTAACCATAAAATAATTCGAATTTCCAATAAAAATCTGTGCTTGTGATGGCTTTCTGCATTTGAGATAATGTAAATGAGAGGTCACATAAACAAGAAATAAACGAACATTTTATAAATGCGGGAGGCTATAAAGGTAGATAAAGATAAGACTTGGATAGATTTTGTAAAAGAAGACTTAAAATGTAGAAGGGATTTTAAATAGGTTATTTTTAAAATTGATGTTTAACGTGGCAGTGACTTGATATTAATTTTATTAGGTAAAAAAGGAGCCGGTAATTCGGTCTGAAAATTTGAATAATGAAGTTCCTTTAACGTTTTAAAGTTATTTTATATGAGCACATAAGCGACGTAACCTAACAATAATAAAGTACACGGGACACGGAACTATTGAAGAGTTTAATAATATTCATTGGGTTGGGGCAATTTTCCGGGCGAGCGGCGACGCGTCTTTGATCAACATCGACCAGCCCGAGAAGTCGAGCTGACGAACTAAGTACGGCTTAACAACGCCTTACAGCAACACTTTGTGATATCATAAATAATAACCCCTTTTTAATGTTAATTCTATATCGTTTCTTATACGACTTTTCTGCACATCGTAATCATTACTACATTACTTAACCACAATCAAAGAAATTACCGCTCTCAGAATTCTATAGTCTCTACAGTGCTGTTTTCTCACATATAAATGTAATAGTTTTTTTTTAATAATAAATGTTTAGGCAGATTCATTCAGTGCATGACTCGAAATTCGAAAAGCAAAGCGAATTGGCACCAAGATATGTTGTGTCATGTAAAAGAACAGTTAAGTAAGAAATAGTTAATTTAATTTAAGATATTTCAGTATACAGCATTATGTCATATTCATGCACACCTATAATAATGCGCCGTTCTTTCTAATTGTTCATATATCTGTAACTACAACGATACCTTTAAAATGTTAACCAAAGTAACGTATTCGTCAAAGTATTTAGGTCGGTTTTCCACTTCGACTGAATTATTTCTTAACAGTTGACAACCTCTTCAGTTGTCTTAACACGTCTTAAGTTGTTTGATAATAAAGATATAGACATACAAAGCCGTGAGTACGAAATTAAGGGTTGTACGAAAACACATCTTAAATAATTTATTACGCTTATTATGTTTGCAACGATGATCACAGCTGTAACTTTGAGCGGTGAAGTATCGAAACGCGTTTAAGGAAATACTGTTCTCCGTATATTTACTACTCCGACATGCTAAGATTTAATTTGCTTAACAAAATATTAAAAATTTATCACCATCAGACATTATGCCAAATTTTATTAAAATACCACTAACGTATGAATGTAGGAGAAAAACTATTCAAATTACGTAAATATTATGTTAAATTAATAAACGAAGATAACATTATTTTTCTAATAGTATACATCATTAAAAATATAAATTTTACACAAAGTACTCGTAAAACATATTTATGTTTTATCCATCTTACTTTTTAAAGGTTTTACAAATCGGTCAAGAGAAGATTTTCCCGCAAGATTTCCTACAATTTATCCTACAGTGGACTTTATTCTATATGAAACGGGTGACATATTGCATTTGTTACGAAAAATCTAAAACATTTTCCTCCGCAGATTCAATAAGCAATTTGGTTCACAATATAAAGAAAATGTAGTTGATGCGAATAAATGTAGTAACAAGGGAAAAACAACAAAGTGACAAGTGAATCACTTACCTTCGTCGAGAGGGGGAGATTGGCCTTTAACGTCAATCGCTCAACTTGAGGGTGCTTCTACTCACACTAGTATTTCACTGTTCCTACATAATTACATTGATTTCGCCTTCAACAGTCTAAGCTGAGTTTTGTCTTATTAGATTCTCACACATCGAACATACACTATACAAATAAAATCTTGGCGAATATTTATTAACTTTATACATTTAGGAGGCAATGTTTTACGTGTGTCGTAGTGGATGAACAAAGCGCGTATGCGTATGTCACGGGTCGCGGGGACGCTTCCGGTGCGGCGTCGCGTCGCGCCCTTCCGGCCTGCGCGGGCGCCTGACCTCACTTCAAGCGTGACCATAATCTATTCTGCTCTGATAAATGCAAATAAAACATGCTTTGCGCTTCATATTTATTACAGTTATTTTTGTTTTGTTTTTAACCTCAGTGTACAAAAGTTAGGGCTATTTTAATTATGAACGACATTCATACCATAGGGAATTGCTATGTTAAGATTTTCTAACTTTTGCTTAACTTTTTAATATCGGCTTACTCAGCAATTTAAGTTCTCATAACATTACAAATGTCCTCTCGTAATACCTTTAGTATCCTTAAGTTCTGGTTAGATAGCCCTAAAGTTTAACTATTAAAGAATAGTATTTCTTCCAAATTTACTGTCTTAAATTTAATATCTTGCGTTAATTTTATTATTCATAGTTTTATATTAAGTAAGAAATATAGACAACTTACGTTAAAAGTAAAATTTAAGTTATAAAATTAATTTCATACCATCCGAGTTTTAAATTAATAGGAGATGAAAAAGTTTGTAAGCTTAAAGATTTCCTCCAACGAACTGACAAACGAAGTAAGAAGTTAAATAAAAGCTTATAACCAGGAGCTCGAGCAAACATGACAAGAGTGGACTGTAATTTTAGCAAAATGTCGAAAATTCTTTATTTGTTTTCATTTCGTATACAGTATTGATATTCTTACTGTTAGCTTTTTAACTATTTTTGATGTATTCTGTATTCTTAAAAGTTATTTGATAATCTGTGCTATTTATCAATACATTTATCATTATTTAATACAACAATATTGTTAGGAAAATATTAGGAAGCGGAAGGAATAGTGGAGTTTTATAAAATATATGGCAAGGAGTGGCTCGGGCGCTCAGTTGCAGTCTCGGCGCTCAGTCGCCAACAAGCTCAGTGTTTTACTAGTCGTCATAACGGAACGTTCGATATATGTATTTGTGTTGTCGCATTGGAGTTCAGTTTGTTTGTTTTAAAGTAATTTACAAGTATTGTTAATATGGCCGTTCGTCTATATTTTAAAGGGAGTCATTCCTGTATATATCTAACAATACTAATATTATCAATGCGAAAGTTCAGATGAATGGATGTTTGTAAGAGTTTGTAGCCTAAACGACTGATTGGATTTCGATGAATTTTGGAACAGATGTAGAGGATAGTCTTGAAGAATACATGGGCTACTTATTTTTGTTTTTTTTTTTAATACCACGCGGACGGAGTCGCGGGCGAAATCTTGTGTTCTTATAAAACAGCATTTCATGGAGCCTGTTCAAACAAAATTATTTTGTTTAAAAATTAAAATTAAGTTAACTTAAAATTAAGTTTTATCATTATTCTCGTATGTTCGATTTATTTTAATTAACGTTAAAAGGTATCCAATTAAGTTTCAGCTTTACAAACTCTACGCCCAACTAATTAGTAAGCACGTGAAGGCTTTCATGATGCAATTATTGTATGCAGTTAAAGTGTTTTTGTGAAAAACAAAAAGGATATTCATTTTATAATGACACGCTAATGGACTATGGTCACCTGAGCTCCAATACAGAAATTGATTCGCTTTTATTATTTGCTCAATAAACAGCGATAAAATGTGCCTTGGATAATTCTACTCATATGGACGGGCGTATCGTATGGCAGTTTTAAATACATGATATCGCACAAAATAAAGATATTTATAACCAATTCATTAGAATTAATTAATTGTTCTATTAATTTATATTTAGGGTAAGAATTACATGTAAGTTCTAATGTTGCTCTTACTGATATTCAACTAATTTAAAATGACGAATTTTATCAGAGATACTTTTATCATAATTAAGTGCTTCGTACAATATGAATAAAAGATCGATCGAAATTTATTTTTAAATATATTTTTTACTTTCATATTTGATCACAAAAGGCACGATTAGTTATGTAATTCTATAAGACGCCACTCACCTGTTAAAATATCGTCAATACAATTCGTCGGTTATTTGGGGAAGATCGGAAACAATTAGATAACAGTGGCAATGGTCAGCGGAGCGCATATCCGTGTGTCGTCGTACCCGACCGGGTCGCGGCTTACATCCATTTGCTATGTTTTTAACTTGACGCAACTAACAACATTTACGTTTGTTGCTGCCATTTAAAGTGTTTCAATATTTGCTAGATTTATTAACAACTATATTAAAATAACTACTCTTTGCTATAATATTACACTCTATTAGAAATACTCAACATATGTGAAGTTATTGTTTTAAATTATTAAGGTAATGTAAACCTAAATAAAAAAGTTTGATTCATCATCTTAATAATTTGTAGTAAAACAAATACACATATTAATGGCTGGCAAACTTACTTGCAACTTACTGTCTTGTGTTAACTACAGACTTTTGTAAATGCTAACTGGCATGCTAGTATCTGGCATAAAAATCGCGATATTTGATATTGTGACAGTTATGAGCATGCAAGGCTTGCAAGCTTGACACTGACAAGTCTCGTTTCGTATAGTTTCATGAGAATTTTACTGGCATGTGTATACGCATTGAGCCAGTAAATGGCATGCAACCTACTATTCAATTTTACTAGCTTGTGTATTTCCGTCCTAACATTACATAGTGGCCTGTCTAAACATGTTTAGTAAATGCGGTGCATGATGACCCGAGGAGGTAACTAGTTTGTGTGTGAGGTCGCGGAGCTAAGTGCGGTCTGCCCCTGGACCGTCCGAGTACTTAACCTAATATTGGGTAATTGCATTACACGGAGGGAAATTAATTCACTGCCTCTCCGAGTCCGTCGGCTAAGGCGATGCATTGATACGTGCTTTGTGGCCGAGCTGCGTGCACGTACGTGTAACGATATTATCATTTATGGTGACATTATCTACAGTGTTAATCGTATCTGTTAATTATGTTTCACACTAATTTAAGCTAGTAAATTAGTATGAACTCTTGCAGAATTATTATCATTGTCATAGTAACATAATAATTGTACATTGGATGATTTCTGGTTTTATATGATCTTTTATCCCAGAATTGGCGTTAGCTCCAAGAAGCTATCATGTCAAAACCTTCTTTATTAGTCTTGTTGGCAGACCTTTTCTGGTTTATTCTAATAATGCAAAATTATTAATGGAATCTTAATTTTTCTATTGTGTCATCAATTAGGACAAACTAACTTCAGGACTGATTCACTTTGTGATAATAATAGAGTTGGAGTAAACAAATCGGTTTAAATGCATTCAAACTCAAAGTTGCATAATCGATTATCATTAGTTTATTTATTATATGTCTTACTATAATTTATTTAACTTTTATAACGTATAAATATTTTAACTAATCTATCTATTATACTTTTAATGATCCGAACCAGGTTTATACGCTGAATTCCATATATCAGCAAAACAAACGCTGGAGTGGAATCGGTAGAACATTATCAGTGGTAGAGATATATGGCCGAGTATACTCCATAGTATTTTACCATAGAATTCGTATCTTTCATCCAAACTATCTGGTGATTTGTAAGAGAACGAGTAGTGTAGCCACATTGCTACGTTGGCAATGATCATGAACATCATTAGCTCTCGGCCGGGCTTCGTTCTTCGTAGTTTTCTGCTGTTACTGCAGCGGCGAAGACCGTCCACTAACAAGAATGTCTGTATGATTACTTGCACCACCTGGAAGAATACATATTTTCTTAATCAAGCGGTTTGTAGTACCAATTTGTTTTAATAATGAAATCAGTTTATTCAAACGTCAAAGGTATGAGGTCAGAAGATCCCCTTTTAATAGATTGACACTTTGATAAAACCATAAACATTGAAAAAAAAACATATCTCTTGAAAATGTTTATTGTATTAATAAACTTACCATTACTACGAAATCGATGGATTTGATAATGTTTGCTACTGATACTGTAGCGGCCAGTGACAGCACTGACTCTAGGAAGAAAGCTGGCAGGCATATGAATAGTAGAACATCGTCCAGCAAGGAGATTGGATGTTCGTTTATGTCCAGCTTGATCGTTTGATTGTAAGCTATGACTGCAGCGAACAGCATTATCACGTGCAGGCCCAGCTTCGTGCAGCTGTTAAGGAGGTAACCCACTTCCAGGAAATTACTGTAATTTAATAATAAATAATTGGGTTAAGAATAATCTTACTAATATTACACATGAGAATGTTTGGATGGATAGATGTATGTTTTCTAAGAGTTAGTAGCCTATACGACTGAACTAATCTTTATGAAATTTTACATAGACGTAGATTATAGTCTGGGAAAACATATAGACTACTTACTTTTGTTTTTGTTTTTAATTCTATGCGGACGAAGTAGGCGGAAGCTAGTATTTGTACAATAATCTTTGGTAGTCTTCAATGCACTTTTCTTTTATAAAAACAAAAATTTACAATATTATATTACTAACTACTTATTGTTTGAAATACTTACTCGCCAACACTGCTGAAGACGAACCCAATAATGAGCATTCCCACAACAATAACAATTATGACTAAGCCCATAAAAAGTCCGCGGTTCGAAGCATGGCAGTCCGCATAAATAACCATATTGCTTGTATAATCGTTCTCCTCACTTGCGGTTGGTATCCTGAAGTGAAATATTTTTTATGATAAACATTAATAGTTAGTAAAGAGTAAGGATTTGTATTTTTGTAGGTATTGAAATAATTCAAAAATTACTGAGACTATATTAAGCATTTCTTATTCAAAAGCTACGTTGTTGCTGAGTAACATAGGCTTATACTTCTTAATTTCACGTGAACGAAGTCGCGAGAAACAGCTAGTATATTATATAACAGTTTACATAAATAAATACAGACTTGCACACTGAATAGTTCTCGCCTAAGCTTGAATTTGATTCGCTTTTGTCTCCATCTGGGTTCTCACAGTGACCGATGTTACTCCAAATTATATAATATACCGCGACTGAAACACAAAATTAAATTTAATTTTATAGAGGAATGTGACTGATCTGTTAAAAATATATGAATTCATAATAATAGTATTAACACAATTAAAAAAAAGAAAATAACCTATAGGTTTAATTATCTATTCGAATCTATTTTACTTAAATCTTTCAAGGGATATATGTTAATAAGCCATGGTAAAATATATTTACCTATAAGAATATTGAATTCAACACTAAATGGGTACAAATAAGGCGATACACTTTCAAATACAGATGATATAGCGCCGGATCCCTGACAATGTTCGTTGTACAGATCACTGATGTCGAAAATACGACTCTCTGCTGATGTAAACACTGAAAAGAATAAAATAATTGTTATTATTCAACATAGTTTTACAACATAGTCGAAAAGACCATTAAATTGTTTAAAAACCTGGTTCTATATTAACTTCAGCATCATAACCGTTTGTTCGATTGCCATATTTCGAATTTGCATATAGTGTCAACGCTAACACTGTTTCTCGAACAATAGTCGCAATCCAAAAACAAAGACTACTGCCAATCATATGCATAAAACCGAAATGCGCTAAACCCTGTAATAAATTGATACATATATTGCAATAGAACGCAACGAAGGAAGTCATAAATTAGTTTAACGAAGAAAAATTGTAATTCTCACCTGCCCTCGTAAGACAATCACGTTGGAATATTTAAAAATAAAATATAGTTGAACGAAAGAATACAACGGATTTACGACGTCGAGAACAAGTCGTAGTACGTCGACGCAGTCTTCATTATTAATGTTGTCGTCAAGATAATAATTCGTTTGTAAAGTGATCAACAGGACTGAATGCACAAGATGTCCCAGGGCAAAACCTGCAAGTTACACGATCAATGTTTATATCAGATTCGATAAAATATTAATAACTAGGTGAAGGAATTACATTTTTAAAATTATACAGTTGTAAACTTAATAAATGGTCCAGAAATTCCGACGAAGGCGAAGTTAGAATTTTAACTACCATTAAAAGTAACAGTTCTTTGTTTTTAAATCAAGAGCTAAAAAACTACAATTTACCGGCAGCTCCCAATTTAAGGTAAAAACTCCCCGAGTGCCGGCCCTGGCTGAAGCAATAGTCATGTTTCAGTGACACGAGCAATGCGGATGGTATTTTCAGTGATCGGTAACTATCGGGCGTGCGGTCTCCCGCTATTATTGGTCCGAACTCTTCCTACAAAAATTTGGTTTCGTTAAAACAATTGCAATGAAAATTCAATAGATTGTCTTAAAGATCAATTATGTAAAGAAAAATACGTACTTCTCGTTTCCTATAATATTCGGAAAGCTTCTCTTCGTGTATTTCTTTGGCTTTTTGGTTTTGTAGAGCGTTACTTTTGTATCTACCAATATCAATAAGTAAAAACAACATGTAAAGAAAGCCAATGCCCGTTAAAATTAATGAGTATATCTGAAAGAAATGTTTTCAAAATAACACATTGGAAGTTAATTAAAATAACATAGTGGTGGGTGGTAAAATTTAAAATAAATTTACCGTAGCTAAATGCATATCCACAAAAGGATCAGCGAGGTTGAAAATAACTCCCAATGTCACCAGCAGTATTGCGTACATACCGCTCAATATTAACGACATATATTTCCTGTAATGTAATAAGTGAATTTAAAAGAAGCGAAAGTAGAGAATATACAGTATAATAAGATTTACGAGAAAAAATGAGCGATCTATATTCTCTTAACATTTTTTTGAAATATCGATGGTAATTTTTTCATTCTCATTCTCTTATCTGTATCTTAATTGACATTTATAATTTATTCCTTTAACGTTTCCCCTTTTGGTCTTCAAGTAATCAATTGTTTTTCACCATCATCATCATCCTCCTTATCCTACTCCCGTAGGATCGGCGTAACAGGTTTTTGTCCTCCAAATAACTCTATCATACGTCATCTCAGTCATCACCCCCTTTTTGATCATGTTACCTATCACGCAACTCATCCTTTTCTTTCTAGGTCTACCTCTACCGCTGTACCCTTCCACACTCATAACTAACGTTCTCCTTGTAACTACTTTTATACTTACAACGTAAGACGCTTGTTATCTTCTGGGCTGGTTGGCGGAGGAGCGTGTGTATCCACTGAGCGTAGAGACTGCGCGTCCATGGTGGCCACGGAGCGTTTCCTAGGAGTGGTACCACCGCGCACGTCATTTAGCGTGTTATATGCACGATAGTTACCTGAAATATACATTGAACTTAAACGTGGCCGCCACTTTATCTTCGAAATGCATTCGTACAATATTTATTGTTCAATTAATTACTTATGTGCTATGATGCGTTCAAGTGTAACTTAGTATTCAATTACATTTGGATACTTACTTAAAGATTTCGCATCTCCATTATTGCGAATATTGCCATTATATAATACTGGACTAGCACTATTTCGATCTCCTGGAAATGTACGAAAACATAATTAAGTGATAAGGTAATTGAGGAATGCGATTTAGATTAACACCAAGGACGGATAGCGATTAAATTATATTTTACTTTTAATTCCACAAATTATAATGACAATTATATTGTAATGAACTTCTGAGGCTAATGCCAAAGGTAAGTGAGCAGAATTTGATATACGAGGGTGAATCAAAAAATTGTTGGAATCAATATTAAAAAAAATTATTACATGCGAACGAACTGACAAAAACAAGTGACAGTGTGCATAAATATAGTGTAATAGACACTCTTTAATCTGAATATCGAACATGATCCAAAAAGGTTTCATATATATGCACTTCTAAGAACTTTTTGATTCACCCTCGTATTTGTACTTTTATTAAAATTATTTCCAAACAAATTAATCAACATTACCTATTGGCGTTCCTAAAATCGAATCGTCATCTCTCTTACTGGTAGAATCCTGTAAACATATAAATCAGTATATTTAAATAATGAAAATGATATTAGGAACATATTTTTAATAATTCGGACTACCTAAAAACGAGCTAAAAACCACTCGTATGACCATCGAAAGCCGTTTAAAATCGGATTAATAACTTCATTAGTTACTTGTTTCTCTCGATCGACGCCGGCCTGTATTTCACAATAATCCCATTACGTTGCTCCGCGTTCCTATGCTACAAATTTTGGACCGGCGTTCACAGAAAAATATGCAATTATTGTGGAACTCTCATATCACACAATGACTAGTTTGTTCTATTTTATTACCTAGTAAAAGAAGTCAGGGTTCAAAATCGCTTGCCCTGATAGTGTAGGTAGGCCTTTTTTGAGTATTCAAAGAATATGCATCACAAAATACCTCGCTGTGACGATATTGAAGGGAAAACTAAACAACTTTGCTTTCGATTTAAGTTTAAAAGTGATTATTAATACAATACCGGTATTCTAGACGTGAAAAAATTATGCCTAGGACACCTATTGTAACTTAGGGTTCGATTATTGGTTCAGTTGAGATATTTGATTATTTTAGTGTTTGTGTAAAAGTTTATAGTACAAGTAGAGTTGGCACTTCTATAAATCATTATTGCATTACCCTTAGACCTAGATTATCAAATATCATAGCCCAAAACTTTCATTACTAATAAATTTTATTCCTTCGTTGTGTTGTGTTTAGATTTCAAATCACGACTATCGTGTTATTCCCCGCTCTTATCGCATTCGGGTGACACCAATAAATATTTCTATTAACTTGGTTAAGCGGTGAGTTAGCAGTCAACGTATTGGAATATAAAAATAAAGAGATCGAATTTTCATTAGGTGAGGCGTTGGGGCGGCACGACTGTCGGTATTTACAGGAGGTGGGTGCGCGAGGGGTGAGGGTGGCTCGCGGCCGGCTGGACTCAAAAGGTTTACAGTTGGATGCGCGGGAGTGACCCGCCTCACAAACAGGCCCTACGTCCGCTCGCCACTATGGAACTGGACTGCCTTTAACTACGTAACTTTTTGTCATTTTATTTTTGTAACAAGGGATTTAAAATTCTGTATTCTATCAAGTAAAGTATTGCTAAGCGTTTCAGAGTTACGACACAAATCTAAGCATGTTTTTAAATTAGTTTAGTTGAATATTGTCATAGTTGGCCTTGATAAATCACTGACCTTATAGAGCGATTAATCAACGAATAATCAAGAAACAACTTATCAAACTGATAATTTGGAATGTTAGAGGACGGAAGTAATAGTTATTCATAAAAATTTTAACTGTCATTGTATTTACGAATACAATATTAAGTACTATTAGTCTCATAGTAAATTAGAATAGAAGATAAACTTATAAAAGTTTAATTAAATAATTTGATATATTTAATATAGTCGTATCCACATGTTTCGAATGCAAAAATCATTACAACCCATTGCGCCCATATATACGAATTCGTTGTTTAAACTACGGTCGGAGCTTAAAATAAATTTACTTTGAAAGCTTGGCAAAACAGCTTATCACAAATATTATTGGTAGGCTTTTAAAAATTCAGTTTCTCTTGCATTGAAGAGACACTGAAGAATCTGAGATAGTTTAACTAATGACCGAAACAAATAAATACAATGAATAATTAGGAAAAAAATAATAAATGGTGTAAAAAGGATTTCGGCTTTTGTAAAGGGTATTTAATAGTGCAAATTCATAGTTGTCTTTTTGTTTTATTTAACACTAGACTGTATGTATTATTTGTAAATGCAAATAAACATATATAATACACTATTCCAAATTATTTTAGCTTCTGCCTAAATTCTGTTATAATCTGTTCCGGTCTAGTTTCTGCTATAACTACACTAACCAAAACCTACATTGTGTTTAGAGCGAAATTTAGGGCCTGTCCCACCAAATAGTAAATTGTCTGATAACAATCCAACGTGCGAAATAAGTGATGGAAATATCTGATTTTGTTACCTTATCTGACCTCTGAGCTTCTATCAGCCAGTGATGGGACAGGCATTAAAACTTGTATTGAGCATTAAAATTTTTTTTAAGAGATTTTATCCCTACTATATTCTCTTACGGTACGCACGTAATTTATCTCGCAAGCGATTAGTTATTACGTGTATAGTTTATCTTTACGTGGATTTATTGATAACGTAATCATGATGTATTTGGTTTAGATGATAATTTGATTAATAAGAATTTTGCCGCTTAATGTTCATTTTGCAAAAAAGTATTTATCAAAAATTTAATTAATTCAATTTCCGTGATAAAGAAAATCATTTTCATGGAAAATTATATAAAATTTAAACCACTTTATGATAATCGTATCAGGTTTTAATGTTTGACTTGAGATAAATCACGAATTAACTATAAATTATGTGTTTTAGTACTTTTACTATTTTTACGTTTAACTAGCTCTCGCCCGCAATCCCGTCCGCGTGGTATTAAAAAAAACAACACAACCACGTAGCCTAAATGTTTTTCCAGACTATCCTCTACATCCATGCCAAATTTTACTGAGACCCGTTTAGCATTTTAGGCTACAAACTCTAACAAACATCCATCCAACCAGCCATTCAACACATTTTTTACATTTATAATATTAGTATGAAGTAAGAATGTACTACATAAATAATTTGTTAATTCTTTCATTGTATTACATGAAAATTACAACCAAAAAGTTTGAACAACCATATCCATAAGTTGTATATTTAACGAAATAAGTATTCAACATGTATCTAAAATAATAAAAATATCTCAATAAAGTATTTCCCAAAATAAGTCTGTATTGATATGATAAGAAATTAGTGTAACTCCTTGTGTGTGCAAATTATAACAGCAATAAACCAAGTCTCTTATCAAAGTGTGTTGATGCAGGGAAATGCCCGCATTATTAGTTCATCGTATCACAACTTTATTCAAATTACATTTTTATGAAACTCGCTTTTGACGCGAGTTCGTTCGCGCGGAATTTGAAAAAAAAAAACTTGGCAAATGCGTTATATGTTCTTTTAATTCTAGACTAATTATTATCTATGATATTAAAAAATTAACTGAATGTTTTAATGTTATTAAAATTGTTCAAAAGGATTTAATTACCTTAATCTTACTTAAATTTATAAATGCGAAAAGATGAATGGATGTTTGTTAGAATTTGTAGCCTGAACTACTGAAGGGTAAACGATGAAATTTTTCATAAACTTAGAGGATACTCTATAAGAACATATATGCTACTTACTATTTTTTTTTAATTCAAAGCAGAGGGAGTCGTGGGCGAAACCTAGTATTTTAGAAATCAGTAAACATCAAATGGTAATCGTAAAATAATCGATTGATAGCATGATTTGCGAAGAATACGAAATTGGAAATTCACACTTGATAATAATTGATTTAAAAAACTTAATAAATATTTACGAAAGGATTTCATTGTAGTTACAAAAGAAACAACAATATTTCTTTACCGTTAGCATTTTTTAATTCTACTGAATGAAACAGACCGTTTCTCTACCCTAATCCTAAATCTCACTAAATAGTGTTACTCTATCCAAATATGAGCACAAAAATGAAAACATTTTTTAGTTGAGAAATCCCTTATTGTACAGTAGGCAATTTTTTTTCTTATTACATAAGGTGTTAGGTAACACTAGCTAATCCCAGACAGTGTGGTTTTTATCGAATTTGATATAAATTAATTCTTTTATGATAAATCTATAATCTCTATTGGTGTTTAATATTAAATAATATTTAAATACAGTGACCGAGTCTAAAAATAGTAGCATATAATTCTAAAAATTACAACGTTTTTGAAATACAAATTTTCACTTGATCCTTTTGCTTTTGTAAAATACTTTATCAATTTAATTAGTGGGACACACAACAGAAAAATATATTTAACCATCTTTTCTATTGAAATGTATGTGTTTACTCGATTTCAATATCATTAGTATAAAGATAAGCTGCTTCAAGATAATAATTACATGATTTCTTCTTGAAATAATTGATGGCGAAACTTTCAATGCTATTTTAAAGTGTTCTTGTTTTGAAGTTGTATATACATGTTAAATGTAACTATGAGTATGGTTGTATCATGAACACTTCTATTAAGTGCTACTTCGATTTATACGCATTTTAAAACTATATTTCGATATAAGGTTATTTATTGAAGTTAAAATGAATTTTGTGCTTTGATTTATATGTCCTAAAACGGCATATTATTTCTATTTTTTTTTGTCCGAGTAATAGTAGGAAAGGAAAAAGTATAAAAAACTTTAGTCTGTTCCATAGTGACCTTATAAAGTCTAAACATTTCACCGATATTGAAGTGTTCCTTCCTAGAGTTGTTATGGTAAACATAATTCAGCCATGTCACAGTTTGTGTCAAGTCAATCGAGACAGTTGAAATTTTAATTACTCCCTACTAAATAGGTTTAAAACAAACATTAAGGAATGATAAATGTGACATTGTCAGAGACTCACAGTGCGCTCCAGGTCTGGCGCGTACATGACGCTGCGGGGCGGGCGGCGGCGTGCGGCCCGCGCTGCGGTCGCCGTCAGCAGGCTGCCCGACACCGGGCCAGGCGTCGACATCGTCCGCCGCCTGTCACCCCCGTCATCTTCATTTGCAACACCGTTAAGAGTCTTGTTTACTACCTAAAGCATATACAAATTAAATTGATAACATACTAAATTAAGAAAATGTAGGATTAAGAAGTATATTGGTATCCAAAAGATAAGTGCATGCCAGAATAGAACCCTTTATCTTAATCTAATTTTAAACAAACCAAATAGTTTCAGTGATCGTAATTTATTGTTATAAAAGATTTTCACGTTTTTTTTAACATTTGTCATAAAAAATACATCATGTGACCAAATATTTTTTTGTATATCACTTGACTACGCTACACAGCATTTTTTTAATATTTAAAAATAAAATTCCCGTAACACTTACCCCAGGATCTTTCCCAGCGTCTATTATAACACTTTCGTCAACATCTTCTAAATTTTGAAGCGATGTTTCCGAATGAGACTTTTTATCACCTAATTTTTTTCTATTCACTATTTCGTCCATCACTTCTTTATGAGCCACTTGTGGATCTGCCATTATTTAATTCTACAGAAAAGTATGTTACCACAATGTATAAAATATTTATTAATTAATATTTTCCTTATATCAACGCAACGGAATAAAACAACGCCATTTTAAATTATTGACACGATAAACAGTTTCTTTGTACGACACAAAGTGCGATTTGTTGCTTGCAAATGTGTTATTAAAAAATAATGATTGTTATCCGTAATCAATTTATATCGAACGAGACATATCTATAATACTGTAATTATCGTAATCAATTTGGTACTTCTTCCTGTGTTTACTACATTTTTAAATATAGCCGTGAATTCGAGGTGTTAGGTTCACTCCTTACATATTTGGGACCCACTGTGCTCTGAGGATGTTTGTTAACAATTCGTTTTTAAGTTGGATTATTTTAAGGGTTTCTTTTTTAATTTAATGCAAATGCATTTTAATTAATAAACAAACACAAAGTTATCTGATAGTATGGCGCTATCGTTCTTAGACATCTTCATCCTCGATAAGGTAACTGGATGGCGCACAAAGATTCTATTAACCTTCTGACGTCTACGAGGACATTTGTCTTTGGTGGGTTTCCGTCACTTATGAGAGAGTTTTAGTACTGGAAAAGAAAGCTTTTGACTTGGTAATGCCAGCTATACACCTTCTGTTTTAACTGCGCTGAAACAACATTCATTAACAAATACAGATAAAACCAACGTGTGTACAACTGTAAATTAAAGAGGATCGTTCTGAGTTTTACCTATTGTGAGAAGCAGGCTTAATAATTACAAACAGACCTTTTCTTTAGCTCTTTTGCACTGTTTATCTTCTATTACAGTTACACTAATTATGATAATATGTTAATACGTTAAAATCTATTTTTAACACAATTTGGGTTGTTATAAATATTTAAGTGGAAATTAAAACCAGACTAAGAATTGATGTCAGCCATAAACTTATCTATCTAATCAAAACGTATCTACAGATAAAGAACAAAAATGCAGTACCGGATTTGCAAGTAGATATTCTAATTTTAGTGCTTAAGCCAATAAAAGTTTATTAGCACTTTTATAATAACACTGATGCACTGTTTTGTACTTGCGAGATTGTTAAGTGACGTAGATGTTAGAACATTATTTATTCATTTTTGAAATAAAAATTTTAACTAGAGTTTGTTCCTTGAGTTGAACGATTTATTTCACGTGAAATGTAATATTCGAATTCACGAAACAATAGCTTGTAAATAAATACAAACCATGTTTTTAAATATTTTAAAGTCAATAAAACGAACAGTTTAAACATTTGTTATCGGCTGTTACATTTTTTCATTACTTTATCCATTCAAGTGAGTTAAAAACAGCCATTTGTTGTGAATTTTTAAACAAATAAAAATGGCGATATTGCAACACTTTTTTAAACTTTTCTGTGCAACTAGTTTCAATTCATTATTAAAATTAAAAAACCATTTCGCGTGACGTATGCACAAAACTAAATTAGTGTTAATACATTTTTTTTATTATTATTATGTCCCTATAAAACTTAACTTTAACAGTGGTAGTGCCCGGTTTAACATCTTAGCACGAATGGGCCGGCACGCCCGGTATAATAGTGGCATTATGGTGGTGGTAGTGGACCACACAGAACACTGGCGTGAAATGGAAGCAATTCCGTGTTTCGTCTGATGAGTGTGGTGCCGGAGGCCTAATTTAAATCCCTTGCCCTTTATCACCCTTTTCTTATAAGGAGAGGATGGGAAGGGGAAGTGGATTTAACGGTAGAGGAGATGCATAGGAAGGGAAATATACTCTTTATGTGCGTCTCCTCTGTCGGATAAGGGTAGGCAACGCATCTGCAGTTGCGAATGTCTATGGGTAGCGGTCGCTTCGCCATTTTGGCGGATTCAGGTGGCCGCTTGCTCGTTTGCCACCTTATGTTATATAAAAAAAAACTTAGGACAAGAACTATTAAAAAGTAAAAAGATATCCACTGCTAAAATGTTATTACGTATATGTTCTTAAATAAAACCAATACAAACAATTAATAAATATTACGCAATAACTGGTTCCGGGAATCCGTATTGAAAAGGAAGTCAAATTGTGCGATAAGTGGCAGTCATTACCAAGGACACAATTGTTTTGTTTACATCGAATATTTATCACCTTCTGGATTTTTGTTTTGTTTAACGTGTCTTAAATTAAATTAAATTAAATTAAATTTAAATCTTATGGTTAAAGTTGAAAAATACAACTAAAATCGTAGAGAAAGTTTTAATAACATACTTTACCAAAATAAAAACTATTCGTTCAAAATCTTGCTCAATTCTTCTTTTAATTCCAATGTAAATTCAGAAACGGGGAATGCCAACTCTTGTACGATAGACGTAGATGATTTCTCCTTCACAACGAAGTCTGAAGGAACAACGAACAATTGTTTCTTTTCTCCAGACTGGTCTAGAGACTCGAGGTAAGGCGGCATCGGCAAGTGAGGCCTCTGTTTCAACCAGTTGTAGAAAGTCTTTGTTGAACTGAAAATATTATTAAAATAATCAGTAAATTAATAATGTATCTAATTATGTAGATATTATTCACTGAAGTAAGTTAGAAAAATAAAATCCTACATTGCGCTGAAACCGAACATTATTTTCTTAAGGAAGTTGTTATAATGTTTCCAAGGGTACTCACGTCAAATGTTGTATTTCGGACCATACACAAGACATAGTTTTTAGGTCATCGGGTATCTGAACATTTTGCCAGATCTTCTTGGTGTTGTTCTTTGGAGGAATGTGTTTCAGATGTTGCGGCAAGCAGGTGGCAAAGGCGGTCGTGTGCGCCGGACTGCTCTCCGCTATTATGTCGGACAATATCTGTCTCTTCAGTGCTTTTGGACATGAAGCCTTGACAAAGAAAAATTACAAGCTTTTCATATTTACCTTGAAAACTGAACGCAACAAATTGTGTAGTATTGGAATGAAGGAAGGAGGATAAATATGAACCGAATGCTAACAACTTTTTTAAAAGTATTATTAAAAAGGCTAATACTTTTTATGAATACCATTTATACTTTTAACGCAACGAAATTGGATTTTTATTTATACACAACTATGTATTAATTACAAATGTAATGATTTCATTATTTAGTGTTTCATATTTAATTAAAATGTGCGTAAATTAACACTTCATGTTACCTTTGGAACTCCCACGTAATCAGCAATACTTTGATTAACACAAGGAAGAATTTTAGGATCAAGTACCAATCCCCTAGAAGCATGCTCGTCGAACCAAACCTGCAAAATGTTTGTTATAATTAATTTTAAAATCGGTCCTCTTAATTGTAAAAAAAAATAGTAACATTATTAAAAACCTGAAATAGATCTTCGATGTCTTCCGGACGCTTGATTTCACTTTTATACTCGCCAGTGCCAAGGTTTGACCACCATTCGTAAAATTCAGTAGCGATCTAAAAATAATCAACTTACAGATGATGACTGAATGTATTGCATATTTATGTTAAACGTCAAAATAAATCATAGGGTACCTTCTTCGTAGCAATCTCAGCCTTTTTATTAAATTGGTCAGACGCCGACACCTCAAAACCCTTTTGCTTGAACTTCGAGTTCCACTTGATCATATCAGCTTCACTTTCGTTGCAGTATAAAAAATCGAAATGTGGATTTTTGTCACTCATCGGAACATTGCTGCAAAAAAATTTGGGTTACACACTGTTAAACTTACTTTAAAGCAAAAAATATGTTTGCTTTAAAAAATATAATATAAACAGTATTCCTCGACAATGGGGATGTTT
>NW_013525157.1:4190957-4211439 GCF_000836215.1 Papilio polytes
TATTATATTTTATACTATTTTTTTTTCGTGTTCATACATGGTTTATCTACAAAATAAAGGCTATTCCAAAAATTAGGAAACATCCCCATTAGTAAACTCGGGTGAGACGATATTGATAGCTCTTAATCATGGTAATGGAAATAATGTTCTATCAAGTTTACTATTAAATAACACTCACTCATCAATTTCGCTGGGATGTACTCTTAAATCTTCATCAGATTCAGGAAGTGTTTCCTCGGAAGATGCTTGTGAACTTAACTCCTTAGACTTTACTCTCATTTTTGAAGCAAACTTTGGAAATAGCCTTGTGGTTGATTTGGAGGAGGCCTTTAAGACTTTTGATGTTTTGCTTCTGATAGATGATTTGGAACGTATTTTTTTGTATTCTGATGTTCTGTGGGAGGTCTCGGTCCAATGTTCCGACTGCTCCTTCGGATATCCCTCGCTCAGTGATCGTTGGACATCGATTACAGAAAATGTTATTCGACTGCGAGGTGGAACTTGTTGCTGTGGAATGAATGGTAGTCTTACAATGTATGGAACTTTATAATGAGTTTAATATCATTCGACATTTTTATTTTTGAAAAACTGAAACCAGATAGAAATAAAGCTTACTTCCAAATTAGTCATTGATTTCTCAAAGTACTGTTCAGAAGATGTAGGCGTGACGTCTACTTCAGGTGGTTCATATTTTTTAGATTCCGATGGTAAATTAAAAATTTTCGTTATTCTATGGAATATTACTGGATCCAGTAAATCGCGAACCACAGTGTATTGCGACTCCCAGAACTAAAATTTTAAATGGAAGTAAAGGGTAATAACAATTAATGACATAACATTGAAAAAAAAAATAATGACGCGTACATTGCAACCATAGATTTGAACTATGATAACATTAACATAAATATTTTGTACTAACATTTTTCGGAGAAAATAAGATAGGTGGGAATAGATTTTTGCATAAGTATTTTTGTAATGGTAGATTTCTAGGAAAGGTTACTAGGGAGAAAACATTTTTTTTATTCAATTTCTTATAGGTAATTCATTCACCTCGACTCACTTATTACAACTTCCTTATAAATTGACTCTATGCCATAAAATGACGCAATAATTTCCTGTAGATATTATAAACTAAGTCATAGTATTCATCACATGTCAATAAAAACTAATGCGATTCCTAGTAGCCTAGAATCTGATTAATTTCCGTTTACTGAATTCTTTTGCCAATCATACACTTTATTGACATAGAAAACTGCATTTCTATTTTCGTCAACATCTTCGTACCTATTTCTCTTCCTTCTGATGCTATTTTTTCTTATAACTAAGTGTCTTAATGCTGCACGCTAAGTAACGATATTGGTAACTAATGCAGTCCCCTGAAAGACTCATGAAAGACTTCTCTGAAGAAGTAATTTTGAATACTGTTTGGTTTAAAGTTTATACAAACCATATTACCTGTTCATCTTTGTAAGATGCTTCTAAAGTTCGTATCACATGCTTCCAATGCATTTTGACAGATGCTTCATTTTGCTCATACCTTGATGGCTTTATAGCTTTTAATATTTTAGGCTTATCCCAGTTTTTGACTAGAGGTCTTTTACCACAGGACATTGTGTAGTACCATGCAAGACACGTGTTTAATGTATATTTATGAATTCTTTGATAACACTATATAAATATTATATAAATTGCTTTTTGTCAAAAAATGTCACTCTTACTTCTTTCAAATTGATTGTTACTATTTTTTTTTGTAAAAAAAGGTGTTAATCCACTTTAAAAACAGCAACAAAGTCTATTATAGGGGATAATCATGAAAACTAAATAAAAAATGTATAGTTCACTTTCAGTGATACTTTCTTGTCAGTTTATAATGGAGGATGTTTATTTTTACAAGAGACAAGTTATGTTTTTATAAGTATATTGAAAGTAATTAATAGATGCCATCTATTTAGCGTATCGGCAACTGTGATTTAACATTCGGTAATCATGCAGTATTCTCGTCTCATGGCAAGGTTAAGAGCGGAGTTAGTGTTGGAAACGGAACATAGATGGCGCTTTAGCTACTTTTGTTTCAGCATTTCAGTCACGAGAAAAACAAATTTAACCTGATATTAAAACATTTTATTATATCATAATCATACGAATGAAAAATCAGTTTTAACATCTAATTGGTATCGGTTAGCTGTGACAGCCTTCGCCGTAAGTGGCCAATGGGCGCTGGAGTGTTGTTTTGTGTGGTAGGAGATGCGGGATGCTGCAACTCCATGGTGAGCCTGGCATTGAGCACGCTTGGATCAAACATACCCAGACTGTTCAAGTAAGGCGCTCTTCTGTGCTCCGGATGTTGGATCATCCAACGACAGTATTCTCTTACACTCCTGTAAAAAAAAAAGAGATTCAATCTTAAGTTTAAAGCTTTAGTATTCCTCTTTCTGCCTGTGCTGGATTGTTACGTTTATTTACGTTTGTTGATAATTTTACCTTATATTTGTGATTCCTTCCCACACAGTTTTTAATGAGACGAGATCTCTTGGAACATGCTTAGCAGACCGCCACTGGTTCTTTGTGTCATTTTGCGGCGTACGCCACTGTTCCCTTTTGGGAAGACTTCGCCCGAAAGCTGTTAGTCGATCTGGACGCTTTTCTATTTTAATATCTTTAGTTATTTCCCGGGCTAAGGCGGCATTGCGGGATAACTGAAAGGCATTTAGATACAAAACCATAATACATTTACCCATCGGCCAAAAGGTTATACGTCTTATGGGGCAAAAATGAAACTTCTTCAAAAGAGCTAATTTATGTTTTTCGGACTCCTTCGGCTAAAAAATTGCCTGCGTTAATTCAATTTTAGAAAACATTAATTACAAACCTCTATATTTCCTGTAACTTCCGCAATTTTATTGATTACAGTCGGCATTTCTTTTGGTACAACTTGAAGACTACGTGCTACGTGTGTGTCAAACTCTACCTACAAAACATAAAATAATAAAATTAACAATAATGTTAATCTTAATTTACTATACGCATTATAGACGTATACTTACTTGAAACAATTCTTTTATACACTTAGGCGTGAAGAGCTGTGATTGCTGGTCTCCGCCTAAGTCCTTCATATACTCGCAAAAATCCTGTGTAATCTGTAACAAATATTTTTTTTAAACTTTGAATGTTCAATTATAATAAAATATTTTTAATTATGATCAGTATCAAGTTACCCTTTCCGTAAGATCGTTAGCGCGTTTAATAAGACTCTTTTCATCTTCTCTCTCTGGTTGAAGAAATCTGGTTTTCCAAGTTATTTGCTCTCGTTCGGGCTTGTCTAAAAATTGACGATGTATATTTATTCCTTTTGGTTCATCGTCACTGTAAAATCGAAATAAAAGTACTTGTTTGATGGAAAGAATTTGGATACGATACACGCCGTTAACTTTTATTAATTTTACCTGCTAGAAATTTCGACATCGGTATCTGATTCTAATTCTCGTTCAATAACGATTGCTTTTCTTTTCGAAAATAATGGCTCCCTTCTTATTTTTGAGGTCGTTTGTTCTGTAAATGATTCGAGATATATACTACTTCAGAGTAAAAAGAAGCTTTGTCATGATCTGAAGTCTTACCCGTTTTGGCTGCAATCTTGTCATTTGATTGTTGAACCATATCATAATCCAGAATCTCATAAACTCTTTCACACAAGTCACTTGACAATTCTCTTGATAAGTCTTTTAATTCGTAAGCGTCCAGCTAAAGCAGTGAAATTTACAACGTTAAATTCATCAAGGAAGTTAGTTTGTAATATTTCAAATGCTGTAAGAAACTTACCTCTTCTTTGTCTTTATCCAACTGTGCTATAACATTTTTCCAATACATCTTATTGCGTCTTATAGCTTCCGATTTTTCATATTTAGAACATTTTACATTAATTTTACTTGAATTCATTATCTCTTTTTATTATTATCTTTGTGTATAATTAGAAAAATAGCGCATAACAAATTAAAAACTTTGTAAATAGTAGTTAAGGAAACTTATAAACTTCCAGTTACGAAAAACTGGTAGTATATGTATTGATTTATTAAAATCAACAGTTACCCAGGAAACTGTTGTTACGACATGTATAATCGTGCAATTATTTAAAACTAGGTGGTTGCGTTAAAACTTGTAAACTGTTTTTTTTCTTGTTTTTGTTCCACAAAAGTCAGAAAAATGACAATACTTTTCGGACAAAATATGTAATGCTCGAAGATGCTTTTAACATAGTATTTTTTAAATCCGCACAGACGGAGTCGCGGGCGAAAGCTTGTTTTGAAAAAAAAAATTGAATTGGTTTTATAGTTTATTGTTGACATGTTAGTACAATACCAACAATTAATGATTTATCAAAATTATACATAAGTTTCCAAATCTATACCATGTTCCGCGAATATTTTTTTCAGTTTTGGATACCTTTTTGCTATTTCTTTCAACATTTTCTGTCGCTTTATGCAAGTATCGCCCACAGATTTTTGAAAGAAATCGCTCACTGTTTCATTACCAGTGCTCGCTTTTAACATATTATGTAAACAAGGGCATGGAGGATCATACCTTACATCTTCGTCACTGGAACACTGTGTCTCAATGTTGTGAAACTTTTCTTTGGTTTCCGCAAATGGCAATTCACTATTAACTATATCTTTTGCGTCTAACAATGTTTCTTTTCCTTCTTTCTTATATGGAGTACCAAATATTGCTTCCACTCTTCTAAAATTTTCTTCCGTGAAATCAAAGTAGGAATTTAAATAAGGGAAATAGTTTGTTAATAAAGAACCAGTACATTTTTGAACCGGACAATCGGGAAGCCGGTGAAAATCTTCGAACAAAAATGATTCATCCGAGCTCTCGCTAGTACTTGACTTTACAGATTGCACTTTGCTAGTCGTTGAGGACATTACTGGTTGTGGTTCTGGTTGTTCGCGACATTTACATCGTTGTGAATCTAAAAACTTTTTAATCTCTTCAAACCCGTGACATTTTGCGTAAATAAATTGCCTTTGTAACCTGAAATACGGTAGATCTACATCTAAAGGTATCGTTTCCCTGCTGCCATAAACTATTGGAGGTGTGTCAGAAGTGTCTCCTTCAATAACAAATGGTTCCTTTGTACATATTTCAACACTAGGACCTGATTGTTCAAATTTAAAAACATTACTTTCCTCCACTAAAATTGAGCTGTTGGATTTATCAGATTCCTTCACATCCTCAAGCTGTAATTGTACCAGTTTTTCTAACTGAAGCAAAAATGTTGTCTGCTCTGGCAAAAGCTTAAGAGCAAAACTAATAAATTTTAAGAACAATTGTAAAACTTTCTTTATTTTTCCTTCCCAATCTTTGTTAATATCTAAAATACAGACATCTTTTTCTTTAAGAGACTGCAATAAATCCGTTTTTTGTTTGATTTTTTCAACAACTTTATTTATTTCTGCGGTATGATACTTTTCTATGATGATATTTTTAATTTTACATTTTTTTCTTTCCGTGCACAGAACATATATCGAACTAGTCAGTCTTTCACATATAATTTGCTTATAAAACATCTCAATGGCATTGTTTCGTTTTCTGAGTGCATAATTTGTTAGTTGATTTGACTTTTCATGTTCATTTCTTAGTAGAAGAGCATAATATCGCTTTATTTTTTTAATTTCCGTTAAATATTTTTTATTTAAGGTATCTTCTAATTTTTTTCTTTCTTTGCGCAATTTCAAATATATTTGATCGTTTAAGTAGCTAATGATTTTTGCATACACGCTAGTTAAAACAGTCTCTACTTCATTTTTTACGTGCTCTTCCAATTCCTTAAGCGTATTTTCATAAAAAATGTACATTTCTTTAGTCATTAGAGCACTTTTTGTCTTGAAGATGTTTTGATATTTTATTTTCACCCTTTTATAAATTTCTTCTGATTCGTTCATTAGAACGAATTTCCAACAGTCGTCGTTTTCACGCAATAACTTTTTTAGGGAAAGAAGAAACTCCTCATATTCTTTCTGTAATACATCATCCCCAATATGTATAATGCCTTCATGTGTTTTACTTTTAATAATCTTTGAAGTAAATGGTGGTTGCATTTGTATTTTTCCGATAAGCAGATCGCTTGGAGATGTCCATATTTCTTCAGCAGAATCGCTTTGCTTAGGGACTTTGACCTTTTGTTCGGTTTTTTCAACGCGTGGTTTCACTTTTTTGTCATATTTAATATAAATATCTGCATAGGTACTACCAATAATATCAATACCACTGGTAGTGTTAATGATGTCGTACTCCATGGTGAAATTAAAATTAAGTAATTACTAAATAACGTTATAAGTATTAATCCAAAAAACGCAGTAAAAACGGTAAAGAAATGGTTGTCATCCTGAAAAAATTTAAAGGTTGAAAGGAGGAAAATTTCAGTAAGGAGGTATTAATAAAATTACATAATTTGCAAAAAGTATTTATGTCCTTAATACCATGTTACTGCAAGCTTCAACAAAGTCTCCTAAAGTTATGCTGGTACGTAGTATCAACGAAATTCAAATTGCTTTATTTCCTCAATGAGCTGCCGTTGCTCTCAGTGGCAATTGGAATAATAGCATCAACTAAATTTCGCCCTGAGGAAATGAACTAATTTATTTTGTACACTTACTCTAAATCTTAAATGAGAATATCTTTGCATTTAGTTTGCAGATCATCCTTAGTTATTACAGTATACTCGTGTTCTTAAATGTATGGGTGTAATTTGAAATGGTAAAATTACATTACGTTTTTTAAAATCTGTTCAGTATGTAACTTAAAATAATAAATAATAGGACGAGAAAGAGCTTTTTAATTGAATAAACTTAACTGGGATGTTAAAAACCAGATTTTTATAAAACTTTTATTACTTATACAATCAAATAGCAAAAAACAACTCTTAATTTACTTCATACATCTAAGTATTTACACATTATTTAATATTTTCTGCTTCTTCAAATGTGTCGGGAATTTTTCTACCCTGTGTTTCTGGTTGGGTCAGAATTAGAAAAGCTGTCATTACAGCCATGCCGCCGAATAAAACTGAGGGTATACCTGACCAGTACACCATGAGGGGTGGTGTTAGAGGCGCAACAATTGAACCAATCCTACCCATCATCGAAGAAAAACCCAAAAATGAGTGTCGATGTCTCGTAGGATATAACTCAGTAGTAAATAAATATAGTGATGTGAATACTACACCTGTGCAATATTTACCCAATAGATATAAAAATAGTGATATACCATACAATGATTTTGGAGTGAAGGCAAAAGCAAAGCAGCAAATGCCACATAACAGATAGCCACTGAATAGTGTTGCTTTACGACCAACTCTGTCTAAAACGAGCACTGCTGTCCAGTAGCCTGGAATTTCAATAAGACTTACTAAAATGTAGTTTAAATACATATTTCCTGATAAATTAACAGCGTTAATTGAAAGACCGTAATAAATAAAAGTAGTTGTAATCCAATATATCGGTGTCGTGCAACAACGCTGCAACATTACGCGTGATTTTAAAACCCGATACAACAAGTTTGTTTCACCAGTATTATTTTGATTTTGTTTAGGTATGGCTGTTAAAAGGAAATTTAAATGTGATTCTTGTATTTCTTTTTTATTTAACTTGGCTGCACGTAACAATGTAGCTTTTGCTTCATCCGTTTTGTTTTTACTCAGCAGCCACCTGTGACTCTCCATAAGTATCCAGTAATAAGATATGAGAATAAACACAGGCGCAAATAAAACTAAAGATAATGTTCGCCATTCTAACACAGCCGATGCTATCAATCCTAACAAAGCTTGACCGAGAGCGAACGTCGATGACATTGTTGCACTAGTATAAATCCTGAATCTCGGGCCAACAATTTCTGTGGCTAATATGTAACCGGCGCTGTATAAACCTCCTCCGATAGCTGTATGCATAAATTGCAGCGTCGCATACATTGCGTAATTTATTGAAAAAGCTCGAACACAGCCAACCAGAGCTACATTAAATCCGAAAAATACTACCGACATTCTTCTTCCAAAAACATCAGATATGAAACCTGCTAAAGGAAGAGCAATCATCGCACCCATACTATTTAATGTACCGGCGAGAGCACGGAGCCATTCTTGACATTCTAATCCAAAATCATACACAGCTGTATTTGTTCTCTCGTAAACGTAACTCTCGCAGCTAATAATATTATTTCTATCGAATAGATTTGCTGGACAAGTGCCGTTTAAAATTGAGTCAGGAATATATGTTGTGTTCGCGTATCTGGAACAATCATCGAAACCATTTTCAGTCTCCGGTATAGCATTTAGAATCCAGTTAGGTGAGAATTCCTGTTGCCCGTTGTCGCATATTGGTACTGCACATCTATGAGGAAGCCTGCCGGCTGTGAATATGTAGTCCCCTGCCATAAACCCAGAGAATATAGCTGGTAACATAACCAATAAAATATTTCTAAATTGGTATAGTCCGAATTCACCCAACTCTTGGTTGAGGGCTCTTTCGAATTCGGTTTTTTGTTCATTTTCTTCTGGTTTTTCCATTTTTCGAATGCTTAATGGCAGTTAATGGGAATGATGTGCTGTGAGCGCCTTGACATACAGCACTAGAATTATTCTTCAGTCAATTACAGATTGGATACAACTGGAAAGAAAAAAAAAATAAAAAACATAAATAAAAACTTAAGATGGATTTTACTTAGATGTCAATAATCAAAACTTGTTTTATTTTTATTTCATTATCGTACTAAAACATTTTACATAGAATTTAAAACTAATTTCATAGTTCTGTAGACAATGTACGTTTATCAAAACTATGTGTATAAAAAAAATAATTACCCATATCATTATGACTACGAGTATTTTGTTCACTTCGAACTAAAAACTATTTTAACACGACCACTTTTTAACTTTGCATATTACTTTATTAATAAAATATCGCATATTGGTATACTAAACTTTTATATTTGTATTTAAAAATCGTAGAATTAAATTCGTTTCGAAGGTGTCTGTACACGCTCATATAAAGACTATCTAAAGACACGCGTGAGGTAGATCTTTCCACTAGATGTGGTTATCTCGGTATGCAACATTTTAGTCACTGATACTTGTCTTTATAAATATTTAGCTTATCGTAATAATCTCTTATAACATTTAGGGCAATTAATTCAGAAGAAAATACGAAATTACGATTCTGTTGTATTATCATACAAGGAACATATCTATAAAACATATTTTATTTAGTAATAGTACGATGTGAGAATGGATATTATCTTTTCATGACATTATTTCTATTTTAAACTGTAAGAAAACCGCAGGGTTCAAAGTATAATTGTAGATCATTCGATTTTTATCTGCAGTGATAAGAGATAACAGATACAAATCCTTTGTATTGTTATCACTTACTTCTGTGTTATTGCGCTAATATTAAATTACACTGTTGGTTTGTTACATTTGTTTTATAAGATTATAAAAAAACGATCAAGAAAATAAGTTTGCGTCCAAAATAATTGTAGAATGGGTGTCACTTGTTACCTTCTGTTAATTTGAATCTTGTAAAGGATGAGTCATTTTCAATTTACCTTAACTGAAATATTATTTTTAATTCGAATTATTTTATAACTGTATTTTGCCTGTGATTGGCGTTTGGCGAAATTAAAAAAAATGTGTATATAAAAATTATGTCATTACGGAGATATATAACAAGAAATCCATCCATCCAAACTTTGGTTTTGTAAGTAAAATATTAAAAATCGTCTGAGTATTTTAATCGTTGATGACTATCATGAAAACAATTTAATCTAAGTTTCCTGTAATTAAAATAATCCTTATTGCGTTATAACGGTCGTGACAAAACAATTGTATTATTAGCTAGAAATGTCTGTTGGTACAACCAAATAAGTCTCGATTTCACCAATTATGTGTATGTGATTGTCGTGATGTTATTAAATATAGTGTTAATTAAACAAAAAAAAATACGGAATTAAAAATTTAATTGTTATTTTAAATATCATATGAGTATTTAAGCGCCATCTGTGAATCTGTTTCCACACCATCTTTTAATATCAAAGGTGTTTAATGAAATTACCGATAGATGACCTGAAACCGTTTGTTAGGATATTTTGTTAGGATATTTCCGAATTAACGATTTCTAACCATTTTAATCTTTCATTTAACATGTTTTACAAAAGTTCTGACTTAGCGTAACTCTTACAGTTTAATTTTCCGCGGAAATTGTTAAATGAAATAACTGGTATAGGATAGGTAACGTTGTAAGGTACTGTTTAAAAAGTTGGTTTCTACATACTTTCGGACTTTAATTTTGTGAATTATACGAAGAAACTTGTTTAAAAATATTAGATTTGGACAGGAGTTCATTTTATTACGTAATATAATATTGTTAAAGAAATTATTATAGGTAAGTTCCTTACTAATCTGACCACAGAAAGCCAAAGGAGAGTTTTAGTTTAAAGTATCAAAGCTTTTGCATTGTAATGCCTAAGTTTACAAATATGACGCTTGGCGTTTCATAATATTAGGTTAAGCGTCAGTTCTGGTGCTGTCAAAACTGCTCGGCTTGTGTAAATTCAACTGTGTTTATGCACGGGTTCAGAGTTTATTTAAGATTGAATGGCAAGAATAATTCGTATTTAAATAAATAAAATGTTTGAATAAAATATCTTAAAGAGAAGATTAACGAACAAAAGTATTTTATAGATAGAGTTCAAAATACGGAACCGATTTAATATTATGGTACTTTACCCATAGCATTCTGTTTTATTCACTTTATTTTATTTGAAATCAAGTTTGATTTTCTTTTGTTTTTTCTGTTTTTGAGAATTGTTAATTGGTCACTTACGGATATACTCAGGGTAGTTTAGTATGAGTACTGTGTACCGAATGTTTTAATTACCATCACACGACTGATCCAAAAAGTTTTTAATAATGTTTGAATTTTTACCCTATGGTATATTCTGATAATACTGATTTAAATGAACTGTGGAATACGCCGATTAAATCAATCGATGTCTAAAATAACAAATTGCAGTAAAAGGAATATAAAGTTAAAAGTGCATCGTGTTTGTATTACGTTTGCGAAGTTAGAATTCAATGTAGTACCTACAGGAATTCAGCATTTGTCCGGCGCGACTCAGACTTACAAACAGAATTTAAAATTTATTTATACCTCAGTCCGAGAGCAGGTCTATACTCTAATAAGCTTATTTGTTTAAGAAAAACAAATTGATTTTGTACTATTTTGCAAATAAAAAAGTCAAAATTTTATAGAAGAAAAGTAACAAAATATTTTATTACTATTAAGTTATTGGTAGAAAGCGATGTACATTATAAAGAAATGTAATAATTTATCATAAAACCTTTTCTAAATAGACTTTTTATCTGCTTGTGACACATTTGCTCGCTTATTTTCCCAGCAACTTGTCCCGCGTAAGCATGAAATATTACATCAAGTGACAACACTATTCGGTGCTAAGGTTTACTCTGATATTTTATTCACACTTCCGATACAAGTTATTTTACTGTACATTGGTATAAATTTATACTTAACTGCCGCACTCAGAGTCGCATACTGAGTGACCATTAAAAATTCCTTGCATTAAGTGAAAGGAACCTATTTAATAAAACGCATAACACGTTGCCTAAGATTTTATTTTGCGGCCAGCAATTATCGGGAAGTTGAAATTCTGCTTTAACTTATAAGATAAATGTGCAAACAAAAGAAGCCATAAATGTAAAAGAGGCTAAGCCGAGAAGGATATATTTTTTGTATTATCGTGCTTTAGCACATTACGTTTCACTCGTCCTTTCACTTTCCCTATTATTTTATTTTAAAAGTAATAAAATAAGAATAAAGAACAGTAAAAAATATTGGTAATTAAAACTTAAGGATTCAATTTAAACGAAGGCATGAAGATCACAAATTGTTCGTTGTACCTTCGCGGTTAGTCACTAAACTATACTCATTTGTTCTTGTTTGTTCTCCTGTATTTGTTTATGTGAGTTTTAACATAGTACAACCACGAAAAGGAGAGTAATCTCAGAACGCATTCTTCATGACATTGCTTGAATTTTTTCCAAAGTAACTAGTAAAATTTTGTTCTCAAGTCTGCTCTAGGGTAAGTACATTAACTCTAGTACTTATGTAAACAGCAGCTAATGCAATACATTTAATTGTGTTCTTCAAGCTTCAATCGATAATGAGGTGGTGTTTATTGAATAATTAAATATTATGTGTTTATTTACTTTGATATTTTAAGTTTCGTAGGGAATTTACTGCCATGATAATTTTTTTTAGGATAACTTTTTACAAAAATCCATTAACGTATACTCTGTAACTTTTGACTGTACTGTACATTTATACGAAATACACCGTTACCTAAGAATTATGGACGGGTATATTGGGCGGTAAGGTAAATTTACACATGTCTCGTAACAGCCTAAGTCGTCAGCGCTGTACGACTCCTCACGCCTGTCTTAATGTCAAAATACACCGCACACTATTATAAATTCGCGAATACATACATCGAGACGGTTTCACGACGGTTTATAAGAGATACTAAATAACCTCAATCCATTTTACGAATTAATTTCAGTGTTAACTTAATAAAGTCGTCAAAACATGTAGGTGAAATCTCAAATTTATCGGACGTCATAGTTTTATGAAAATTATGGGTAGAAATACATCACTAATGGTGACCTTTCTAATCAGGAAATCTGATGAGGGAAGGTCAAACGCTTTGTATCTCAGCCTAACAGTAGTAGTAATAGATTGTCCACACATTTAAAAGTCCACTAATGTTGACATATTACCTACCTGTACGTTACTGTTTTAAATTATTTAAGTTACGGTGATAAAAAATGTTTTACTCAAATCGTAGAAAGAAAATTAATAGCAGTTTTAGTAGAGTTAAAAGTAGACGAAGTATAACAAAAGAACATCAAAAATTAGCTGAAACAAAAGGCAATAAATTGTTACCAGGGTATAGCGCACCGCGGTGCGACGACAACAGGGGAATTACAATGTGTCAGGCTTTGCCAGGTGCTACAGAGAATTGGTTCACGCGGCGTCAATCATTCCCACTGAGATTGATAGCGGATTCACACTATTCAATTTTCAAAGTGCTTCCAACGTATTTCACGAATCATTTTGCCTTAACATCAAAACAAATTTACGTAAAATCAAATTAAAACTCAATGCATTTGTAAAATTTTAACGAAACGTAACTTGAATCTTGAATTAACAAAATTCATGTTGTTTACGGATATTGATTACGCGGATTGTATACTTAACTTTTTAGTGCAATATTGTAGTAGAACAGTTTAGAATAAAGGCAATGTTTGACACAATTTAGTGAGATTAATAAAGTGAAGGGTATATTTGGCGTTAAGGTAAATTTCCAGAAGTCCCGTAACAAGGCATTATCTCGTCACATATCTCGTCGCGAGTCGAGGTAATGTGCTCACGTGACTTATACCTCGCATTCCTTACTTCATTATTAAAATACTGTAAACTTAGAAATTCAAATTAACTTTGAAAGACGTATCTATATTTAAACTATTATTATAAAGAGGAAAGTTTTGTATTTGTGGATTTTTTTACGTATTGAAATAACTACTGGACCGAATTATTTCACCATTAAAGAGCTACGTTAACAGAGAGTAACTTAGGCTACGTTTTTTTACTTTTTTTTAATTACACGTTGACGTAATTACAAGCAGCAGATAGTTATAAAATATAATTATTTTATATATAATCTACACTATTATACCAAAGCGTAAACACACACTTCTTTGTTGCCTAAGATGTCAGCAATTACAGAATAATTTTGAATAATTCTTTTTTAACAATACGCCCTACACTTACGTCATGCTTTAACCCTAATGTGGGAAAGAGACCATAAGTTGCTGCCAACATCAAGGAAGCAATTGTCATTTGTGCATTTGAATTTTGACATTTCATGCGGATGAAGCCGCACTGGAACAGCTAGCTTTTTAATAAAACAATTGTTTCATCAATATTACATCAAAACTATGCAGTAAGATGTTATAAATATAGTAAAGTTATTTCCCTATGTGTCACACTGATTGTTTGGGACAAAAGTAAAACAATAATTTGTTACTGTAAACGACCCGACTTAATTCAGTAACATATTTTAGTTGATGACAAGCTGTCGCCCTGATAAAGGTCAATTTGAAGAGGGTCCTGTAAGATATGAATTAAATTATTAGCCGACACGTGACTTGTCCTACTTGTTAGGTGTCTCGTTTTGACTTTAAACATCGCCACAAAAGTTTTTGCAGTGGATATAACATAGAGCGGTTACTACGAGTACTTTAATGTTATGGATACCGGAATTAACACCACATAAACTACGAAGCCAAACTAAATATATTTAATCTCTTTAGTTACATGGTTTATTTTCAATATTACGGTTTGGTTGCTTATGGATGTATAGAAATTTGTTTTAGCTTTATTCTTCTCTTTTTTATTGTTAGTATAGTTAAATATTTAAGACTAGCTTTGGCCCGCGACTCCGTTAGCGTGGAATTAAAAAAATGTGTTCTTCCAGACGGTCCACATCTACGCCAAATTTCAACAAGATCCGTTCATCAGTTTAGGCTACAAACTCTAACAAACTTCCATCCATCAAAACTTTCGAATTATAATATTAGTAAGACTAAGATAGTAAAAACTAAGATTTCACTACCTCAATACAATACGAATTAAATGATCCAAATAATTATACATAATTTTCTGTAACAAGTGACTAAAATGTAAGACGACATAAGTCAGACTAATGACAACTAAAAAGTATTTTAATAATGAATTCTTTGTAGTCGGCACACAGTTAAAATCGTCGTCTTCCTTTTAATTAACGGTGTCGTAAAACATGTCGCAGTTAAATGGGAACAAGCTCGGCTACACGAAATGTTCATTCATTAACATACTTTTTGTTATAGTGCTTAACAATTCGTGTTTAATTTCTGTAAATACCATTACTATAGGAATAGAAATAGAAATAATTTTATTGAAAAATAAGATATTAACAATTACAATAACAGTTATACCAACTAAAAGATAAATACAAATTGTGGTTAATATACGATTAATCTGGTGATGCCCACACTAGGCAATGTCTGTAAATTTTTATTTATTGCTTTTGCAAATTGCCAGTCATTGTCCTCTCAAGTTACAATGTTGTTGGAATTAATTGATTTTGTCGAAAAAATTTAGTTTTAAAATGCTAGGCAAACATAGCTACTTCAAAGTAGAGAAACGACAGCTCTACGCGAAGACAACAGGAAGGACTTGTTCAGACGCATTTCATTCTACAGCACACGACAAAACTTTTAGCCTATAGCAAATATAAATTATTATAAAATAAGTATGTAATTTACTAGTGGAAAAACGCTAAACTACTATAAAAACGCTTTCTTTAAGATTCTTAAAAATTAAAGAATTGATAAATTTTGTAAAGAGCAAACTGTAATGGTGTGTGTTTAACTAAATAAATGTACAGCTTTTAAACAATTCTCTACAACTACTAGAGCTACTTAATGAAAGTATTGTTTTGCGCCAGTTTGATAACTTCAGAATACTTGAAGAGTGTAGCCTTAAATGAAGGTTTAAATAAAACAAAGGAATGCACATTTTATTGTAAACATCTAATTAAATTTTTATTAATTCGTGTTAACGTTAATTATTTTATAGAAAAAATCAATATTGGTGTGTAAACTTAGAGTGCGTTGTCTTAGCGTAAACATCTTTACATTTTTAATGAATATTAGGATCCTATTATGGCATATGCCCATTTATGGCATAGTCATTGTGTAAAAGATAAGAGAAATGGTGTTTAGACATTCAAAATGATTAGTAGATTACATAGGTGTTCATATTGTTATGATATCATACGCAGAATTAAATATTTTGCAAATTACACCCTGTGTACAAAGTGGTCTCAAACTTTTGGCCGGCAGTGTACATATGTAGTTTTGATCTAAAGTATTAGTAGCTTTTATATACGAGGATTTATATTAAATGCTAAAGCGATAAGAATATAAATTTCCTGAAGATTTATAAGATACTAGATGGTTGATAGAATAGATTTGGCTAATGTAAACTAGGAATCATTAATGTAGAGTATCTTAGTAGCGATATATTTAACATGGCAATGCAAACAATGTTTCAAGCTGTATAGTGCAGTTGGGCAGTGAGACAGAATGAGATTCCGAGCAAGCATTGAAGCTGCAACATTTCGGTGTAGCATTGCTTTAGTATTGTACATTCTATACACGTAGCACCCGAGGTGGATTGTTGTGCCAAGCGCCGTTCATCGTAATCGTTCTAATGTTGTTATACTTAATTATATTAACAATGCATCTAAATATATTACTGCATACATCTATCGCTGAATTAGAACACAATTGAAACATAAAAAACTACACTATTTATTAATCAACTACTAAAAGATATATCATTTTGTAACCTTACCAAGAAGACAGTAGGGAACAGAGAATAAAACTTCAATTGTAAACTATAACTAACACACAAATAAAGGCCATGTTTTGAGTTATTATAAACGTGAAATCACTGACCTATGGACGGGCTGTTTACCTTTATAACCACCGTGGCGCTGCTGTAGACTTTGGCACGGTACGAAGACTCTCTTGGCGCATAACTAAGCGTGTAAATTGTTTTATTTTATACATTGAAGAATTCTTATATTGGCGGGAAGAATTAAAGATACTGACTTAGTTTAGGATATCTTAACTCATCAAAAAATGCGGTGTCATTACATGTATTTTTATTGTGACGTCAAACCTATCGACGTGTTTCACTGAATGATGAAATGTTCTCGAATTCACTTTACCTTTTATTTTATAATGATGCTTTGTACTTTTAACTTAGTACAAAATTACCGTATACAAAAGCACACGTCGAAATATTTTAATAATAAATTCTTTGTAAAGTCGTCGCCCTGTTAACTGTGTCGTGTAACATGTGGATCAAAGGGTAGAGAGCTCCACCAACTCGAATGATCATTAACATACTTTTTGGGTTGCGGATTACAATTTAATAATAACTACTTAATATTAAATTATTATTTTATTTAATCTTGATTCTGTAATTTGATACTTATCCTAATGTTTACATTACATTGGATAAGAGATAAAATGTCTTTTTAAATTTACAGGAAAAATTAATCGTGTTGCAGGATTTCACTGCAAAAATTAATTTGATTTATGTTGATTAAAGAAATAGGTGAACGAACTAACACTTACAATTTGTTCTATTATTACCAGTTGTAGTTATCAACACAATACGCTTCGAGAACAAGTACAAGGCTGAGTTTACGTTCAACAATAAGACATGTTACAAGACTGTTATAAAACAGTTTTAATATTATCATTTCTGTTGAAGAGTTGTCAACTGCTAAGAACAAACATTTCATTAAATTCTTCTAAAATATAAATTTTGTAGGTGGACGATAGCTTATGATAATGAAGTACCAAACTACGTTGGTGCTGCGAGCACAAGTTTGATAATAATTCAGGCTTCCTCAAAAGTAGTTGCATCGTACCTTATGCGAGAACTGGGACTTGCAACTGCAACTATTCGCACATAAGAACAATTATTTCTTGAAATTTTCATTGAAAAATTTAAAGTTTTTATCTCTTTTAATATGCCGCAAAAAGTAGAAGCCAGTGTAGTTCCTGTTTTTAGTTTGAATATTAACTGTCATATTATCTGTTTAATTTGATTTGGCCACATTTATATATGGAATAGTAGTGTTTCTACATAAATATGGGACAGTTTCCAAACAAATTGAAGCACTGTAAAAAAGTACACAATCTTAAATTATCCAGATTGAATGTAGTGTTAGTTATTTTTTTAATTCATCACAATTTTATTCCTGTAAAAGTATGATGCGACTTAATTAAGTGGGAATGTACACAAGCCAGGCCTAGGAGTTGTCAGTGGCGACTGGGGGTTGATACGAGGGCGGGGAGGGATGTAGGATGAGCGGTGCAGCTCGCCTGATGAATAGTTAATTCCATCGTCTACTTCCGCATCGAGGTCGCCGTCCGCACTACACACATGTATTTCTTTCACTAATAACGTTTAATTAAAAATGCATAAAGTTTACAGAGATTCATATGATTTTTGTAAATTAAGACAAAAAATTCAATTCTAAAATTTCTTACATAAATTTAACAATGTAAAAATCTAATATACCCATTAAGAGAGAAAGGAAATAACTTCATATGCCTGTATCAATACTAGATGATATTTCTCAAGATCTCAAAGACAGATACTTATTTTACTTGATTGAAAATGTATGTTATTTTTTACTTAAAATTATAATAATGTTTATAAATTTCATATTGGATTCAAACCAATAATTAAAACTTTGTACATACTGAAATAAAAGTTAGTTTACACAGATATAATGTTATAGTAGTGGCAAGGAGGTGTAAGGTCGTCATTAGAGCTGAGATCATACAAAGATGTGAGCGCTGCATACACTCTTCCTTGACCGTTTTATTCAGGAAGTGGAAATGTACTTGCCTTTGAAACAACTACAAAGGAGACATATCCTTAAGATTTGTACAGATGTAAATTATAATATGCTACAGAAATACGGATATTTTTAATTTATATTAAAGCTTTCGCCCGCAATTTCGTTCGCGTGGAATTAAAAAAAAACCAGACTATCCTCTCCATGCAAGCCAAATTTCATCGAAATCCGTTCAGCAGGCTACAAACTCTAACAAACATTAGATGGATGCTAAACTTTCTTTATAAATATACTATTCGTGCGATTATCACTCGTGTAAAATTCACACATATGTGAATATGACCGAGTTCAGTAAAGATTTTATTTCTGAACGTTTAAGTAAAATTTGATATCGTGTCTTCCATGTCCAATATTTTTTATCTAACTTGTGCCTTATGTCTCGTGTCATACTAAATCCCTTTTTAAGTAAATTATATGGAACATAAAACAAACGCGGTGAATATTGCATTCGCGAGTGGCGCACGTAGTAGGTCTGAATTCGTCGCAGAACATAACATTAGAAGTTTTAGCATCTGTCCAGCGCAGCTGAGTTTATACGCTGAATTGTAAATTTATTTGCACTTTCTCTGCATCCAGTTGACCGTTCGTTTTAAACTTCGCTAAGTATACATGTGTTATTTAAATCCATGAATAAATGTATACAAATGCCAAATATTCTACCATAGAGGTAAACATCCGTTAAATTTTAGCGAATCTTGTTATCGTGTACACTAAACACCAATTGATTAATACTAGCTGTTGCCAGCGAATTCACCCGCGTGAAATTATTAAGAAAAATAGCCTATGTTACTCCTGAATAATGTCGCTTTCAAATGGTGAAAGAATTTTTAAAAACGGTCTAGTTGTTTTCAGCATATTAATTACAATCAAACCAACAAAGTTTTCATCTTTATAATACTATATTAGTATAACTAATCTTTATGAAATAAATCCCCCTTATATGTTTACTCAAAATACGTCATTACACTTTACTACTTACTACTTTTGAATGTTTTAAAGGTAAAGAAACATTACGATACCTTAACATAACGTACACTTGACAGTTAAGTTCTAGTCTTGTTAGACATGAAACCTAGTCCGCAACTCCACGCTTAATAGACTTGACATGCCTTTGAATATTATTCTGACTCGCCTTTAAGATAGCACAAGCCAGCTGTCCTAACTCTAACCTCGACTATAAATCTCAGAACATTTTTCGCTCATTACCGTAATGTGTACGAATATACGTAAAATACGAATACCTTTCATCGTCTTAAGAAATTCGTTACCGTGAATTAGTAAAATGACTGTTTCGGATTTCTTACTGGTTCTTGTAAGAGAGGGCGCACACCTTTGTTATATCGCACAACTGTTGTGCGATTGTCGATTGTTTCGCAGCCCATTTAGTTTAGTTGCACAACTAAAAGTCGAGTAGTGTGCGCACCTCCATATAAGCTCATAGTGTGCGCGCGTTCTAAGTATTTAATAGGAGCTTTTTACTGTCATCCCTATTTGGTTCATTTATCCTATACACATTGTAATGAATATCTTCTCTACCGTCGTGATAGGTTTCTTAAAGTGTATAAATATTTAATAGTCGCATCTCGCTTGATTATAGCAATCACAGAATCGAATTACGACTCAGTTAAACCGAATAACTTATTACTTCGCAGCTCTATATGTACATAGACGTTCTAAAACTTTGTTATACGTTTTTTCGTTAATCTATCAAATTAAATTAAACCGGAAGCTACAGAACAAGGGCTACAAATGGGTTTTTTAAATTCTAAACTTTTAATTAAATATTTATAGTTTCAATAGCTCTTAGGCGCTTTTTGACCGACTTCCCAAAAGAAGGAGGTATTCAATTCGTCGATATATTTTTTTT
>NW_013525157.1:4213187-4267382 GCF_000836215.1 Papilio polytes
ATTTTGTTTTTGGTGTATTTTGTTTTGTTTTTAGTGCATTTTGTTTTGTTTTTCGTGTATTTTGTTTGGAAGTCGGTTTTGTTTTTTGTGTACTTTAATTGTTTTTTCTGTAATCCTAATTAAAAACAATCTCGCGTTTAAACAAATTTAGGTTTTCAGTTTTAATTTACATTCACAAACTGTGTGAGTTAATGTTGAGTTATATTTATGATGTTTACGTGCCCGCTTCGTGTAGCTGCTAACTTAAATTCAATTGTTACAAATCTTAACTTTTAATAAATGCAGCAGAAGAACAATGTTCATTATAAAGAAAATGATTAGTTCTTTAAATTACTTAAGAGTGTAAGATTTGAGACCGATGATATAAATATTTTTACTAAACAAATGTCAGGTCAAAAATATCGAAAATATAAGACAAATTCATGAAACATATTGTGATAAAAACAGTATTCTACGTGAAAATAATTTATTACTTTGTTTTCTAAGTCTACGAACACTCAAAATCAAAAGTTTGAACAGTTCTTGACGTACGTTCAATAAAATAACAGCTATAATTCTGAAACTGGCACGAACTTTGAATGTTTTCAACACGTCAAACAATAAATCTTTCAGCAACGTATCTAACGCCCAACTTAATTCCTATGAATAATTCATTTGTAAGAAATATATATCTATCACTTTAAAAACTTAACTAAAACCGTTGAGATTCCATTACACAGGTATTTTTAGTCCAGCAAGAAGACTTTAACACTAGTGATCTTAATGACCGTAGGCTTTTTCATTGACACTTGTTTCTGATCGGCTGAAAAACATGTTTCCGAAAGGAGCGTATATTTTCTAAGAAAATGTAAGGTTTCATTTCGTAAAAATTCGTGCATGACAATAATTCAAAGTTAAGAAAGCAACTTAGACAGTTTAGTTAAAACAACGTGGATCGTAAACGCGCTAACTTGTAAATCTGTCAGCCGCCTATCAGAACTTAAAGTATAGACGAAACGTAAAACTTTTATTTTATGAAACACACTGAATGTTTTATGAATTCAACACTAATAATGTTCAATTCTTTTTATTCAATAAGTTATTTGGAGGTGGACAACCATAGTTAGCATCGATTTTTAATTGTTGCTAGGTTAGGGTTGACATCCCTACATTTATCTGGTAGCTTTCCTTGGAATTTACAGGTCTCCGGACAATTGAATCACAAAGACACGTGATCTATCATTGCTTGTTATTACTGTAGATGTTGCGTTAGTGGGATTCAAAATATTTTTAATAGAGTAACTCGTTACAAATGTCATATATCCTAAATTACATTACATTAGAAACAACATAATGTTTAAGATGTTTTATTTAGTGATGAAGACAAACATCGCGAACCAGTACACATTACTTTTGAATACCATTGAGTTAATTTAAATTAGGCACTTGTCACATTGTTGCTAGAAAACAAAAGATGTAAGCTCATTGAAGAGGGCAGCAAGTTGGTTCACACATCACGGCTGCACGTGTGTGAGTGATGTTAATCTTCACATGACAGAGGTCGGGCCTGGTTTGCTTCGATTAGACCGTTTAAGTAAAATACACACAAAAGCTTGCTTTGTCGAATTTTAGGTTTCGCAATTAAAAAAACTTTAATCCATTATGTTGTCCACTAGTATATAGAGATTATTAAAAAAGATGATATTACTTTGCGTAATATTACATTAAAATATTAAACTCTCTTCACATTTAAAAATGTCTCGTGAAATGGAAACGCATGTGATGTTACTTCTTAACATTTTAAAGCATTTAACTTCGCAGCTTAGGGCAATAATTTAGGCCCAGACAGAATTATGACAAAGTTTCAGTGGTCTCTGCTGCATCCCTTAGGTAAATGAGTTCGAGATATGTGTCTGATTTATTACGTGCCACAATACCGCCGCAGCTTTGCCCGTTTTTACTCGCACGCTGATTGTTAATTTTAGATAGAACAAGTAGCTTAGACATGTACATTCCCTTGTTGTTACATTTTTTGTATTTAAATCTTTTATTTAATAATTAATTTACGGATAATCGTAATCAATCAATATTTAGTGTAAACCAGTTTAGTTTGTTTTTCTTACATGATCCTACTAATATTATTAATGCGAAAGTTTAGATTTGGACGTTTGTCACTATGTACATATCTCCGGAACGGCTTGATGGATGTCGTTGAAATTTGGCATAGATGTTGAGTAGTCTAGAAAAATACAAGGCTACTAATTAAGTTTATTAATTGCGCGCTATAAAAATTAATTAAAGGGGGTAAAAGTAATAGATGTTAAAACATTCGAATGTATTAGTGCTATTGATGAAACGTTAGTTGTTGAAATTGTGTTTGTGGCTCGTGATTAAATGTCAATGCGGTGCAGTAAGTCGGTGCGAGACTCGTACAGTTATTCAGCACGCTAAACTCTCGCTGAATTGTTAATCCTTCCGTGGCTTAGCAAAAGTCACCGACCACAGTCACGGCTGCCTTCATTGCATTGTATGTTTTGTAGTCATTTATAATGAACATGAGTTTAACGTCAGTTTTTTAGGAAAACTTGTAATCAATTTTTCGATTGGAGTATAATACACATAGGTTTAGGCGACATGATAAGAAATGAACAGCAAGTTCATTAACGCATACATAAATTCATAAACGCATAAATTTATTCATAATACAAATGATTCTATTAATATTTCAACGACGACGTTAACAAGACAATAACTAAATCGATAGCAATAACATTAAGGTATTTAGTTAACTCGTTCTGGTCACGATTCTGACCCAATTTAATTTGAATTATTTGAATCCACTCAAAGACGATCGACAAGGGCAAAATTTTAATGAGACATTACCTGCTAAATTAGATTTATACCGGTTGTGATTCTATCTCATACTCTAGCAAATTAGTTTCTCGAAACGGCTTGAACAATTGACTGATTATTTTGGACATAATCATTTTTGTATGAAACTGTTATTTTCCCCTAATAAAGTAACTTGACAATGATTAGTATTTCAAACACTAGTAATGTTACCTAGATCTTTATACTCGTAAGTTGTAATTTGTACGCCGAAAAGGATTTAGCCGCTACGTTATTCCAAATAAAATTATTCGCTTTAAAAACAGTAATTAAAACAATAGCTGTAAAAGCTACGTGATTCTATTAAGGAATTCATTAATAAAATACCTTAAGTTTTTCACTTGGTTCATATTAGGAAAGATTTAAGACTCGGTACGTGCGCGCGGGGGAAGTGAAATATTGTTTTAATTTATTTTTACTTTATTTAACGCTTGCATATTTAATGATTTAGAAAGGAGAAGAATAAAGTACTTACATGCATGTACGATAAATATTTTGTATAAACAATAAACTAAATATGAAATAAAATAACTTTAAGATAATATACGCGTAAGATGTAACAGTACAGCATTTTAGACATAACAAGAGTTTCATATATTCACTACTGCATTTCAAAATTCATGCTTTTTATTTAGTTTTATGACGTTTATTGGAATTCAGGTTCAATCACTTTTTACGGAGCTCACTACAGCCTTTAAATACATAAAAAAATAATACTTTAACATCAAGGACTTGTAAACTGACGTATGTAGAACTACTTCGCCCATTTGTAGATTTGTATGAAAAATAAAAATCATCCGTCTAACGAACCGGATTAATCGATGTTAACCACAGCACCAGAGCCGTAATGCCGTTATGTTATAATGTGACTAAGGACCAAAATATAAAGGTGGAATAAATTTATAGTATACATTTTATGTGGGTATTAAAATCGCTTCTCTAATCAATCTCTTTAGATCTCATTACTCAAATTAGCGATAATATGAAATTAGCTAAAGACCTGTCTTGAATTAAACTTAATCCAAAAATGGTAGTAAAGTCAGGTGCATCTTGTCCATGTAACCAAGATTTTTGTTTTCTAAAATTTAAATAAATTGTAGCTAAACTTATTTCAATATCTTTACGTAAATATTATAGAAATCCTGATGAAAGGCTATACTCAGTTCCTACAGTTTTACAAAAATTAAATCAAATTATGTAAGGTTTAATGATGTTCAAGGAATTTCAAAGTTAATTTTTCGGAAAATGTATTGCATAATCAACGGCATTCACTAAAAACTCGCATGCAATTTGTCCGTGTTACTGCCCACGGACACGAGAGAGTGTGCCTTATAATTTTTCCGGTGGAAGATTGCTACGTAATGCGGGGTAAGGGGCTGCGTGTATTACTGTATTTCCTTAATAGACTACATTTACCATTCCCAACAATTTGGGACAAAATTGTGAGTTAAATTCTCTCGTGCAGGAAATAAACCAATTCGCTTCGGAATAAATTTTAATTTATTTATGCATGGGAATCTGTGCGTTCCATTATTATTGTCACTTTATTATTATAGATAGTTACTTGGAATAATATTGAATGTTTTGGAAATATATAATATATAATTTGGATAAATATCTGCAAAATATGTTTAAATTTCCACGATATTCGGAATATTTATCTTGTTTAATTGTTGACTTTGTATACAGCACAATGTTTGAAATGTATAAATGTGTTGCAAAGTTTGACATAAAATAAATTCAAGCACTTCATCGAAATCCGTTTATTTCAGAAACGATAATTCAATCTTTATATTTAAATAGGATGTCAGCTTGTACATTATTTATTTGTAAGCGATTGTTTGGTAGAAATTTATGCTGGCACCGACAGGGCGAGCCGGGCCGCTTAGAGCTTTCCTCCTGTTACATATTTCACTACATAAATCACAACTTTATTTCCTTTCGCTCAGTAGATGCGGGGCCGGAGAGGTGTCTTTGAACGGCTTTAAGAGTTCCCAGCCATGCCACAACAAAGGGGCGCGAAATTAAATTATATGTAGTTGGTACGTTGCTATTAATATATCTTGAAATACATTTTAATTTTAACGCCTTCCTTCGTCAGCTTTGAAGCGAATTTAATTTTAAGTAATATTGTACTGAATTTCTACTACACTTAATCCTATGGAGAAGTTATATTTTAGATTTGTCGCATAGATACTTGCGTCACTTAAACTTGTATTATAATGATCAACTTATTCTTAAACGGTACTTGGATATTCATTGTTACTTTCCGCAATATAAACTATAAATACTATTTTTCTTGCCCCTGGATAAAGAAAGGCTTACGTACAACGTTCCACTTAGCTGTAGTTACCATTTATAATGAACTATTATTGCACAATACAATACGGACTGCGTTAATTGTTTAATAGACGCAGTGATTATGATGGAGTGAGCGCTTGCTCATTTTGATAGGGTTTTAGCGGTTCTTCCTGCCAATTAGTGCTATGAAAACAGCGAGCGCGAGACAATAGGAGTGGGAGGCTCATGAATTTATTGTAAGGTTACTGGCTTAAGTTATTTAAGTGCCGGCGGAACGGACGTTATTCACGTGCGAGACGCCGCGCAGAATGCAGCTTCCTACGACAATTTATCATGAATCTTTAATTAAACTTTAGCAGTGACTGTTCGCGGGGCTCATTGTGTCTCGCGATACGCCCGCTATATTGATTGTTTGTTGCTCTCCGCAATTATTATAACTACCATCTTTTGCGTTCTTGTACATATTAATATATTCCAAGAATTTACTAACAATAAACTTGTACACGATTTGTTGATAGAAAACTTTGTTTAGTAGTTGTAATCTAGAGTTGTGTGCACGTAAATCACAACTATTTCTACATATTGTTCGCCATATGATGTAAATCCTTATGACATAGGCTACGGCCAAAAGATTATATGAATCTCTCGAAGTGCGATAACAAGCATATATCGATGATTGTTCCGCGATATATGTTAATCTGTTTGGTTGTTTTGTAAAATAAAATATGATGTAGGTAACAAAGATGTGACTGGTTGTACGAATTGTGGGAACATCCTTTAAGGCCAAATTAAATGATGGAGTTTCAAAGTTATTCCGAGTTCGTTTATAATGCAATTAAGTAGTTGCGCCGGTTTGCCGGTAGGATTCAATTACCAACTTTGTGAATATTTTATACCGGCAAGACAAATGGCTATCAGGACGGATACTCGACCGGATGTATTTCTCAAATCTAGTCTTCTTGTCAACGGGTATTATTTTCATTGTAATAAGTTTTTTTGAGTTCTCATTTATATTTTACATGCAATATGGGCCTTTGAAACTATGTTGTGTTTTCTCATCTACAATACTAGAAGGCAGCGCTTTACAAAATATTTTTTTTTTGACTTTCCAAAATTTCGGAATCAAGAGGGAATATCAAGTTTTAATTTACAAAAATTATAGTTCTTACGGTGAAGGAAAACATCGTGATACAACCTGCACATTTCGGCGAAGAAATTCAAAGATATGTGTGAAGTCAACCAACCCGCACTTGGCCTATGGCCTAGTCACCCTAACTTTAGGGTAGGCTCCGAGACCCTCGGTGGGAACGTATAGTGAGCTGGTGATAATGATGATGATGATGTTTCCTGCAAAAGATAAACAACAATTCAAGAAAATCTGTAAGAAAAAAATCCTTCAAATATTAAAAATAAGTGATAAAATTTTAAAATAAAAGAGTTTTCCATATGTACTTTATTTCTGTTTATATATTTAGCTATAATATATTTACAACAATATTAACATTTATTTATAAACCAGTAAAGATTTACATGTAACAATAGCTTTATAGTCGTAATAGTATGTTCCTGTTTTTTCCATGTTCTTTCGCACTCTGCATCATATTTATTAGAATTGGCAAGCATTCAATTTGTAAATCACTAATTAATAAGGACAGTTAATGGAAACGAACATAAAAAAAACATTTATAAATAAATACGATTATTTTATCTTTTTAGAGTTTTTTGCTACGAACATCTCAAATCAACTAATTCACAAACATTAACTACTTCTAAAGAAAATACGCTCTAAGCAACAATTAACATTTCACACAAATGGTAGAAATCTAGTCGCTTTGTTTACCTAGACTCGTTTTAAACATATTTCTCTAAATTTAACATTTTTGCGTAATACGGTACTTTTAATTTTTTTTTCTTCATGGAAAAACAGTTAATAAAATATTTCAACGTATAATTTGGAGTTTAAAATTTAGCGTATCAATTCATTTTGAATTCAATTGAATGAAATGAGTCGTCTGTTTTCCGATCAAACACGATATTCCTAAATATTTCACTAATTGTTTTAAGTAACATTTTCTTATTTTCATAGTAAACGCATACATTATCATATCTATGATCTATCACAACATCGCGGACTTAAGCTTTAAATAGTTCTGTTGAATTTCGATACCTCGATAAACAGCGCGTGCGCTTTGAATGATACTTCTCGAACATTACACTCAAATGCATTTCCGAAAGGCACTAGTTTTAATGTTTTATGTAAATAATTTTCTATTAAAAATCGTTGCGATTCAGACTAAGGACTGTAAGCTTGAAATTACTTATGTACAACTGAGTGTTTACATTAATACAACACATTTACAAGGTATACAGCTATAAACAACTATACATGGATAAATTATGACTTTATATTTGATAATTCGATATTAGAAGGCTTTATTTACATTTCGACTAGTATTGACAACCTTCATTGAATAATTCGAAAGTACATTGATCAATCTAACATATAACAGTAGTTCTTTATTTTAAAAAAACGCTTTTTACACGTTTATTTATATTAAAGCCTTTTTAAATATTGAAAATAACGAGGACATAGGTTATAATTAAACCATTCTATATGGACTATTCATGGGTCAGCATCATCGGCAGATGAGACTTTCTTCTCTAGCTGCGCACGCGCCGTGCGGAGGCGCGAGGAACAGTTTCCCATTAGCACAGGCGCATAGCTGGTAAATGTTCTGATGGTGAGGGTCGTGTGAATGCGCTGTTGACGGAGGCAGGGGAAGAGCTGACTTCAGCTTCGGCATGTATATACTCGGCGCATCCAGCCGTATCTGTAACGAATAACAGAAACGTCAAAAGAGTCAACAGCTTGTTGTACTGACAGAATCAAATCTAAAGTAATAGGGCAAAATAATTGGAAGTAAAAACATTCAATCTCATTACTTTCTTCAATAAATATTATCAATATATTATATCAACTAATAATATGTATTGTCTATGTTTACCGCGCCAGCAATAGATCGCAGTCGGAAGGTGGTAAGGCAAGTGGCGCTGATGTCACCGGCGCGGGACTCCAGCGCTATGCTCTGTGCCGCGTGCATCTCCAGTGACCTCGTTGGTGACTCCAAGCTGTACACAAACAATAATGCAATTTTATTGACATAAAAACATGAGGAATAGATACACGATCAGAAAGGTACTGGTTATCTGTCTTCTTAATATTGGTGATACTCTATCACGGGTTAAGTAGGAGATAATAAATAGGCAGAATAGGTATGTGGGACCTTTTGTAGTAAAAATGTTTGTAAATTTTTGTTATTTTACTTGTATTTTCTTTATCCATTCCTGATATACTTCATGATGCAGATGAAGATGATGATATGATGCCATATAGTTTATGACAATAGTCGAATGGAATTCGAACCCTCGACTGCAAGATCGGTAGTCCGTACCCCAAACCGTTAGCCTATTGGCGCTTAAACCTTACATAAGAAAATTAGAATTGACAATAGAAATACCTGTACAACATAAAATAATAAGAAACTTACACTAATTGTTTGGAGGGCGGCGCTCGGACTAGCGGCGTTTGTACCGCAGTATGGAAGGTGGCTCCGGCAGGACTGGCTACCACTAAGTTGTCTGCGCCCACAGACACCGCGTCTGGAGTCGCGCTCAGTAGTAACACGCCACGGGAGTCACGCACCTCTAAACGACCCACGTTCACCTCCAAACGGTCATGACCTAATGAGAAAAGAATAACGATAAAAAATGAATCAAAAACTCAACTCACGTATAGTCTTTCAGTGACGGTACTAACTCGTGACTCGTCAGGGGTCTATCTTCAGGACGAGTGCTTAATTCACTTTACCTACTTTTTACTTAATACTTTTTACTTAACCAATCGCACTATACTTTAAGTCTAAATGACTTTCTTTCAATAGAGTATTTTGCATTATGTTATTTTGGTTTAATCTATTCTTAAGTATTTATTTTATCAATGTAACAGACAGACAGATATTTTGCGTATTAATTTAGTACGATATTTTTGTATTGGTTTTATAATTGGTTTCTAGAGTACATATAACATTGCGTAAATTGTCACAGCGTAGTTAATTAGGACACTCGTTGCGTGGCTGAACAGTGATGCAGACGCGACGGGAACTGTCTCGTCACATGTACAATGCAACTCGTTTAATAATATTTATACGTTATTGACGTATGACGGGGCAATTAGTCCTCCACTGCAATACGACAGTAAAAAGCTCTTAAGCTTTAAAATTTTAAATGGCGTCTGAATTATAATTACACATTACTTCTCTTTCGTTTGCTATATGCTTATTGTCCGGTATTTTAAAGATAAAACTCGTTATTTTGGTTTCGAGTTGGGGAAAGTAATTGAGTTTAAATTTATCAAAAAATTGAAGCTATTATTTTTAAACTTACCTAAATATAACCTGCTCTGAAGAAATCCTTGTGAGTCTCTGGTGCAGACTGTGAAGTTTCGCGAGGACTCGACGGTGATGGGCTGACCGCGACGCGACTTGATACTAGACGCGAACAAGGAGTCCAATACTAAAGCCTGACCCAGAAGCTGCAGACCTCCAGGTACTATACGTAGCTGACCCATGCCCTCCTATACGAAATGTAATAATCAACATACAAACAAGTTAAGAATCTTCTCTTATTGGAGTCGGCTAATGTATATCAGAACACAGAAAGAAGAAGGAAAATAGAAGATAAAATAATCATTCAATTCTTTGCACATTACTACGCTAACATTTGATTTTGACTTTGACTTTGATAATAATGTTTTTAAAGAATATACGATGTTCCATGTTCTATTGGAAATTGAACAAATATTAAGTGTACTTTGAGTGTAAACATTTCAATTTAAAGCCGCACTTACCGAATTAAAATCCAATACTTTTAAAACCCAAAGCGTCAATGCAAGATTGATTATCATCATGAACATAAGCGCCATAACGAGAATATAAAGGCATTTTTTTCTCCAACCGTATATTCCGACTTTAAATTGACTGTTGTAACTATTCCTGATTGAATCTGCCTTCGTGTCTCTACCTTCATTGTTGTTAAGAATCGGCTCTGGAGTTATTTTGTCGGCATACGGTATTCTGAAATACAAACAAGTTTTATAATCAATTGATAATTAAATAAACCGGTAAGTAAATATAAATTTAATGAGAGTAAACTCAATATTTAGTCTTGTTTTGTAACTCAAGTTTACAACACTACCTACATTTAAATGATATTTTATATAAACTCTCCTATGCTTGCAAACTTTCATAAATGCTATGTTTAGTATTAGTTAATTCCCTTAAATAAGTGAATTGTAAATTTTTATTAAGGTAAATAAATATTCTTAAACCGTAAATAGTCAGGCAAACAGCATAATAATATTTTGTGAGTATTTTTATACACACGTAATGGTATACGGTAACTACGAGTACTTAACGATTGAAAAATGAAACGAATTTTATACTTTGCTTCGTAATCGCCATCTTCATACAATCATCAAAATTTAAATGCAATTAGGAGGTTAAGAGTGTCTTTATCATTTAAGACGCTGTTATTTAAATGTCGTTTCAGTGTTCGACCGTAAGTGTTATAAAAACATTTTTCTATCGACAATCAGTGTTACAATGTTAGGTAGGGTAATATTGATGGAATCGTTCCTGTTCAAAACACCTTTATAAAAAACACTTATTATAACGACGTTCAGTAAAATGAAAATATACCTCCTCATGTAAATGTAAATTTATACCAAAAGAAAGGGTAATATATTTTTAAAATTGATCTTTTTGTGCACAACAATGCTAACATACCGGGGAAACAGTTGTTCGAAACACATTCCACTTGCATAAATCATAGCTTTATTTCCTCTAGTTCCTACGGATCGCAGCAAATCTGGTTTTATGTCGCGTTCAAGTGTCTTATCTCCCGGCGACATTATTTTTCCTTAAACACTTTTTGATATAATGTTCAAATTTATTGTAAAATGTTTTCGTGACTCATTTTGTAGTCGTAGAAGTCTGATTTGAAAAGAATTTACAAAATGTCGATTTAATAGAACTTAGAAGCAAAATGAATTTATATACATACATGAAGTTTCCATAATTTATAGTGAGTGCATAAACGATAAATGCCTTTCGAAATTTCTTAAATTTATCAAAAAAGATTAGGGTCAATCAAGGCTTCCATAAATGTAGGAAATGGTTATTTATAAAAACCATATTATAGAAAAATTCTGTAAGTATTTAAGTACTTAAAGTAAGTTTTAGCGATATTCATAATGGTAGAGTGATTGCTTCACCACAGTAGAATCAATCGAAGTTTTCCCCTTTTCTTGTAAACAATGTATGTCGTCGCCACAATACGTACTATAAAAGTAAAGTACTTGACTGTATGGATGTTCCTTTTGTGATATAAAAATGTACTTTTGCTTTACCCCTAGCTGCATGTAATGAGCGGCAACACGCTTGATATCTAATAGTCACGCGAACTAGATTACGCTAAAACCACTGAAATTGCTAAAACGCCTTTCTGTACACAATTTTACACTCAATCTTATTTACCGTTGAAGGTGCTTTTGGAATTTGATACAAATTTTAAAATTTACTGCAAATTAACCAAAAGTTATGAGTTCCAGAATAATGTAATAAATTTGGTAGGAAATGTCATTTACCTTTGAAATAGTTTTGAATAATTTATTAATCTTTTTATAAGAATATAGTAAATTGAATTGGACATATTACCAAGTCAAGGTTTTAGGACTCAGTGACAGTAGAACAATTTTTTTACGAAGGTCAAAAACGAAATTTCTGAGAGCCAAAAAATAGAAAATGTCTAAATTTTTTGTTAAATAATATTTCAAATATGGTCAGAAATAAAAGCTCTTTACAATCCACTGTTTAAAATTTAGTTAGACTCTCATTAGCAGTTAAAACAATGGGTGGCTTGTTTTGTTTGACTATTGCAATTATTCGTATGAATAGAGGACTGGGCACCGGGAGGGCGCGCGGCGGCCGTGCATTACTGGCTTTTAAACAGCTGGATTTTATTTGGAAACGAGTAAAACGCACATTTATTTGCACGGAACGAGTTTATTGTTTTAGTAAATACGGATTTAACAACTTCGATAACCGTAAAAGTTCCGTTGTATCTGTTCTACACACAAATAAAAATGCTATTTGTCTATTTTTTTACTAGTATTCGAATACTACGAATAGTAAAGGGAATATCAAACAAGGTTGAATAGTTACAACTATTTTAGGTATTTTTAAAGTCTATTATAACGATTACAACTTTGTATCCCCACAGGTAACAAACATGTAGTCACGGTGCATTATTAAGGAGATTCTAGGTCTATCTTCACGCGTTCTCGAGAACGGACAACGAGGTTTTAGTAAGTTTCACATAACTCTATCTTTTCCCTAGACGTATATCTTTTGAAAGATCAAATGTTCCAACATTTAAAGCCCTTATGATTGATCATATCTGCATTTAAATATATTATAGGAACATGAAAGTGTATATAAAATGGCTACTGAAAGTAGTTTCGTCATAAAATTGTATTCAAATGGAACATATGTGTTCACAATAGGTATCATATTTCGCCGAGACGTGGACGAAATCGGCCGATTCGGTATTCGTAAAACTAGCCACCGTCAGCGGATAAGGGTCATAAATTTACTAGGATTGAGCAGAACGGAGTATTGTGTACGGAAATGTGCCCATCTTAAGTGCCAGATACAACATCGTGTTTCTATTATGTACATTATGGAATGAGATGTTGGATTTAAATACCTCATATATACTTATAGGACATAGTTAAAAGAACTTTTATTGTATAGTTTTGTAATAATATTTAAAAAGTATTCGCCTTAAGTTAGTATGGAATTGTAATTTATAAATCTTTTTTGTTTTCAATAAAATTATTTCTTTCTTTTGTACTAAACTTCCCTAAATGTAGTGTTTTAAATTGTCTATTGAAAAGAAACATTTTTATTAAAAGGAAATACTTAAATAAAGCCTGTGTGAAAGCGGTCGTGCACTTTATCTCTCCGTCCAGTCTCCCAACACGTTTGGGGGGTTTACGTGGCATTAGAAACCAATTACAACAATAATGTTGGGCTCTTACAGGACGGCCTTATTCGTATTTTTAATAAAAAAAAGTATAACGTATCAATATTGTCATTTTTATAAATTATCACTTTTATCGGCTTAAATTAAACTGATAAATCTTGATGTAATTGTTAAAAAGAAAATAAAAAGTTCAAGTAAAGAAATACTAAATGTAATAAAAAATCGGAATAACACAAAAATACAAATTAGTACTAGAAACCAACAAAGAAAACTAGATTTATTATACAACAGGTATTATATGTACAGTAATGATTAAAAAATACACATCCTTTCTTCTAAGTACGCGCATTGTAGGTACCCCTTGCCAGTTAATCTCACGTCATGAGAACAGCGAGACAATTAATAATTGTTAAGTCTACATAACAGAACGAGGTAATTAAATTATACCTCTAATTAGTTATTCAAAACTGAAAACTGTTATAAAGTCATCAAATACATATGTACTATGACAACAATTTACTAAATTTATTTATTCGTATAACAGATTATGAACACACATAAATACTATATAGGACAATCCCATGGATTTTATTGAAATAAATGGTGTCACAAATGGAGCCGAATAAATTCTGGATACGGAAACGTAAATGATGCACGTAGCTACACGAACGTAGATGTTTTATCCGTAGCCGCGTGTCCCGTAGCGGCGTAGCTTCGTAGACTCCGTAGAGTGCGACCCCGAAGGCTGCGCGTGCCGCAAATGAGGCATATTAATCATCTCCATCACGGTAACACGATTTCCGAGCTTCCTTACTTTCTAGATACGCGTTAAAAAGACATTGACTTTGTTACTTCGTAATATTTTCTCGAGGTACTTAAATTTTCTTTCCTGCATTCACAATATTACTATGTCCTTTATAGTAATGTTTTGAGATATATTACTATAATATAAAATATACCTAGACCATGGCCGGGATAAAAAACAATAGCGTTTAAAACTTTCGTCTCTTAAAATCATTAAGGAATTAAAAATAAATCTTAATAAGATTGAATCAGACAGTAAAATTCATAAATCAATCCACAACTGAACTGCGCATCTCATTTTTTCCCTTTAAAATTCATTTGAGTTCTTTTATTAGGTGCATTGCGTAAATTCAGTGGCATTTAATGTGAAAAGCGCGATGGTGGAGTTGAGCAGTGAGCAGTATGTGTGCTAATTGAGCGTTTCACCGCCTCCCCCGCGCGCCGCACGCCGCCCGCACCCCGCGCCGCACGCCGCTCCGCCGCGGAATGCGCGCCCGCTGCACATTCGTTAGCAATATTCCACTAACGAACCAAACTAATAGCCATTAAGTTGAATAACGTAGCACTTTGCGCTTCGAATACCATACACTGTAGTGACACATGATTCCTGATTTGTACAAACCCCGCTTATCGTACATATGTTTTAAATATTACAAAGGCTTAACAATTATGTTGACCACTGTTTCCTTTTTATTATTTCACAAAAAAAACGCGTTCTAATTTGCTAACCGAGGTGTATATTATTTTATTCAACATGTCTTAAGTATTTTCAACTTTTCAATACGTAATACAAAATATATAAATTTGTAAATATGAAATCGCCTACGAAGGCGCCGGTTCTGATTGCATGCGGTGAATGCAACGCAGCGCTCCATTATGTGGCACATAAATCAAATGCATTGAAATCTCCTTCCTCTATCGTGTCGGTGAGTCAATGCATTTCCAAATAACAGATATTTAAATCTAGACAATTGATAAAATTTGCGTCATACACTCAGATTAAAATAAATGCAAATTTCTTAAATATTCCCTGCCATACTATTTTATCTTTTACTGTTTTTTTACTACGTTACTATTTATTAATTAGTATAAAATCAGTAAGATAAATAGTTTTAGCGTACAGATTTTTCATGTATCAATATTATTGGAAAACACTCGATATTCAATTATCATTTAAACCGGTGAACATGATGCTCTCAATCGACAAAGCGGTGACTGTGTTATCGAAGTTTTCGTTTGAAAATTACAAACGAACTACGAAGTATTTAAATATAGTAATTATGTTAAGATTAACCTATAATTTTATCCATACAAACTTTCCACTTGATCAAAACTAAATTGAATATTAAAATTCATATATTGAACTAAACCGTACGCTGTTCTAACAAAGCACCAACAAATGGTTTGGGAACAATAACATAGCTAAGCTTTTCAGTTTCACTGTGTTATTATTAACTCAGAATATATACAGCGAACTTCAGGTATTCGTATAGTTTACTGAATTTAAAGTTTACTTGCATGTAGCCTCCAGTAATTCATCTTACTTCAAGTAACAAGTTTCTACCTAGAGAATAACCTACAGTGTGTTACATCTAAAAAATTTGATGTTTGTATACCAGTTATTATTAATAACTTAACCTTTTAACTTAATTGCTAAAAGTTTAAAAAATATAAAAATTCAGTTTAAATTGTCCGATGGTTGTTGTTAAAATGTTGCAATTCAAAATGCATAGCTTTTGTAAAGTGACATAGGCTTGTGTATAGATGCGAATGTTACGAATAGGCACGAGGTGTCATGTTCGGGTTAATACCTTGCCTGAGAGACATGTCGGCCCGGCTCAGCATAACGTCAAAGGCAAATTGAAAATTAATTTATGCTCGCAAAATTTCATATAAAGCTCTCTGAGATTGTAAATCAGTCACACGAAACTTTGTGGTAGAGGTGAGTCCAACAAGCCATTAGTTAGGCATAAATTCTACTAACTACATATATCTTTATCACAATTTGTATAATAAACTAATTTCTATAGTAGTAACATTTTAAGGGCTTAAAACATATGTATCTGTATTAATGTTATAAAGAGGTAAGATTTGTATTTTTGTATGTATTGAAATAACTCAAAAACTACTGGGTCGATTTCAAAAATTCTCTCACCATTAAAAAGGAACGTCATCAGTAACCTAAGTTATTTTTTAATTTCACGCAGGCAAAGTCGCGAGCAACAGCTAGTTATTTATGTAAACATTGGTAAATATGTTTACGTCTCAAATAAGTGTAGAAAAAATATCTAAATGGATTCAACACATTGAACCAGATAACAAACACTATTTAAATCCCTTTTCCCTTATCGTGACTATTAACATATTGTTTTAAATTTATATACATCGTGAATTTAATCTCAAGTGGGTAACCCATATTCGAACAATCGATGCGATCATTACAAGTGGTTGTGAGGTAACAAAGCTGAACGCACTCGCGGGAGCGGAGGGTAGCTAGAAAGAGTCGTAAATACTCTCGACGCCTCTCACTTATAAATTAGGATCATAAAGCAGTTGCCGAAGTTTGCTGGCGGCGCCGCGATCATAAAACAACGCTTACGTCTTAGGGGATATGCCGATGCTTGTTTCTCCTTCGAGGTCTTTCAAGTCTTTGTAATAATTATGAAATTAGGCAAAACATTTTTTTATTGATTTTCTAACTACGTTATTCTACTGTAACCAACATTTATGTCGTGTACTCCTTAGCTTGTTGCCAAAGCCTAAGTTATAATACATCTGAAACTTTCATGACGATGGGTCAAAAGTTACTTAGTTAATAGCAAACTTTTTGATTTTTTTTTACTGAAAAGGTATTATTTTTAGGGACCCGTCGTTATTAAAAAATAGTAGATATATGCGGTTATTTTTAAAAGTGACAAAGTTTCTTTATGAAATAAATGGCTATTTTAATATTTATAGCCCCACGCAATGCTTGCACCGGTGACCGCGCCATCGCGGACGCGTGTGAATATGAATCAAAATTTCACCAGTCGCTGCCAATTTTCATGTTAATTGCGTTTTATTACTTCCCGAAATACTCTCATCAATCCTGCACACCACATTGGATAAACAGAACCTCTACTACGCGCTATACCCACTAACAATCTGTTGTAGAATTATCCGATGAGTTTTAGTTGGAATTTGCTTTTGAATATTCATAATACCTGGCTTAATCTATATCATTTTATACCAATATGTTAACAGCAATCAACTACATAACTATGTGGTAAATATAGCCTTTTTTGTTGATTTAACTACATTGCTAATCTTTTATCGTTCTCCTATTTTTTGATGAGCTTTTAATAGTGACATTTAGTCCAATGAAACTTTAATTTACATATTACCTTTACAAACATTTCAAAGTTTTTTAATATTGTTGGTTAAAATAACATACATAATCTTCCACTTATCTTCATCTGACATAACATCCATCTCAAAAATAAATAAAAACAGAAAATCGAGATAAATTCACTTTGTAAAATGTCAAAAAATAAAGAGCAGAATAATGAAATGCGAATTTCATTAAACTCCCACTGAAATTTGTAAAAGGCCAATACGTAATAGCGTTACGAATTAATGAGACGTGTTTTAAACTTCTCTCGGCATTCCATTAATTAGCGCCTGATAAATTTTAACTGCGAATTGTTTAAAGTAGCGTTACTCTTGCTAATTTCAGTTGTGAACGTTTTTTGAATTTGCTCTGTGGTTGAACTGAATAATTGATTATCATCGAATGTTTCAAATACTTCCATCAGAAGCAGGTGAATTTAAAAATCTTGAGGTCGTGCGATTTTCAAAACTACGAAATCTAAATATTTTTGATTCTATTATGATACCGCTGTACCATCGTCTACATTTACATCTACCGACATTACTGGTCTTAAAACAGTTATGTTAAAGTTTAAACTTTCCTCACATACGTTGAGGGAAAGTATAATAAAATGAAATGACTATCGATCTTACCTTCACATAAATCTTATTGAATTCATCCACTCCGTTTGAAGACATGGACGTCATGTTACCGGGCGTGTCGCTACAGTTTGACTTTTACGTTCTCTTCAAGTTAACTTGAATTAATTTTTCATTAACTTTAAAATACCGTTCAAAATTAAGTTAACAAAAACGTTTTTTTAAAATATGAATTATTTAACAATATATTCAAAGTCAAGATATTTTCTAAAACACTTATTAAAATTACAATATTGAAAGTGTTACAAAAAATGTAAAACATAAGACAAAACTTGAAACGACTAAAGTAGATATCCATACAATAAAACAGAGCAAAAAAATCCATTTCATGAAAATGTCTACACGAATCATGTTATTCGGCATAAAAAATATTGGTATTTTTACAAACCGGTCAATGGCCCCTATAATACCGCTGAAGCGCTAACCCGGACGATGTTGTAAAGCTCCCTAAACCTATTTTCCGTATGCACAGCCATACCTCTTCACTGATTTAGCGTTCGGAAAAACTTCAATTTAATGCTTGTTAAATAATTGGCATCAAGCATCCATTTCATTTGCAATTTCTACTAAAGTCATATTACTTTATATTGCTTTTAAATACGTATTTTAAGTTTTCATAATGTATAGTTTTTAAACTAATGTTATGCAACCCTCGCAATCTACATAACGAAACATTATAATATCCTTGTTTTTAACACATTTTAAAGACTGGATTGAAATACTTTGCTTGAATTTACATCTACACAATACATTCTGCATTTTAAACTATAATCAATAAAGACATTATTCAAAAACACGTTTGTTTTGCTTGAAAAATCACAAACGTTTAAGCGTATTTTTCTATAAATTCTATTGTGGCGTGTATTTGTAATACACGAGACGTGTAGACGATTTAACGTGAGAATTTTTGGTGAAAATCAACAATCTTATCACGTAGTTCCGTCGACGAAGCCTCCTCTAGACAATTATATCGCACAACTTTGAGGAGTGCGAGTTGGAATTGGGAAACAGAAGTATTCGCGGGTAAGATTAGGATAACATAAAGACACGTATCATATTAAACATATAAACGTACTTTGTGAAATAAAATCGAAAATGATCGTCTCTACTGTATATTTTTTTATTACTTCTGGATTTTTCTGTTACGCCCCTTTGATTATAAAAATTCCCCAAGCATTTGTGCATAAACACTTTGTACTCGTAGTTACAAGTGACATAATTAAGCAAGAATTATGTAAAACAAAGATGTGCAAGCTAAAGTGGTCATTGTCAAATCGCTTGGAAGTAATACGCGACGGCAAGTTGGCCGCGGACGCTTTACTTACGGAACTTCAACTAAGTTGAATCAAAAGTTGTTTCTAGCTTGTCCCTCTTATAAATTCGAGAACAACTTAGCCGCCTTTGCTCGCCTCTATCCACTCGTAGTCGAAAATGAAAACAATCAAATAACTTTAATGCAATTAGCGGTTCTAGAGATAAACTAAACGCATCAAAATTGTAAAACTAATATTTTTACGAACATACAACAACTTCTCTATTATTATATTTACATAATTACTGAATATTTTACTATTTAAGATCGTTTCAAAGTTTCTGCAAAGTAATAATGTCTCTACGTCTATTAAATCCTGTTTAACATAAATTGTGTACGGGAACATGAGCTAACACTCACAGCACTATGAAAAGACAAGTGAATACACTAAAGGAAACGTCAATAGAAATAAACAATGTATACGTGTGAATTATTCAGTTTGTCGGGAGCTTACTCTCGCGGGATTGGATGGATTATTAACACTATATCTCTGATTGTCAATGTAAATCGATACTATTGCTTGTATATTTTATCTATCACGTAGGTGACTTTCTTGTGATATATCCTATGGGAGATAAAAGCAAGTTTAGCAATAAATAACTCCGTTTTAATGTTAACTGGCGCGCTTAGTTTAATTTTGACGACGACGGCTCTGAGTATTTATTTTATATAAGAAAACTACTACGTTTTGCAGTAAATAGTGCTAAATATCTTGTAAATCGTTAATTAAAGAAGTGTGAGGGTGACAATAACGTGCCGGTACATCGGTATTGTGGTCCGCAAACAAGCCGAAGCGTTTTCTACGTGACCCGCAATACCAATAGACGTAACCGACGACGACCGTGCGACTTCAATCAACCGGCCGTGCCAATGAAATCGACGATTATTCATACTATATTTTTAGTACCAAGAACTGGAGGCATTAGCATAGCATATCTAGACAAAGCGGTTCTATACGCATTTTTTTACATCTCAGATGACACGAAATGGTTATTAATGATAACTAATAGATTCTAGTAATAATTTAATGACTGATTGGAATCTTAAAAACTCCAAAAAGTTAAAATAATGGACATTGCTTCGATTATAATTCAAACAAAATAAGACTACTAAGAAAACATAAATCACAATGAATAAAGCACTAATTTAATTAATTATGTGAAAATATAAAATTGAACGTTATAAAACTGTAATTAAACGTTTATCGTTGAGTTTTCTGAGTAATCAAATTAACTGACATTGCAATGATTTCAGTGATTCCAAATATTTTAATTGACAAACAGAAATTTGGAGTGGAAAATGGTGCCCGAATTGTGCCTGCATTTGCTGGATGTGAATTCATTGAGTAAATATCACATCGGAATAACAAAAGACTACCTTTAGTTGCTGCCAAGCATTATTGAAAACTAACTAATTATTATGTAAATCGAACATGTATTACTCATCTACTATAAACAGTTTACGGATAGACATATTTTAACATTCATTTTAATACAATACTGCTAAAAAACTGAAAGAATAATTATTTTCAAAGAAAATAACGTCATGATCATCATCACCTTGCCCTTGTCCCTATCCGTAGGGGGTCGGCACAGTATGTGCTGCTCTTCCATACAATTCTATCAGCCTTCATATCTTAATCCTCTGCCTTCTTAAGAAAAATCCTTTCTTCGATCTTCCTCTACCTTTATAGCCATCCACATTCAATCATCAAAATAAGGACATGATATGAAAAGCAAAAATAAATAAAAAGTAACCACGCTTTAAAAGGACTCAAGAATAATTTATTTATTTTAATCAGTTCGGAGAGAGTTTTAGAAGACGCTTTTTTTTAATCCTTAAATTTGTTAATGCAGTTTAGAAAAATACCAATTTCTATACTGCAAAGTTATCCTTATCTCTTAGCAATAAGCAACTAATAGGACAACGAACTGCCAAGTCTTTATTACTTTAAATGTGTGTCTAACAGACATAATTTTTTTTAACGTATAATTGTAGAATGAATCGAGATCCGAACCATCATTTGCGTGACTGCTAATAATTATTGAGCCTACATCGTGATATTAGTTAGTTTTGGACTTTATAAAGCAAATTGTCAGTTTGAGTAAAAGTTTCATTCAATTGTATTAGTAGGAAATTGATCGCTAATGTAGTTCGTACGACTTCTCGATCGTTAACCTAAATTTTACATTAATAAGCATTCATTATAGATTTTATTACAAATGGAATTTAACTATTATGTACGAGTATAGGAAAGTACTAACATAAATTAGTATAATTTTGTTGCTTTTAGTAAGTTTAACGAAGTTAAACTGGTCATTAAATAAAAAATTTAAAGTAAAACTTTAACATGAATTTTAACTTATTACATGTACGCATGTCTCTTTAATAGATAGACTACTTAGCGCTTGACAAATACAGGTTATGAACCAATTTTTTTTATAACATAAGCGGCCACCTGAATCCACCGAAATGGAAAGTGTCCGCCGCCCATACACATCCGCAATTGCAGATGCGTTGCCTACCCTTCATTGACGGAAGACGAGACGCACATAACTTGACATTTTCCCTTCCTATACGTCTCCTCCACCGTCAAATCCACTTTTCCTTCCCATCCTAAAAGCAAAATTAAGCTATATTAAATAAATCATTACATCAAAACTATAAAGTATTGATAATTTATTACCATTAGTGGTAGTTAACAACATAGTGTATATCTAAACATGAAGGAAAACAACGTGGTATAATTTAAATACAACTCCGGGTCGGTACGTGCGTCGGCTCGTAAATCTCGCGACAAGGGGACTTTTGTTTGACAACTTTCCTTTTTATTCCCTCTTTATCTGTGTAATGCAAAAGCCTGCGAATACTCAGGCGCAACTCGGAAACCCGCTTAACTTCAATAAATCAATTTGTTCACTTACGCTTACTTATACACTCGCAGCGAGCAGACTTCGGGACGTGAGAACGACTTTGAATGAAAATGTAAAAAAAAAATTCACCGTCACACACTAGCTGAAAGTCTTAATCCATTCGCCAAAGTTGGAGTGTTTCGATAGAGTGCTTTTTTATTTAGTTTTTTTTTTTTATTTGTTACTTCTACTGATAAGTTTTAGATTTTAAATTCAAACCAGATACAAAGTCCACTAATAATATAACCCAAATCAAATAAAATTTATTTTAATTACATGCTATTTCTTCTGTATATTATTTAATCTGGCAATTTAGTTTGGTATTGTACAAGTTTTTACTCAGTTTTATTTAACTTGGAAATTTGTTTATTGTACGCAAATTCTAATGTAAAATAGTCGTAGGTGAAAAGCGTCGCATCGTGCCGAGGGAACGAGCATGCTTTAAGAGGTCGGTGTCAGTACGTTGTAACTCTTGACCTCCAACTTGTGTAAGCACTAAGATACATTCCGTTTTAACGATTTTAAACTTACTGTATTCTAAAGTTACTTTAATTTTTAATCCTTTGCATTTTTAACGCATTGCAACACCAAGTTAATAATCTAAATAGAAAAATGATTTGATGTTTCCATTGAGTTTTCCGAAATGTGAATGAAAAACACATAATATTACGTTATCTCATTGTAAGTGATGTTTTTAATTACGGTAAATAATTTTAAAAGTCATGATATATATCGTTTGTGGACTATCTGTTGTTACAACTAGTCCCTAAGTCTTTAAATTCAAAACATCAAAGTCGTTTCAGCATGTCCATTTTGCATCACAAAGTTAGATGTGCCCGTAGTTCTATTTTAAATGCGATAACGCCAACTTTCCACTACTCGAAATGTGAATACCTTGTTGCGAAAATGTGACTAACGGAAACTGTACAAGTAACTGTGTTGTCCTTCCGTTGCACACATGCACTTCCCCGCCCGCCCCGCACCACCCCGCACCACCCTACACCCGTACGGCTACTGCCTTACCCAACTGGACCGTACAACACTTTCTATTCAAATTTTCTTACTGTAATTCTTTGTCGCCTCGCATTGTAATAACTTATATCTAAGTTAGTAACTGTCCTGTACAACTCAAAAGTAAAAAGTTCTCCCCGAATGTAACTTTAGATTAAAATAGCTTCAGTTCATAGCTTCGTCTGCCAAAACATTTGGACTTTTAGTCATCTTATTGTTTGAAAATTATTTGTAATGTTTTGACTAAATATACGTCTATTTGTAAAATAGTTTTAAACAAGATTCTATTGTAAATTTGACTACCTAGTAACATAGAATAAGGTACTTTAGAAACCGTAGTTATCTTCTTTTATTAAAGAACGGTAAGTCTAGTTTGCGTCCAAGTGTGACATTCCCAATTGTGTAAAATAGTTTAGAAATAATATTATAACTTCTTCCTATTGTTAAAAAGAAACATAAGTGTGGCTCTTGGCCCCAACATGATTTAAAATTCTATTCCCAAAGACAGAATAACTTAGAGTGAACTTTAAAAAATTTTATCATATAAAGTTGTAAGTAGAATCTATTTCCTATTAATTTTTGCTTTTTTATAAGAGTCGGTGCGTTATAATAACCAAACGCGTTTTTAAATACAATTTAAAACTTATATATTTCGGTACGTATTAATACATTCTTTAAATGTAATACAAACACATAGTAGTTAATGGATTATGTGACTTTTTTAATAAGTTTGATGTAATATTGGATATTATAGTCTCTTTAATAAAGGAATTTTATTAAATGTGGTTTTGACTTTTTTTTATTTGTTATGTTCCTTAAAATTATGATAACTCATTATTTGGTTTTTAATAATTTTGTTAGATAACTAAAATTTAAAAGATTTTACGGAATTAAAGTAAATGTACCTTACATTGACGGTTATTAGTTGTGTAAAATAAACCGCTGGGCCATACCTTTGAAGTGAAGTTCGCATGTAATTCAATTAACTCATGCAGCTGAGATATTAAGCAAGAGACAAACAATATTAGAGGGGAACAAATGAACCTCGGCCGAAATTAATGAAGATTACAAAATTCACGGCCATTGAGTTCCGCGTTTCGGCGAACCTTTCCAAGTTGCTTGTTAGACTAAATTGAGAGAAATAATAGCTGTCATTTGTTAGGTTTAAACGTTTAAATTCCCCACTCAGAGTGTAACAATCAAAACGATTTAGAAATTAATTGATGCATTTTGTGATATAGTACTTACTTTCTGCCCTTGTGGTCCGTGTAGACGATATGGTTTCTTGCAGCCGGCGTTTGTCGCGACCGGGTCAAGGAGTGAGGATCCATCGCACGATGTCAGTTATGTTCTAGAAGCTACATATGAGCTTCGCGTGCGGTCACAAGTCTGTCCACATTTGTTCCTACCGGACTGTCCGCAGCGGTAAACACTTTAAAACTGTTTGCTTAGTTGCTGGCCGTCTCTGTGAAATTATTCTGTAGCAGTTCCCTGCGCTCAACAACTTTGAACGACCGGCTTGTTAGAGGTCGATGTTCTCTCAACATTGTGTGCAGAGTTTCGACTTCTTAGCTGCGAAAGTTCACCCGCTACGTTAATTATGTTTTTGGATGTTGCTTGTTGTATGGAATATACAACAGCAATGTTTTACTTAATATCAAATTAGGATATTATTAAGTGACTTTGACATTTTTTTTATAAATCCCATATTTATAGATACGTACTCAAAAATACGTAATTAGACGCGTATATGTATTGTAAATACAACTACTGAAAGTTTTATAGCAACTGCTCATAAAAACTGACTGTGTAGTCACAACTTTGATGGAACCCAGCTGTAATTGTCGAATAATATTTTACCTTTATATAATTATGAAAAGTATATAAGTGACATATGTATATTATATACTGTCTACAAGTAGGCGGAGCGATGAGTAAGGCGGGCTTATAGGAATCGACAAGGAGGTGGAGAGTAGGCCGTTATTTATCTGCCGCTCTACCTTAAGAAAGAAAACCCGATGACTCAAAATATTTTACGTAGAAGTCGCGCGTGTGGAACATTACATATGGAAAGGATTGAAGAAACTGAAATTGTACAAACTTTAAAAACTACTCGTACTTGCATTTAATTATTTAAGATATAATTTAATCAAGAGTTTTGTGTAGAAATGTTTTCTCATTTCATAAATTTGATACTACTAGACAGTGTATAAATGGGCTTTAATTAACTGTGGAATGTCGGCGAAACGGCAAATATTCGAGGATCGCAGCGATCCCGCGCAGGGCCCCGACACGCTACGATTTACATTCTCACTCATTTATTCGTTTAACAATTATTCTGACTAATTCTTTCTAAAATTAAATGTTATAACTATAATACAATTTTTTTCATCACTTTAAAACTTTAAAAGGCAGTAGAATAAGTTAAATAATTGTAGATACTTTAAAGGTATCATACTTCAATAGATGGTACATTTAAAAATACTTTTACTTACAATGCAAAGTTCCATTACTTTGAATTCAAAGGATTACTAAAACATTACTTAAAACAAAGGGAAAATATATATCTAGGTAATAGCCATTACTTAAAACAATCACAGAGAAAATGTTGTAGAGTGGACGACTGGTGTTGCGGCGTAATAAGTTACGGACGCGACCCGACTGCGGACGCAATGCGAAGTTCGCTCGCCGCCGACGCTCGCACACGACTGAGCAGTCTACCCTTTGCTCTGCTATCGTCCTACACCAGATTACAATTTTGTACGAAACTGTACCTTAAAGTACAAACAACTAAGGGACAATTTTCAATACGCTTGAGAGCAGACGAGCTTGCTAAGACCGCGAGTGCGAAAGTGCAGAGCACGTTACTAAAATCTAATTCTTCCTACGCGAGAATAATGACGGCTTTAGAACTGAAGATCGTGTTGAGTTCGAAAATTTCTTCAGATGATAAAATTGCTGTCTGAAAAACTTTGTGTTAGAGTACAGAAGGTTCAATTTTCAGGTGTGTTTTCCGGAGGGAGGCGGTCGTAATACTCAAGGGGTGGCGCGTAAAATACGCGCATGCGTCTGCCTCTTGAATTATTTCTCAAACTCTTAACTTCTACGATACTGGACAGATTAGCGTACATATTTTTACAAACTTATTCAAGAATTTAAAGTTTATAAATTACTAACTCGATACTTTAAAAATCATTGAATGTAATGTGTCGTTTAAAAATGGTTAATACGAGTATATATTTAATAGTCTTATTTCTTTATCAATACATTTTTACTGTATTTATAATATTTTTGTATTTCATTAAATTGGGGATAAAATTTAATGATAATCTAATGTTAATTCAGTAGAAAAAACATAAATTGACTTAAAATAACTTAAAACAACATCTTATCATTACGATAAATGTCCATCATAAACATAAATTAATACAGATTTAATCGATTTTTACGCTTAACACTTTAAGGGTACAATTTGACGGAGAAGAATTAAAAATAAATTATTGTTATGTATTGGAAACCTTCATACATTTGCAAAAATCAATTCAAAATTCTGTAACAAATTGTCAAAAACTACCTTTGATAATATTTAATGGTACGATCTATTCGCGTACATTTCAACGTGTCAGGTTATAATTCGTAAACAGTTAAGATGTAGCGGTGATATTTGTATTTGTAAAAGCGGTGAGCGGTCCGCCGCGCCGCTGCCTCCACCGCCATGTAACTTCCAATATGAGCTTTGTTACCGCTTTGTGCCGCCATTTCTTGTGTCACTGCATTGAATATATCGGGTGCTTTCCTTTGTGCACGGAATATTGCTCGTCTTTTGTCGAAATGAACGTTACCTCCCCGCGAGTTGTTTCAACGAAGAATTTCCCGATTGCAAAGTAATATTTTCCCCTTAAGAATTTCGATGTGTTTCTTTCATGTCGAAGATGACTTTACTTTGGATTATATTGTGCCGTGAAATGTTATTCAAACTTTGATTTTCTATATCGTGGCATTCTGTGTAAGATATTTCCTTTTTATCTTTTTTTATTGTTGCAAAATTAATGTTAGTTTCGTTTAGTCCTCTGAGAGTGTCTTTGTGTCAGTAATCACATTGGATTTGTCATTTCAAGTCCAATAGTCTTCTGACCACCAATTAGGTTTGGATTAACGCCGGCGCCACTGGATTTATGTAACTAGCACTCTTGAGATTTCTCTCTAATTTTAATGTTGTTCTTACTATAGCCTTACATTAGTTTATTTTATATTCTATATCTCTTGTAGTCATTTTTCAAGTAACCAATAATATGTTAATTTATAAAATTTTGTTCACAAAATAGCAAATTATTTTTAAACATTATAAATCTTTTTTTTTGTTGTTTTTGTTGTCGGCATTTACGCACTGCATTGTCCGAGCGTCGGGGGCAGCAGGGACAGTTTCGAGTGGGACTCCCGGCATTATATGTATATCGGCCGGACTACCCACTAATCCCCGCGGTGTAACATTGTAAAATTAGATTATATTAAACTATCTCTACGTTAACTTATTTAAAGATATTGTTTACCGAGATGACCAAAAACAATTTATGTGTAATCATGTTTTGTATTGTTTAGTTTTAAACTATCCATTTAAACATATAATTATGAATTCCGCCAACATACACGGTAGCAATTTTATTAAAGCCGGTCGTATGCGGCACACGATACTTCTTTACATTACAATGGGATGCTTACATTGACACACGGCGTCGGCGGTTGTTCTGGACAACAAATGTGTAGATATCGTTATCATTATTTCCTTACGTGTTCGTTAAGTGTAGTTCTACTACACCAAATCTACGCTAAGGGAAGCTATCTATGCTATTAAAAGGCAAGAAAGAAATCATGTAATTTTTTTTTTCACCAGATGAACTAAACTATTTTGTAAACAGATACTTAGTTCATTCCTAATATAGTTTATTTAAACCTAGATAAAGCAAATATCCTACGTAAACTGTTAATGTCTTCTTTTCGATATAGTTATAAGATAGTCTGTACTTTGTGTTTGAATATTTTTTTTAGATTAAACGACTTTATAGATTATAAAGTTTGGTTGTTAAGATTTATCAAAAGACAATTTAACTGAAAATATTAGAAATGGTTGTCCAAGTTTGTGGTGACCGTGTGTCCCAGCGGTGCACGCTAAACCAACTGCTAATTAACACAGGATTACCGAACGGGACCGACCACGGCTATTTACTGTTCACGACTGGATCCGAAGACAGAGCAAATAATGTGCGATACAAACCAATGCTTTTCGCTAACTAGAATTAGAAGAATTCTCTTTGTCTCTACAATGTTTTAGAATATGTACTGGGGATTAATTTTGCATACTAAGCAATTGTAGTTACATTATGTGTAAAAGTATTAGAAATTTACTAAATTTAAATAAATGAATTTGCTATTATAAAAAGTGAAGTTAGAAAAGATTTGATAATTTGTATAAAATGTAATATTAAGGTTCAATAAGTTCGTATGAATATGAGAGGTTAATGTAGTGTAGAGACAGTGATTCTATTTGAGTATTCAGGGAGCGGCGTAGGCTGGCCGCAAATAACAGAAAGAGCAAGTCCTCAGGGCATCGCTTTAGCTTTTCAATTTCCCTTTCGGAATTATTCGTGCTAATCGAATACGACCGCCGAGGTCTAGGGACACGATCGCTATGATTCATTCATGAGACCGATGTTGCAGTTCAACTCGGAAAATTGTCTAATTAAATGCTATTGTTTACTTGTTGTACGAGTAGTTTACATAATTATAGTAAATATAACTTTATACATTTTATTAGAACAATGTCTATTTTCATTGTCATGGTAAAGTACTGCAATTAAATTATTCTCATAAGAAGAATGAAATGAGAATTAATAATGTCTCGAGAAAAGGTATTTTGTATTTGTTAGTCGTAACAAGGCTGAGGCTCAACTACGGTGCCTTTTGTTGTGTTCGACGCAGTCAACGCGGCTATGCGACGTCCTGCGGCCGGCGTGGGTGCTACGTAGCGACGGCTTGCGGGCAACGTGCAAGCAGCGTGCGAGAAGCTTGCGAGAAGCGTGCGGGGGGAGTGTCGCGCGGGTGCAAATGACGAGGCGCGAGGTATTGTCGCACCATTAATGAGCCGGGGCTAGCGGGACGGTCGTGCGGAAAAGGAAAATTAAACTCCTGGGCCCGGGGCTTGTGTTCATTACTCCACACCCGATTATTCCGCTGCTATTTGCGAATGCAACGCTAAAATATTACCATCGAGACTCTGGCGGAGCGTTGTCGCTTGAATTAGACACCGGAGTGTGTTGGAAATTTAATACGGAAAAATTATTATGAAATAAACTTTGAGTAATGGCATTTATATGATTTTTTTAGAGGGGTACGTTTGTGCGTTTGTGTGTTGTAGGTCGTTTTTATAGTTTCAGATTAATTAAAAGACATGTATAATATAAATTGGGAAAAAAAAGTTTAATTTTTAACAAAACTAACTGTCACTTTCATTATCTAATCTTTATAGATGCAAAGAAAATAATAATAATACCGTGTAACCTTCGAAAGAGGTGTCGTGAATAGAAAGTAGCTTGTTTGTTTTTCATTTTGTAAAACTGATGGTAGAAATTTAAAGTCCGTAGGGCATTGCTAAGATTTCAATTTCCTTTCCGGAATTACTTGTGCTCTAATCGAACACGCGTCAGGGGACTAGCGCGGGGCTGCGGGGAGGGGAAAGCGTCACAACCGCAAATTACTCTGGCACTCTGCGTACGAATGTTTAAAATGTATTATTGAGATACGTTCTAACTGCACATTAAGCGAATATTTAATCTTCCTTAATAATTCATTTGCAGGTTGCGTTCTAATCAGAAACCGTTACAATGAATTCCTTGTCTTTAGTACCTTTGAATTACAGATAGATATCATTCGGCATGTTGAAAATGTAACATAATGAATTTAAACGAAATAAGATATAAACAAAAAATAAGGTGAAAATCTTATGGTTCGTAACAGATGCTCTATAAGTTTTTATGGATGGCAAAGTCAGTAAGTTACAGCGGGGTGCGGGTGCGGGTGCGGGGGATAGGCGTGCGACAGGCGGCTGCTGATTGTAAAGCGCTCACAGACGGAGCCTATTCGATTTCACGGCTCGCCGCGCACGATATTTATTGTCATCGGTGCAGTTGTACGACACGGAGCCTACTGAACCGCGCTCAAAAATCTCCATTCCGTAAATCGGACGAAAACATTCCGATGCCCCTCCGACCAAACCGTCGGATTTCAACAAAAAAGGGCCCGCGCAACGCCGCGCCGCACCGCCACCGCCGGCCCGAGGGAAACGCGACGTCAACACGACACTAACAATCGCTTCATGAATATATTTACAGACAGACATCTTGTCTCGTTAGTAAAAAGTGATGGCGTGTACGATTTATCACCTGCACGCGACACAAGCGGCTCCGTTAAGCCGAACTTCCTTTCGAAAATCTAACAACAGTCATTGCTACAAAGAAAACGTACATTCCAATTTAGGTTATAATAATATTCCAAAACGGTTATAATATTCATGAATCAAACAAAACAAAGGATTCTCGACGTTAATAGGTCATTTGTGCGATAGTATAAAATAAAATCAACTCTCTGACATAAAGACCAGAATGTTCTTTGTAGTAATTGAACCGACTTCAATAAAGTCAATTTCAGATGAAATCGTATATTTAAGTACGGTGTGATCTGCAGAGTGTAGTTGGTATTGGTATCGTGCCAACCAAATGGATAACGTAGATTAAATTTGTCTTTTAGCAACACTTTTAAGAATTCATATAAACGTATATTAAAAAGCAGATTGAAGAAAAAAATTGTATTTTATATGAACTAAACCATATATACATACATACATAGGTATATGATAAGACTTGTTTTAAAACAGTCGTATTTTACTTGAACTTAACTATATTTGCACGTGAAAACAGAACCAGCGAGCAGGTCTTTAGAGGAATTAAGCTATTTAAAACGGTCACTAATTAGGGTGGGTGTATAAAGAAGGCTGTTTAAAATTCGTTTTAACGAAACCCAGTAATGAGTGGGCAGGGTAGGGCAGGGGAGGGTAGGTTGTGTGTAGAGTATGCAAACGGTCCGCAGTGCGATGCGTGGCTCTGAATACAACACTGGCATCTGTGCATGTTGACACACTCTAGTGCTACTACTGTTTACGTCATTATTCTAGAGGTTTGCCCGGATTAAGTATTCCCTTTATTACTCTACCACTAAAATTCTAATCACGTATTACACATAATTACACAATAACATTTAAAAACCTATTAAAAGTAATAGTAAAATTATTCAATAATATTTTCATACCTTCTTTTGTTTACAATTACTTGGTATTTTAAAAATGAAAAATGGTAGTTGATAATATCTCTCACGAGCAACACTAATATATCAGCATTACCATTAAAGAAGCCATAATAAGACATATTTTATTGCTGTCTTCAGTACTGTGTAACGAGTCTGTTTGATTTAATACGCGGTACGTAGTAATTAAATTATCATTGCAAAACCGAAACGAGCATATAAATGCAAACATAAACACAATATTGTGTTTATGTTTGCATTTATTATCTCAATTGCAAAAATAAAATATGAATATATATACATATGTGGAGTTAGCGTGAAAAGCAGGTATTTATTTCGCAAAATTTTAATTCGTAAAAATAGTAGAGCGCTTTTAAATTTGAATATTAAATAGGAATCGTGCACTGGTACGCCAACGGCGGCGTTGAAAATAAATTATTTTAATATTTTAGCTTGGGCAAATGATGTTTGCTGTTTCCGGCGAGATTACGAACTAATAACATTACAAAACAAGCTCTTTGCGGGTAAATTATGCATGCCCTCTCGGACCATTACCGCAGCTCCTTTGCCTGTTTGGCCTCCGTTCAAAATCTTACGGCTGCCCTGTGAACTGCAAAATAAATGCTAGCTTAATTACTATCCGCTCAACATTTTTACCTAATTGTTATTTTATTAATTCTATATGTATTAAATTTTATCATTTTTTTGATAATCTAGGCTATAGTTTGATTTATAGCAAGATAGAAATTTAAAAAAATATAACACAAAGTTACTAACATGTAGCGGTTAGAAGAGAGATTCCAATTAAATTAATTTAAAAGTAATTCCAAGAAAATATGAACAGGAAAGCGGGAACGATTTAGCGGGACCTCCAAAGGGAGTGCTTGGATTAGCTAGATCTATTCCGAATTGTGGGTAAACATATGAGACATCCGATCCCTAGAGTAAACAGGGTTTCGGAATACTTTTTTATTTTAAAAGAGTATAATGAACTTAATAAATATTACAGTAAAATAGTACGATTTTGTTAAATTAAACATTTTAAGACCAAAAATGAGATCTATTACGAAAATTGATTGCTAAAATAAATTTGCATCCGGATCGCATACCATCATACTCCGACTACTAAGATAAAAGCCAGAGAAATCCTCGCGAGCGCTCAAATTCTTGGAGCGCGGCAGCAGCGCGGTGGCGAACCGTCTTTGCCCGGCGGGTGGTAATAAAAACGGCTTAAATAGGATTTTAACCGCGAGTTCCTCGCCTTAATTAAATTGGATTTGTGAGTGAAAGAAATATACGTGAAAAATTCGTGTCGATTATGTCAAGGAAACGAGTTTTAAATTCGACTAACTAAGCGGATTATACTTACCCCCGAATCACTCGACCCGACTCTACGGTAAACATTTTTTTGCAAATCGACGTCGCGTGAAAAGGAAAGGCATGCGACAGGAAATAACAGCTGGTCGTACGCGTGCTACAAAAAGTAACAACGCTACGAACTCCGCTACGAAGTCTACGAACAAAGTTGTCTACGCGAAATGTACGTTAGCATTCAATTACTTATCGCAATAAAAGCCGTAACGTTACAATCTTAACATTTAACTGCTATTTTATGACGTTATTATCGTAGAAAGGTATTAAATTTAGAAATTTCCAGAGTAACATCTGTACAAACGGGGTTTTGATTATCACTCACAATGCCGTTTCGGAAGAAGGAAATTACCCTAAAACATTTAAAAGCGAGTAGGAATTATTTAAGAAGACCGTTTCATAAAGATATTACTTTCGATTTTCTTGCAGACGTTTTGCATGCAATTAAAACTGCGCTGCATTTAGTTGCTCGAGAGAAAAATAATAAGGAGGTTTTGCATTCTTTAACATTTTACAAAAGAATTAATATTGCCTATTGGTTTTATTAAGAGTGTATTAATTATATGAGAACCATATAAACATCGTATTATAACATTATTTTTCGCAAGACCCATTTGATTACATTTTTCTTACACTTTTCCTTTCAGGATAATCAAATTAAACGTTATTCAATATTGAATACATTATCCCTCAATTAAGATTCGAGGTCGATTTTTAGACGGTTCCGACGGACCTGGTGTACGTAATAAAATCGCTCGTCCTTTATCCGTCATTCAACCCTTAGAGATTTCTTCCAGGGGAATAATTTACGTCGATCGTCCAGAAGGGGAACGTAACTGCCTCAATGAAACTTTAAGCTTTCACTCAGACCGGTTGCGATTCGCGGTGTCTCAACTTCGAGCAATAAATTTTAATAGAACATCGAAGAAATCTCGATGTTAATTATCAAACTTGGCTCACTACTGTATAATTGCTTTTCACTTTAATACATCAAACAGGATTTTAACTACAAAATGTCACCCTTCACGGTTAGACGTAAATAGAATATACATGTTCAGTATGTATTTACAGCACGCGTACGTGTACGCGGTCTTTTTAAATTTTACAGCGGCGGCCACCGTTGGTGATGGCGTTACGTGTCGATGAATGTGAATAAAGCCTTTGACGCCTTTTGCCGCTTGCATTTCGAGTCAGACACTTCAATTTCAGTTTACACGTAATCACGACCAAGGACTGCATATTTTAAATGAATATTTTATGCTTTGAGTGTTTTTTTTTCTTTTGCAAATATTGTGCTTTCAGAATTCCCGATAGAGTGAACACTAGGATGTGAATAAATATCTCCTTTTTCCTTCACAATCATATAAAAATAGCTTAGATAGTTTGGTATTTTATGTCATTGTTTAAATTTTAGTTAACCTTTTTTAGTCCAACGTTATCGAACACCAAACAATTATAGATATTAAGTATAATACAAAGATTATCATTGCGAAGATTACCCTCGCTTACGTAAAATTGGACCATTGATGGCTTATGAATATTTTATCTAACGTTAATACTATTTTAAGATTAGTCCATGTAAGGTGGATACTACCAGGCAAAATTTAGCACCAGATCCCGAAGTACGGTATACATTTCATTTTACTATTCAAGTCTTAAAAGGAGAAGCTTTTATCATGTGACTATAAAGGAGAGTGGCGGCGACGGGCGACGGGCGACGGGCGGCGAGGAGCGGACGACGGACGGCGAGCAGGTTCGGCGTTAATTCTTGTTTACTGCGGACCGCTTTTAGTGGCTCGCCTCGGAACGTTCAATGCACGTGACGTGCACCAGATTCAATTCCCACAACACCTAATATGTCATACAAAACGCATCATCTCTATTACTCATTTATAGATGTCATAATATAAGCTTATCAAAACAGGCTATATGTCTTTAAATGTTACGTAACATTTTTAATTACATTAATCTACACTTGAATTCCAATTGGACCGTTGTTTAGCCTTTATTACGGTGACACACAAATAGAAATAATATTATTGACACACGTTTTTTTTTCTCAAAATAAAACCGAATGAACTATGAACTTAATTATTGCGAAATATACGATAGTAAACAAGGCGATTAGTACCAGCTTATAATTCTACCAACCTTCATTCGCAATTTTTATTTATCGAAGTATTAAATTGTACCATGTACATACTTGAGTTATTTGAAAATTACTTTCCTTTAATCCATTGCTGCGTATCACATTTAACTTGAAAATATTCTTTTGCGATCATCGAGCTGGAAAATAACGGATGTTCTTAGAAGAATAAGTCCGTGTTTTCAAGAGGGTTGAAAAATAATTAATCATTTGTTTTTTATGGATCCAAAGGTTATTCGTGCAATTTGCTGAGTAGAAACGAATCTCTATTGTAATTATAATATTTTAAAACTAAAATATAGATATTGTACTAGAAAATTTGTTTCACACATCATGTAATAATTTTAACACATAACTTAACTGTTTATTTTAGTAACATTTGATTTATACACAAGTTGATACTCTAAAGTTAGGATTTGTAAACTCAAGCGGCTTCACTCAACTGACTTTGAATACATAACATTAATAGGTACCGCCCAAAATAAGATAATACCTCTGAATAATGGACGCTATGATGCGCATTTATATTGAAGTAAATCTTATTAGGTACGTCTAAATGCCACGATAATATCATATTGTTTGGAAACTCACCATCCGCGATTCATCTCTTATGCTCGGAAGGGCTCCATCCTCGGGGTCGACCGGGGTTTCTGAATATTCATAGCATTATCACAACTGAAGCACCTCAAGGACTTGAATGTCTACATTAATTCATAATAATGTCCTAAATTTAAACGATTTGAAAATAAACCTTGTAAAAAATAAAAAAACGTGAGCCTTATTTCCCACTAAAAATATAAAATCGAAAGTTTAGATGGCTGTATGGATGTTTGTTAGAGTTTGCAACTTAAACTGCTGAACGGATCTCGATGAAATTTGGCATAGATGTAGAATATAATCTGGAAGAATGAAGAACCTATGTCGGTTACTTACTTTTTTTAATTTCACAGGGACGAAGTCGCGGGTGAAAGCTAATATTTTAATAAAAACTGGGTATTTCTAGTAAGCTCCATTGAAAATATAACCATTGTAGTTCTTAAAAGTACGTCAGAGTTATTCGTTGTAGTATTTGAGATGTAATTGTGGTGTTGATTTCCCCCGGGACTCGCAAGTTTTCTCGATCAGACGGGCTAACATGAAATACACAATGGACGGGTAAACAATAATTATGATTCAATTCGCTATTGTGTGTTTGTTTAAAATAATATTTCTATTACAATTGTAAACTTTTTTTTCACATTACACCAGTTTACCAATTATTTTTGTATGGCTTCTAACAATTTTTACTTCACTATTTTATTGTTATAATACTTAGTTTTGTTTTGATGTGCAATGAATCTTACTTGGTTTATTGCATTTTGTCGCTCCCATCATGACTTTCACTGCTTTGAAAATACAGTATTATCTAACTACTTCGACATCTTATGATATATAATATAATATAACCTACTCAAATGATATCATTGTTGAATTTATTAATATGTAGTAAGTATATCTTAGAGTCAATGATTGTCCTCGCGTACAAGATGCGCGGATGTAGTGTGAGGGTCTGCGGATGTCGTCAGCTGCTCTTATGCACTCGCCCTGCTAATTACTCTATGCAGCGCCTCGCGCTCCGCCTGGCGCAAAGACTGCATTTACATACTCACACACCTACTTAACAATATCGTTTGCAATTTGTTCATATATTATATATAAATTGTTGTTGAACTGACAATAAATTCCGATCTTTAAAAACCACGGTATCTAAATAGTTGTTAAATAACTCCCTGAAGTTGAAATGTACAAGAGTTCAAAAATGGATGTAGATTATATAATTATTACAAGAAACAATTTATTTATTTTCATTAATTTAACATCGTTCGAAACGAGAGCCGTCAATTATGTTCTAAATGTTTACGTAAAAAAATTTTTTCATGTCAAAAGTTTGAAAGTGCTGTTAATTTTACCTAATATCCATAACAACGTTTACGAGCCTGTCACACGATAAAAAGATGATGGATATCCCTCGAACAAAATAAATTATGTACTGTTTGTATTCTAGTGCAGACCGGATGGCTTTATTTAGGTCACTTTAAAAATAAACTTTGTCTTAACAATCCTTCAGGTTTGGTTATATCCCTTGGTAACTACATGCTTGTTATTGCAATTTTTTTAATTAAAAAAAGACAACATACACCATGTTCCGTTTGAAAATGTGTGCATTTTTAAGAGTTTAACATTTCAAAACCTAAGAAATTGAGAGTTTTCTTATTCTTCCAGAAGATAGTAGTATAATCCAGATTATACAGCAATCAATTAAAACAATTCATAAAACGACGAATAAGTATATCTAAAAATCTATATTTTTATGAAATGTTTTGTCGGTTCCCTATCAACACGATCAATCACACGTATAATAGCCGTGTCCCCTAACACACGTTCCTAAATAATTTGTCAAGAGTCACCTAAATAGCATTTTACGGGCACCTTGTACTTATCCTATTTTTCACTATATCGTTAATAGACTATTTTTCGATTACAAGCAATTTGTTATAAATTGTCAATTGTTATAAATTAACTTAGTTTTTACAAAATTTAAAATTAACAAAATCATTTGTACATAAGATATAAAAGCAATATGTAGCAAATAATCTTACTACGAAGTCTACTAGTTAATAATGATATGATTATGCATTAATGATGGGTAAATGATAGAGTAAGACAAATATAATATTTACAATGAGGTAAATCAGTTATAAATCACGTCATTATACAACCTTCATACGAAATAATAACAAAAAGTTGCCTAAATAAAAATGACCTAACAAACCAATACTCAAAAGGTATATTTTTTTAAATTGAAATCGGTCTCGATCGGAACGCATAGATCAAACGCGAGCTAGCACGAAACCATTACACTTTGTTGACATCAACGAATGCCCTTTTATATATTCACCCCGAGCACACAAAGATTGAGCCGTGAAATTGAAAATGGTTTCTATGACCAAAAATTTATTCCGTCCACGTTTTCGGTGTATCGTCACTACATGAAGATATTCTTGTTTCGTATGACATGAAAAATTTTTTATAACATTACTGGTAGCGCTTCGAGAAAAAATTACGTTCAGATGAAAATGAGGATAATGCATCACATTTGTTCACGCGTGGCGCAGCAATATCCCTCCAGCAATAATAAACAGTACGCTTCCCCTTATTATATGCGTCAAACGGATTTTCCTGATTAATTTTACAAAAGTAAATAACACTTCTTGTGTATTTTTGACATATGGACCAGTGTCTTATTCGATGCTTGATAGATTTTACTAGGAAAAGATTGACATATGTATATTCAGATAATGAAACCCCAATAAAACTTTTAATAACGACGTTGTTATAAAGTATTGAATAAAAGAAAATTGTAGAGCGGATATCCCCTTGCCACCTGTATTGTTTTTTAAAGAGTAGCTTTAAGTTTAATCAAAGTAACAATGTAAATCACATTTTAAATTCAAATAGCAGCATGGTAAGGTTTATAAAGCATAGAATAAGGTATGAGGTGGCCGAAAACCGTACGAGGCATTCCTTTAACTATGTGTATGTTTGTGACGGCTTGTTATCTCCGTCAGTAGTTACTCCGGCGAGCTTCGGGCGTCGGGCGTCGAGCTGTTTACCTTGTAAGTATTGGGAAAAGATCGAAGCTAATCCCTACGGGTGAGAGCGGCGCTGCGCTGGATGTGATAGATACTGAAAATTGCATAAAATCCATCAACACAACGTCTTTGTGCACCGACGCTCACATAAACGCCTTTTTCCATTCTTTGGCTAATTCGATATCGTTTATTTATAGTTGCACTCTATTTTACGTCAATATTTTTGATGCAAAATATTTTAGTAGTGATTGAATAGTCTTCAGAATATTGCGGTCACAAAATAATAGCTTCATTATCAGTGAAATATAATTATGTAATCGTCCGTTTTGCGTGTTGTACAACTAACCACATCGAAAAACTGATTAACTTAATGTCATTATTAAAACTTATGTTACATTTTTAAATTACCACATTTTAATTTCATCGATGCTTTAAAATTGATGAGAGCTAAAGTAAGTTATAGTCATTTTTCACTAAGAGATTTTACTATGAATAAATAATGAACCGTGCAGGTTCATAATAAAATATACGTTTTCTATTATATTATAATAGTTTACGTGAGATATCGTGAAAAAGAAACTCTGTAGATATTTTATCTGTACGAAAGCAGAAGCGTACACATCTAGTAAAAGTCAAAAACGTATTCAGACAAATTGGATAAATACGTGTTTTCGGGCCGCGCTCGTCCGCCGTCGTTGTGTGATGGATGGCCGTTATAATGCAGCATTTCTCTCACAGCGACCCGTCGCGTCGCCGCGCGAACCATTCATTTCGCACGTTCCTTTATATCTGAATTCTTAATGAAACAAAAATTGCAAATGTCGTACGGTGTTCTCAACCGTTCTCATGAATACTAAAGACGGCATTTTGTGGATCGTGCCGTTTGCGAGATCGAGTCGTACGTCGCATCCGTAACGCTCGAGAATCTGATTTGTCATGCGACTAAAGGAACTCATTACCGCGTACGCGATTTACTCCATACGACGCCTGTAAATCATAAGGGCTGATTTAAAAGAATGATACGTGTCGTCAGAAAACAATTGGAGAAACGTGACTGGAGCTCCGATACCGCGGCGGGCGATCGCTACGCCGCTACGACGCTACGTAGCTACGTCGCGGACCACCCAATGCATACTAAGTAATAACACCGGTTTCAATTTTGCTTTACTTCACCCCGTCATACACAACATATTTTATGAAAAATGCTTTATGGTATGATTTTGTAATACGATTGATATTTTATTAAAATGTTATTGGATATTTTTTTCAATATTGTGTATGTTTAAAAGAAGCAATGTGGAAGCAATCAGATAGGTTTTTAATTTTTAGTTCCAAACTAATGAGTAAATTGTAAAAAAAATGGACATTCTTGTTGTGCTATTCTTGACAATTTGTAGACAATTCATAGTCTTAATGCGATAACATAAGATGGGACGTGATTGAAGATCAATATAAAGAAGCGTATTATTAATAAGAAATGCGACTGCAGTACATTTGTTGAGCGCAGCACCTTTAAAAGTAATTCCATTTAAATAACGTACTACCAGCAGGCGCTAGGCTTCACATGGCGCCCGTTAACCCGTCTCTTCTCGGCCTGCTTTAACGCTCAACATGAACGTAAGCAAAAACCTTTCATATATTTCACGTTGAAATTTAAAAGGCTCCAATTTTATTTTTAATTACGTTCCCCGTCCTTACCGAACGACCAAATTCAATTTGTCGTTTCGACGAACAACGAAATATAAAGTTGAAGTAATATGCTTAAAGCGAACTATTCAATTAAAGTGGCTTCAAACCGTGACGTCCCCGATACTTAGTATTCAAACGTATGCAAATTACAGACGTGCTATGCAATAAATGCCGACACACGGATCACAATTCGACAATTGCCATTTCCGAAGCAATGCCATTATCTGTAGGTGTGTGGCTTGTTGTGTGTATGCAAATTAAGCTATAGGCTATTTTTGCTTTTAACTATCATAAAATTATTTTCATTGTAAATTTATTTGATGTGTTCAACTCTTTCAAATTTAATCAATAATAGTGACAATATCGATTTGAAAAAAAAAATAATAGATACATTGTGTTAAAAATAATAAAATGTAATAGTTTAAATCTATATTTTATTCGAGATAAACTCTCAAGTAATTCCAAGACATTTATCACATACCAATATTTAAATGGAAACAGCAAAATTCCTTTGAATATATTCAATAGTCGGATCTTGTTAAACGGCATATTTGGGTAAAACAGTGCGAATTGTCTAGGCGTGTTCGGTAGCGATAGAGCGGATCTTGTAAATCGGAAGACCGTCCGCACTCGGGCGGGCCTTAAGCCGCCTGTTATGTGGGCCACTGCAGCCCTGCACTACACACACACAAAGATCAAGGAATGAATTCACATACATAAATGTTTATTCACGTAATGTTTCCCCTACAGTTGACCCGCCTAAGTGTTAACTTAGAATAAGTGCGATTAAGTTCATTGTTGACTTAAACAGTTTCCAAACTAATTATTAATAAAACTTAAAACATATATACAAAGTTAAATAGCCATGACTTATGATATTTTAATGACTCCAGAATTTGCAACCTTGACCCATATATAAGCCAGAGATTTGAATCTGAAAGTTTTGTATTCCCAAGTGATTTGTTCGAAGAAATGAGCTTCCAGTGTCTCTGATTTCTATGGCAAATAAAAAAATGTCTGATATATAGGCCAGTGGGTCTGTTATTGTTTTTCACTTCTTTATATTACTTTTAATGAACACGAAACCAGTACACTTAAAGGGTGGCCAGAAGAAGCGAGATCGTGAATTGAATATCTACTTTACGCAAACACGTTGTTCTTATAAAGAAATGTTATTATATTGTCATATTTGCAGAATTTAATGAATAATACAATTTTAAAACTGGCAGTTACGAACTGGAAATAAAAAGTAAAACCGTGTGAACTAAAACGGACACTTTTTACTCCATTTTCCACTTCCCGTCCGTTTCCACTTCCAAGCAAATATGGGACCCACTCTATCTCACAGCATGTATATGATTCCCTGTGGATTTACCAACACGTTTCGCGCCAAAAAAAAGTCTATCAAAAACGGTGGTTTGGTTGTTTAGTTTACTCTGCAACACCTATGGCTACTTTAAGATTCATTTAAAAAAGTTTACATTTCAAAGTATCGTTGCGTATAGAAACACCTTAGAATGGAAAAAAGTTGAACGAACGATAAAAACATAAAATATTTGTTGATATTGTATTCGGACAAATGTCTGAAGGAGAAAACAATTTAATATTTCCGAAGAACAAACTGAGCCACAATCAGACGGGCAAATCTTATTACAATGAATGGCATTAAATTGAAATAAGAACTAAGAACTGAAATTGAAACTCTTATAAGAGAGTCTTAGAAACAACTGTATAATCAGCTTTGCCTCGATTAATATCATCGTACCCGACGGCCGTCGCCAGTCGCCAGTCGCCTCCCGTCGCCGCTCGCTTCTCCGCTACCTTTTTGGATATTGCGAACACAAAGAACTAAATTGTTTCCTTCATTTGTTCAAGGTCTCTTTTGTTTTGGATGCAGATCTCACAGCGTTATTCGACGTTGTTTTCATTAATATTGCATTTTAATCAATGAAATGAGTTTTTGTGCACGATTACCAATTTCAATTTACTTTTAATTCATGGTGCGTCTTTAATAAACATTAATATTCTCTTCGTCTTTAATATTAATGTTTATTAAAGACGCACCTCGAATTGAATTTAAAGGGTTTTTATATCGCCTTTTGCCTACTTTCATCATCCACTTGCCCTTATCCCTTATGGAGGGTCGGCACAGTATGTGCTGCTCTTCCATACATCTCTATCAGCCGTCATATCTGAATCGACTCCTTTCTTAAGCATATCTTCTTTCACACAATCCATCCATACTTTCTTCGGTCTTCCTCTTCCTTTGTAGCCATCCACATTCAATCTCAACACTTTCTGGTTCATATCCCCATCATTTCGTCGCATAATATGTCCATACCACGCTAACCTTTTGCTTCTCAATTTCTCCACCACTGGCGCTACTTTCAAACTTCCTCTAATGTACACATTCTTAACTTTATCCAATCTTGTCACACCACACATCCATCTTAACATAAGCATCTCAGCCACATGCAATCTCCTTTCATCCGCAACTTTGGTGGCCCAGCATTCAGATCCATACAATACGACAGGTCTTATGATTGACTTGTAGATCTGTCCCTTAAGCCTAAGAGATTCTTGGATCACAAGTCACACCAGTAACCTGTCGCCTTTTGCCTACTTTACTTTCAAAATTTAGACGTAGGGTTAAATTAAACGTTCCTGACATTTTTTAGTAAAAGTTAAAGTTTCAGTACTATACACCCATTACACGTTCTAATAAAAATGTTGTAATCTACTTTCTCCATCATCAATAAATAATGAAAATATCATCCCAAAGCTAAAAACCAAATACTTTAGCAACAGTCAATATAATTTGACAATTTTTCTCACTACTAAAGTGGTGAACATTCGACCAACAAAATTAAATTATACATGATTGATTCTTTTTAACTTTATTTAGTGCTAGCGGTCGACCGTTTTATTGACATTTGACTTGATGGATAGCGGACACGTGTAATCATATTACGAACACGAAAAAGGCAATTACTTTTTTTTATTATTTAGTACGTAGAGTATTGTACAAAAGTGTTAAACACGTCAGCTAAATTCATGATATTCTAGTAATAAAACTGGTTTTAATATCTTTCATACAGACATTCACTTGCGAAAATAAAACCTTTTGAGGATTTCTAAATTCTAGTGCTGCAAAAGTATTAGACCGATAGAATAGTGTCTAAGGCGAGCCATAAACTTAAATTTACCATAGGAATAACAGTTGAAAATAGTCGGGCGTGTTCAACGAGTGGTATTCAGCGTTGGTCTTGTGCCAAACTATGCATGCAGGGTAATGTAATTGTTTGCTGCTACGTCTAATGCACTTGTAACGACAGACCTATCGCTTCGGAAAATGCCACACAATATTTAGATAAATTTACACTAAAGTACTTTGTATCGCACGCCGACGGGAATTCATTGATCGGGTTTGATTTTTGCAAATAAATTTGAAACTCGGCCACGGACAGTATATCTGCTGCTGTAGTTACATTTCATGTAAGTAATTTAGTTTAAAAGCTAAAGAGATTTTTTAACTTTTTTTTATACAGAAAATGTTTATACAATTTAACCAATGTCTATTTATAATTACGAATGTAATTCAAATAATAAGTATTCATTATTCAAAGATATAGTATGGTCCTAAATATGGTAATTGATATATAACAATTCTACAATGACAACAATTCGATTTTCTAAGAGTCATAGCCATACTTCAAGAAAAACAAGCAATCGAATAGAAACGGCAAACATAACAGAGGGTCCACCTTATCCATAACTCATAAAAATGAACGAGCGATCCAAACAACGACTACAAGGACAAACACGCGCCGACAAACAAGTCTAGTACCTACATACAAATAAATAGTACTTCGACGTCATATTGAATTTAGTCGCTCCCCTCCTGTGTACTCTAGTAATTCTTTTATACACAGCCTGTCCTTTGAAATTTGATTGAAGGCGAACGAATGTGCATTCAGCTATTGCCAGAATTTCACCTCTTTTGTTCATCCGCGTTGTTTATTATTACACGGTCGCATCAAACCCAGCACGTCAGAACGGCGCGCCGGCAAAGGCGGCGACTGACAAGGCATTTTCATTAGATTCATTACCGTAGTAAAAACTTAATAAACTTCCGACAAAGAATTTCTAATTAGAAAATGTAGCTCTTCACGACATAGCAATATTTCAGGGCCGTGAAGGTATTTCCAATAAAGGAGTGAAGCCAAGTCATAATTCTTCAAAGTTACGTGTAATGAGACGTGGATATTACAACATTCTTATAAGATTGCACGTCGTGAATTCATTCAAGACCTGGCACTATTGTTAGCACGAGGATGCTTCATAAAGTTTTAATAACTTTAGAATTGGTTACAATTAAAATATCCATTGAAAGCTTGTTCTTAGTAGATAGATTTACTATATTCGTACATAAATACATGGCATTTAATGTGCAAATTATGTGTCACTTGTATACTCTGACGCTTATTTTGTATATTTTTTTTATAACATAAGGTGGCAAACGAGCAAGCGGCCCTGAATCCAAAATGGCGAAGCGACCGCTGTCCATAGACATCCGCAATTGCAGATGCGTTGCCTACCCTTATACGACGGAGGAGAAGACGCACATAAAGAGGATATTTCCCCTTCCTATGCATCTCCTCCACCGTCAAATCCACTTCCTCTTCCCATCCTCTCCTTATAAGAAAAAGGTGGTAAAGAGAAAGGGACTTAAATTAGGCCTCCGGCACCACACTCATCAGACGAAACACGGAATTACTTCCACTTCACGCCTGTCTTCTATGTGGTCGTGGTATTACACCGGGCGTGCCGGCCTATTCGTGCGAAGATGTTAAAGCGGGCACTACCACTGTTAAGTGTATGTTTAAGGACCCTTTTTGTTGACGTTTCTATGCCAGAAATAAAAACTCTACATTGATTTGTACTTTTGCGTTCATATTTGAAGATCATTTTTACAGAATTCAGAATTATTAATCAATTTAGTATTCTGCTGATATAAATTATAATTTCCCAGAAATGTATAAAATCTCCTCTGTTCATGCTATCTTTTCTCAGTTAAATGAAAGGTGATTTCTTATAAAAGCGATATGTGAAGCAAAGGTATTAGATGGAGAGTTCAAAGTTAGTACGTTATTCAAACGGAAAGAGGAACGGTGTGGCAAATGGTGCATAAATTTATACTTTGAGAATAAATCACAAAAATGTAAGTGTCACGTAGCAAATGTTAAAACGTCCGATAACTTTTATAAAACATTAAATGAAGCGGATAATTTGAAATTTTAAGGTGTACAGAAATGAATAGCGCCTTCGAGAGCATAACAAAAAACAGATAAGAAGACAATTTAAAAGTATTTGTAAGCAGTAACTATTGTTATTTACATCCAAAAATATAATATCTATTTTGATGAAAAGATTTATCGAATATTTTAGTTTAGTAGTTTAAGAACAACAGATATTTTCCAATAATGTAACAAAACAATTCAACAGCGAGGCCATTAAGGTAAGAGGATCAAAGTGGTCATAATACTCTTCTATTTTCATTCTATCGACTGCAACATTGTTCCAGTTACCTTCGGAACGTTCAAATTAGTTATTTAACTGTGTTCATTTATATTTATGTATTATTTTACATTGGGTAAAATTATTAAATATCCTCCGGTGTCATTTTTCATTCGAAGAACAAAATGTATACTACTGCATTTCAATGCATGCAAAAAAAATGTTTTAAATTCAAACCAGTTTTAAAGAAAAGTAATCTAAAAGCGAATAAGGAGGTAATAATTTAAAGTGCAAAGCTTTACATTAACATAATACGACGCGTGTAGACCGATCAGCGACCTCCAGCGACGCTCCGAAAGCACTATTGATGCCAGAGTCTTTTCGGAAGTGGTCACGTAAAATTTTACGTTGAGCTCTCGGCATCATCGCGTCGACAGCTCAACCAAAATAATCCAATCAAAGGCAATGGCTGAAACGACTGAAAATTTCACACTTCGTCCCGTGCCAATATACAATCATTACATATATTATTACCGTATTTAAGAATCTATTTCAAACTTTGTAGAAGATAGGATAGCTGTAAAAATTTTACTACGATAGAAAACTCTTATTAGGATTATAGTATCAAGTAAAAGTGTTCTATTTCGCGATATTTTATTTCGATTTCCTTAATAAAACGTTTATTATTCTTTGGATCTACTTTATACCGATTACAAATGATTTATGCTTCAAAATTTTTACTTTAACTTTGCCAGTACGTAATTACGTTACAAATTATAAATCTTTGTTACTTTTGAGTCATTACAAATCAAAGATTTTTTTCCTTGCAATTGTTTATAGCACTGTCCTTTAAGCTTTTATGTATAGGTAAGGGTGCAATTTATGCAAAGGTATTGGTAAACAATATTTAAATATTCCAGACGAGTTCATAACAGGCGGCAGTGCACCGCGCCGCCGAGGGCGGAGCGCCCTGCGTGCCTCTCGACCTGCGGCCTGCACTCTACCGGCCAGTTATTAGGGACCGTAAATAATAATAAATAAGCCTTCTCGCCTTACTTTATTCAACACCGGCCTCATAAATTTAATAAGAAATACCTAGACTCTAATGGAAGTCTGTTTTGTTCTAGAAATTCTTTACCATAAATTTAAATTGATCATCTAGCAAACTTAACTACTTTCATATATTGATAAATCTACTAAGAAACGTAAAACTCAAGTTAATGTTTTAATATAAAATTCTATAGATATTAATATCTGTATTCCTATAATACATATCAATTTTTAAAATTTGTATAACTGTCACATCAAAGAATATACCATTTTCTGGCTTCATATTAATATATTTAAATAATACAATAACAAGTGCATGAAGGCAGGCAATAAAACGATTTGTGGCGTTTTAATAAAACGATTAAACTAAGCTCTCCATGGTAATCTGGGAGCGTGGCGTCGCGCGGCAGATGGCCACAATTCTCAAACTTTGATGACGAACGCCGCCGTCTCCAGAAGAGTAACAACTGAAGATTTATACTTTCGTTTCCTACTTACATTTGAAGCTGACAAGCTTTAACATTGTCACAAAACTTTTTGACTAAATTAAATTAATATACTACTGTTTGACCCATTTTCAAAATCACTATAAAACTTTGCAATGTTTTAGATACGCAAAAATGTAGTATTAGCTTATGTATTCTAATCTCTGTAAGAATTCTGTGATACTTCAAACATACTAGCATACTCTGTATAGATGATGTCACGGGCAAAAGCTAGTGGGTAGTAAGTTATTGCTTTTATCCTATTTTTAAAATGTAAAGGGCAAAACTAAAAGGGGTAACAAAGAAGTAGCAGTAATTTGTATGACATTTTTAACTTTGTACGCGAAGTTGAAGCTCCCATTAAAGTTTTATTCAAGCGTCGCGTAATGATAGGCACACGTCTAACGAGGGAGACGTCAATCGGTGTCCGTCGTTTGATGAGTCGTCAAAATTACTTCCTATGTTGTTAAGTGCAGGAAATTGTGACTCCTCCATCGACACACCTACCCAATGCCATTTCACCTCTCAATATAACTACACTTATACTTCGCCTCACTTACTATAAATGAAGCACTTTTATTTTTAATATTGTATTGCAATTAAAATTATACGTTGCTATTTACTTGAAGATTGTTTCGAGAGCGTTGATCTTCAAAAGAAATATCCAACAATATTACGCATAAAATACGTTTGCTAATAAATGTGTATCAAAAAACGCGATGTTAACGTATTTGAAGTTTGTAGTCATTATTTGTACAGAAGTTTATTTTTAAACTTTTCCTAAATATCAATAAATGTCTATATCAATCTTCAAGTTGACCTGAATGAATTGTTAAAAACTTTATAAAATTGGAATTAAATATCCCTTAAGTTTATATAGTTATGAGAATTTACTTCTTTTAAAACCGACTCATATCGTGCAACGGTTACAACGTTGTTAAAATCAAAATTTATTGTCCATTTTTAAAAGCACGTGTAAAATTGTCCCGTGAACGGATAAATCCACGCCGAAACGGTAAATGTTGCCCGAGGCAATATCTCGGCAACAGCAGCTGTGGAGTAATGGCGCCGACACTTTACGCGATGCGATTACGACCACCTAAACATTCATTACAAGTAATGTCCGTCATTTATCTGTCCTAATCACTGTGCGGGCGTTCGCCCTCTTTTGCTTAAAAACCATTACCAAACTACTTAAATCGCACCAACATTAAGCAATAAAATATTAAGCTAAACCTTTTGCAACTGTTTAGCATAGTACATCTACGTCGGTGTATAGTTTCATTATAAGACTAGCAGGTGAACATCGCTAACTGTTTCACGGTTTAATCAAGCCCCAGCGATCAGGCAAGACAAATAGTTAGCTCATCTGCATCTATACGAGTCGGAGCCACCGCAGCCGACAAACGCATCGATATTTTACCTTCCACCCGCCCTCGGAATTGTATAAAATAAATACCCGCCTTTGTATTCACTTTACAACAACGATCTTTGAATTGCGAATTGAAATTATAATATTTGTACTACAAATTTCAAGCGGTAGTATGTAGATTTTGTGCTTGAATCGAATGGGTTATAAAAGGTCGATGCTACAACTGGCCGAGTGCTCAATCGTGCTAATGGGAAGAACCGCAAGTGCAGTCTCTGGGGGCACACTCACTAAATATGTAATGGTTATTCGGATCTGGCCCCGATACACTTACAGAGAGATTCACGTAAACCGCCTCAAGTTATTAGCACGGATTATTTTATTTGATTACATTGTTTTTCTGTTTTACATAATCGTGTGAACTTAAATCCAAACGAAATTTTACGTCATGTAATGTTACAAACATTATAATGATAATGATAGTAAATATATCATTAAATTTCGAAGGCAGTCGAATACACTCTCGTGAAGTAGATTGGAACGAAAATCTCTTAGATTTCATTAACCGTAATTTAACCTGTTCATCGTTAAAAAGCGGCGAACCTAAGCCGACCAACGACTCCTATATCAAAAGAATTTCCGGAAAGTGCGAGTGCAGTAAAACAACTTTTGAGCCTTATTTTCTCGTTCCGAAATTGCAGTGGTTTAAGCGAGATTTCATTTGTATGGAAGCCGGTATAATCTGGAATAATACCGCAGTAGCGGCGCGGGCCTTCAAAGACGCCACTCGTCCGCGCCGCAGTCGCCTCACTCGCCGCACTCGCCGCCTGTAATGAGTTTTTTATAAATGCGCTACACATTCACACGCCGCGACCATTTCCACAGGATTTGACGTAGTGTAAGTGTTATTCAAATACTAGTTTTAATCATAAACATGCCTTTTTGCATTCAATGTCTCATTCTGTTCGAGTTCTCGACGAGAATGATAAAAGTTTAACCGTAATTCCCTTTTATCTTCGACAAATACACTCGCACTGCCTGCTAGTGTAGGGACCCAAATCCAACTGAAGCCGTCTTGATTACTGCGACCCGTGCGCCATTCCACGATTCAGAATTGGACGGATTATGAGGACTTTAAGGGCGATGACGATTTGAATATGAACACTGAGAGTATTTTTGAATTAAACAGACACTTTTCTCTCAAAAATCTTTTTCTTCAATGTGGAAAAAGGTTGATTACGATTTCTTTGTTATGTTGATTTATTTAGTACAGAATAAATTACATGCTTGTACCGTGTACCGACAGATTATTGCTTTTTCTTTGTGCGAACAAATGAGTTGTATGTATTTCGTAATTTTGTACGAAACATTTGCTCTTTATTTATCTTTATTGCTTAATTCGACATCAGTTTTAATAGCATAAATTCTCTTACTGCAATGGTCGACTAATATTGTTAAATTTTCCGACAACAGCTTCTCAAATACAACACATCTCATTTTTGACTTAGATATAATTAAAAATATTTTCACATATGCAAAAAAATAAGACGCTACGAACGCGTGAGTCTGAACATTGGAAGTAAGGGCGGAAGGAAAGCGTTGCTAATTACTGACGCCGCCCCGAGCAGCCAGCACTCGCATCCTGCTCGACGAGGCAGGAGCTCTGCCAACGAAATGCGTATGAATACTTAAGTTTGTATTCTAACGAATATTTAGCAGGCGAATATTTCAACGAACTGACATTGAATATGTGTATTTTTCCGCTAACTTCTTAAAATGAAATTATCATGAATTAGTTTTCATAGTTGAAATTTTGAGTAAATTACTTAAATGGGGCGATTCTATTTCACAAGTATCTAATCAGTCTGCGAAGTTAAAAGCAACTAGTCCAACATATACCATACACACAATGCGGAGACCAGCAACCATAATAAATAAAATTTCGGATAATACGCAGTAATTTGTTAAAAGCGATCGCAATGTAATTAACGCTGATTATTTATAACTCAATAAAGTATTTTTTTTAAACAAACACTGTTTAACATTTATAATTTTTATGTCTTATTATGGAAAGGTTAAAAAGCTCTAATTAAATTAAATTAAAACACTTTTTAAATGTTTTTAATTTATGCATTGAAATCTAATTTTATTCGTTTCTTAGCTTTCAAGACTTCAATGTTTTTCTTCTTATTTATTACTAATCTTATTTTTACTCTTTCTTTCAGATGTTTTCCATGGCAGTCGTAACCTAATAACGTGCAAACCGCTTTCTCATTAATCTATTCTCGGGTAAAAAGTTAATCAATGAGGTAACAAAAAGTTGAAAAGTTTAATTAAAAAATACGTTATTTATGAATGCGGTCAAGATTATTAAAACATCAATTTAAAAACGTACATCTAGTAGGGTTAAGGTAATCAAATCATCGGTCAGATATGTTTCTTGATGTGCTGAATACCTGTACTCTTTAAGATTCTCGTCTTATATTTTACTTCTCCTAGTTAAAAGCAAAATAAAAGACAACTAAGTCATCAAATCATACTTACTAGATTCTATTCAAGATGGTACAAAACAAGTGGTTAATTAAAAAGTATAAAGGAAAGAAATCCGTATATGCGATATGATCTAAATATTCTTACAACTGGGACAATAAACCGAAGGCAGTAAAATAGCTCATGTATCTGGGACAAAATGGTATTAAAAATCAATACAAACGCATCTAGGACGCTAAGATGAAAACTCAAATGATCTTTGTTTAATAAAAGCGCAAAGCAAACGCAGCGGAATGCTTTAATGAAAAACATTTGCATTGGATTCATAAGCAAGTAGCGAAAGAAAATATAAGGGTTCAGTAATTTGTAGGTTCGGCGAGCAACACATCGCTGAATAAGCTACAAAGCTCGGCGGCGGGTAGAACAGGGGCGCGGAGCGCGAACGGAGCGAGCGCGGGACGGGCACGGGGCGCACCATTCATAATATTGTAATAACGGCTCCCAGCAGCAGTTATTTCGTGCTTAAACGTTTTACTGCGGTCATTATCTACCCGCTGAAAGGATATGCAAGCGATAAATTGTACAGCGTTACCTACACGTACGTATTATACTTATCTCGAAATCTAACCGCGGCCGACGTCTTTATAGCGGAAATAATTTATTAAAGTGTAATTGATCTGACGATTTATATCATGCCTCTTCTTTTCGCCGTATTTCGTGCCTTTTCTGGGGGTTTGATAATAATCCTTTTAGGATTATTAGTACCAGCACGACGGTAAGCCGAGCGAAAGATATCTTAAAGTACACATAAAGGGGACGCGCCTTTCCTTCAGCAATAAAGAGACCATTTAATCGAAGCTTATCTGGCCGGAAGCATTCATTAGATGATTGCGCCATTACTAGCGGACTTTGTCGAGACCCCGCCCGCCCCGCCGGACAACACAATTCTTCATTCTACTCATTCTTTCTTAGTTTGATATTTAAACAGATGTACGGTTTTATCAGATTGCACCTTAGTTGTCATATTTTTGTTTTATTTATTTATGTATCATAGCAAACGCGATAATTAAACTTTTTTTAAAGTCATAGACAATTTTGTCATGTTTTTTAATTGATTTTCTACCTAACGGTGCATTATAATCTAAATTAACAACAGCATGTAAAATCTTAGTATTACAAATTACTACATGAGGAACTAATATTGATACGCCTAAGAAGTTATTTTATATCACTCGATAACCGGAAAGATAATTACGCAAGGAAAATAACAAAAGGTGTGAAAACGTTGGCTTAGATCACGTATGAAACAACAGTCCTATGTCAATAAGAATTCGCTCGTATTAGGTGAAAATAAACATTGTAGTTTTGGATATACAGAATAAAATTTTCTTTTACAAAATTCTTACTTACAAATAAGTTATTTTTCGTTATACTTTGCTTTTTATAATTAAGTAAGAATTAATAAAGTCTAGTCTTAAATACAATGGTATCTCATAAATATACCCTCTTGGGTTGTTAAGTCGTTTCTATGCTGATCGAAGTAATAAAATGGTATTTCGTTTAAATGTATATTGTAATTTACAATATAGTGTAGTATTATTACAAAATAATGTAGTCTGCTTAATTTTACTTTGTGTTAAAACTGCTGAACTAATTTAAAGTTTTGCAGCGCACTCAAATTTTATGCTTTACAATGTACTGAGTATCTTTGTATTAGGTGTTCCCATTTTATACAAATATTTAACATTATCACTAAACACAAAATTGAATCGGTTTATTATCTCTGATTAATAATATTTCCCAAATCAAATTAAAAGATTTTTTGTAGATCTCCGTTATAATATTTAGGGAGAGAAAAAAAGAAAGGAGCCAACGATTCAAATGTTTGAAGACATCACTTTTACCATTAACGTTTGTTATTTACGTTATATATAACATATGTACGTTACGTTAATCTGCCAGAACAGGTTTTAGACAATCAGAGAGCCAGTGTATAGCAGATCGTTCTCTTCTATACTATTAAAACATTTTGCAAATTAAAAATTATTTATTGCAATTAACTATAAAATCAATATATTATTTAAAACAGAAGCACAAAGTAGGCAGGGCAGGCTATTCAAAATCGCTGCATAGCAGAGCGCGCGACTCGCGCTCGCCGCGCCATGCCGCCGGCAGGTGGTTTAAATTACCGCATTTGTTACACGTTTACACGAAACTGTATCAATATTTCATACGGATTTACACGACCTATCGCGCCCTTTGGATTTTGCTATACGAAAAATTTAAACAGCTTGTGATACAATTAAACGAACGCTTGCTTTTATTTCAAAGACTAGCTAATAGTTCAACAGAGAATTAATACAACCGAAATGTTAGTTATATTACATTCTACTTGATCGTTTAGTCTAATGAAAGGCTACAAGAATTATTTTGTTAAAAAATACACAAACTACTCTAAATTTTAAAACACAATGGAAAATCGTTAGTAAAGAAATGCGGTAATACTTCCTTAAGTACTAACGCTCCTCGCTCCGGCCGCTTTTCTCCAACACCGCACTAAGTTGGAGCGCTGAGCACTGTGTATAAGACACTGAAACTAATATTTCAATGAGTCTGCGGCGCTGAAGCCCGACAATGACAATTCACTCAAACGTAAACGCGAACTATTTCCATAAGAAAGGCATTGCAAAAGTTTTTCAATTTTCAAGTGACGCAGGTATGATGGAGAACTTTGGCTTCGGACGTACAACGCTGCCGCTCTCTTCGCTTTCAAGC